>NC_045541.1:5099430-5399430 GCF_009769535.1 Thamnophis elegans | reverse complement strand
ATGCTTCAGTTCCTTTGGGGTAAACTAATAGATTATGTATGCGATATTTGCCTGGCCCTGATTGAATTCATCTGGCGACTCTGAATGTAGTTCATATATTCATGTAATTGTCAGGAGGCAAGCTGAAATTCTGAACCGCTAAAGGATTGGATATCACAATCATTTCACGTTGCCTGGGACTTGAAGTTAGCTATTTTTTTCTTACAAAGTTTATCTTTCTATCCCCAGTTAGGCTTAAATCCTTTTAATTATATTGTTGTCAACCCTGATTGAGGAAAATTCCTCAAAATCTGTGGTCTGGTTTTTATTTGTGTTTGAGTGAAGGCATAGTGCAAAAAATTGCCTTTAATTCGCAAATCTAGCCCTCCTTTGCTATGTCCCACTCAGAAATTAGATCTGTGTGGAACTTGGTAGTTGTGCCCTGCAATTAAGTTGCGATTGGTTTGCCAACATACCATACAATCCAATGCCACAGAGTCGGTTTTATATGCACCTAGGTTTGTAAGGCTGTGGGCCATGTAATCTCACAATTGTTCTGCGAAGGGATTCTCGAGGAGTTCTGATGCACCTGAGAAATTGCCAGCATGGGTGACTTATTATTCCATCAAGCATGATGTCTGAAAATGAAGACACTGATTCATAATAACAGAAACTGCCTCGATAAAAAAAAATTGTGTGAACTGTGAAATCATGATCAGATTTGCTTGCTTCAAGGGTTGCAAAGTTTCCAGGCAGGAAGAATGTTCATGTAAGGAAATGTATGACTCTAGTAGAGGTTATTAAACATGAACTGTGCTGCACATTTGTAAGGAGTCACATCCAAACATATTACTCAGGATGTGCAAATCCATTTTACTGCCTGCTCTGCATGGTAGATTTCCATTTTGGCAGATTTATGTCAGGGTTTTTAATAAAACATCCAGATATAATCCAGTTGATTAATTTGGGGTAAGGGTTGTTTATTTTGCAAAATGTCACTTGGTTATTCCAAGAATCATCAGAAAGAAGAAGCCATTTCCTAACCAAACTGCTAGGAGACTTACAACATTTGCACTGGGGAAAGCACAAAAAAGACATAAACTCTGTATTTACCCCCAAAAAAAATGTCAGATTTTTTTTTTGTTTTACTCTTTACTAAGAGCCGAGGTGGCGCAGTGGTTAAATGCAGCACTGCAGGCTACTTCAGCTGACTGCTAGCAGCAGTTCGGCGGTTCAAATCTCACCGGCTCAAGGTTGACTCAGCCTTCCATCCTTCCGAGGTGGGTGAAATGAGGACCCAGATTGTGGGGGCAATATATGCTGACACTGTAAACCGCTTAAAGAGGGCTGAAAGCCCTATGAAGCGGTATATAAGTCTAACTGCTATTGCTACTTCAAAACCTCTTCCCAAAGGGTAGTAGCAGAAACAGACTGTGAGGGTGGGTGTGTGGGGCCTCTAGCAATGCTTTGAGCTCTAAGAACATCACGCTTACAAGCAGTATCCTGAATGACAGGAAGCAATCTCCCTATAATCTTCTCGGCAGTCCTTACCACCCTCTGAATGGATTTTTCTCTCTGAGGCACCTATTCTCTCTCTAGTAATTGTTCTTCGCATATGTCAAGAAAGCTAGTTTAATGGGCAGCTGAAAAGGAGAAAGAACTCAGAATGAATAGGACTCTGCTATGATTGTACCATTTTCCAGATATCCTGAATAAGAGATTATTTTCTCTAATGATTTATAGGGGATCTTCATTTAACAAACCACAATTGGCAATTCGGTCCGTAAGCAAAGTGGTTGCTAAGTTACAATCTTACTTCAGCTTTCCTCTGCTCTACAGACCTGTTCTCAATGTGAGGATTGGTCGTGAAGTTACTTTGTCATCACTCTCATAATTACAAACAGTCATTAAATGAGGCCATCACTAGACCAGGGCAGAGGTGGGTTCCTACCAGTTTGTACCTATTTGGTAGAACCGGTTCGTCAAATCTACCGAACCGGTTAGAAGAGGTTCCACCAGTGGACCCGGAAAGCAGGCCACACCTACAGAAGAGGTTCCAAAAGTTTTTGAAACCCACCACTGGTCCTTGGATAGGATTATTCTACACTATCATGATCATATTTATAAAACTCAGTGCCTCTGTGAAAGGTAAGGATGACTACTGCGTTTGTGGTGCAATCAGAACATTGCGTGTGTTGAAGTTGTTTTAACGCAAACCAAAGATGCCTTTTAAAAAACAAGTTTACATCATATTCTTATGCATGCCAGTGCTGTGTGGGAGGCAATTTAAGGTGGTTCTGACAAGTGTCGCCGGCATCTTCATATCCGGTCACATGGGCGGCAAGCCACTCCCATCCGGTCACATGGGTGGCAAGCCAAGGAGGCCACACCCGCAGAGTAGGTTCGAACAATTTTTGAAACCCACCACTGGACCAGGGCTACCTGTATAATGAACTCTAATTAACATTTGATGTACTGTATGTGCCATATGTGATTGTCTTCAAACAGAAGTAAAATTGTAAAAAAAAGAGGAAAAAATTAGGCCAGTATGCATATGTTTATTTATCTAATTGTGGCTTATGAAGAAGCGAAGCTAAGTGGAAAATTGCATGTTGAATGAATTCAGACATGAACCAGCTGAAACTAAGTGCACTGAAATATTATTGATCTATTCCTTCTTTTTTCCAGTGATCATCCATCTATTGGGACTGCTGATCGCATCCAGAAGTTACGGAAAGAGTATCATCAGGCAAGGAGAGAAGGTGTACCTTTATATGATGAAGAGGAAGGTAGAGGAAGATCGTCTGATTATGATCCGCATTGGGTAGGTGCTCAAAATCTATTCAAAACAATTTAATCTGTTATGTTTGTTGTGCAAATAATGGAGAAGTATATATAGGCTTTAAAAAATAGAGAAATAGTTACAGATCAATCATTATTCTGTTCATAGACCAGCTTTTAAAAAATTATCAATCCCAGGCTTAATGGCTAAGCATTATATTAAGACATTGTTTTAACCATATTCAACTAGGTTAATAGCCACACACCAGATATAAATGAAAAAGTGAATAATTTTACCAAGCACCGCCTTCTTCCTTTTTCCTTGAGTTAGCCCAGTGTTTCTCAACCTTGTCAACTTGAAGATCTCTGGACTTCAAGTCCCAGAATTCCCCAGCCAGCATTCACTGGCTGGGGAATTCTGGGAGTTGAAGTCCAGACATCTTCAAGTTGACAAGGTTGAGAAACACTGAGTTAGTCTAACATTATTACATGCAGTCATGAAAACAAATAATGGCATTTGATTTATTTCTCTTTTTTCCCCTGGAACTTTGATCAGTGCTGTCCCCTTCTCTGCTCTGTCTTGTCATTCTGGGAAATTCTCAGAAGCTTTCAAAATCAAAATAGTCATTATGCTAAATAATTAATAGAACAGACTCCCTTGGCTTCTGAAGGCACCAGGTAGGTGACACACATTTCTGTGTCAATTTGTTCCTTGTTCTCCTTCCTCTCCTATCATGCATTAAATTTTTCCAAGAGTCTGAAAACCCTCTTCTTATCATGGGATCCTGGAGTAGTGATTACTGACATCGTTACTATCAATTTAATCAAAATTTTATATTCATTTAACATTGAAAATTTTAAACACCACCTCTTTATATCAGCGCCTTGTATTCTATAGATTGTCTCACAAATCTATTGCCCAAGATAGCAATAGCAGTAGCAGTTAGACTTATATACCGCTTCATAGGGCTTTCAGCCCTCTCTAAGCGATTTTACAGAGTCAGCATATTGCCCCCAACAACAATCCGGGTCCTCATTTTACCCACCTCGGAAGGATGGAAGGCTGAGTCAACCCTGAGCCGGTGAGATTTGAACAGCCGAACTGCGGAACTGCAGTCAGCTGAAGTAGCCTGCAGTGCTGCATTTAACCACTGCGCCACCTCGGCTCTTAATGAAGTGGATTTAGGATTAAGTTGGTGCCAACTATTCACAAAGCAGTAATTTTGATGTGAAGCTGGAGATTTTGTGGAAGCCAAGATAATCCAGGGGGTGCTTAACACTGTATACATTT
The DNA here is from genome assembly GCF_009769535.1 of Thamnophis elegans. NCBI lineage: Eukaryota > Metazoa > Chordata > Lepidosauria > Squamata > Natricidae > Thamnophis > Thamnophis elegans. The sequence goes on along the minus strand of NC_045541.1, from coordinate 5,395,379 downwards.
TTGTCCACACTTATTTTGTTTTTTTAGTCCCATTGAAACAAAAACATCATAAAAACTTTTGCTGGTCACGCAGCTGAGTGGGGAATACAGCATCAGCCAGATGATTGTCTCCACACCAAATTGCCAATGGAATTTGAGTAGATTTTGAGAGGGAGGAACAACTGCAAATTCTTCTGCTATGTTTGAAGGCATTACTTTATTTAGTTTATTTAGCATAATGAGAGCTTCTTAGGAACAGGAGGAAGTGGGATTAGGAGAGGATTGATTAAGTTTATAAAAAAAAGAGAAACAAATCAAGTGCCTAATTTGCAGTTGTGAATTATTAATAGGTTCTTCTACTCCATGTATGAATTGATTCTTTTTAAACAGAGTCTAAAAGGATATTCAAACAAGTTGTTTACATTTTCTTGAGTTATTTATTTAGTTATGATTTTGTGTGTGTGTGTGTGTGTAAATCCATACCCACACACACATGTTTTTCCTTTATTTCCTCTTTTTTCTTTTTTTATGTATATATGATGAAGACGATCATTGATGCTCATCGAGGACAGGGCAATGGCTCTGTGTACTTTAAGATAACTCATTGCCCTGAAGAGTGCAATAAAGCCATCCCATTTGGCTTCTGAGCACGGCTGGTGTTCATGTTATTCTTCACTTTAAGCTCCAAAAGATTTGCTCTTCGATTATGATTGACTCTTCCTTGTAATTACACCAAATCCATTTCGTTTTGGATCAGGGAGACTATATGGTACTTCCAGGTTTTAATTCAGGGCCCACGGGAATACTGAGATGTCCTCTATACAAATCAGTTTAAATAATATTTCAGTAAGTCAATCTACTTGACCAAAAATATCTGATTTTAGTGCACAGCTTTGCCTGGATTGTTTTTTTTTCCTAATGAAATCCTATAAAGAACAAGTCCACATTCCCAAGACAGGTGGTGAAAAACAGTTGATATCGTGACCAGGTCAGTGGTACTTTCAGAGCTGCCTAGAATTCTCATTTCTTATCAAATCTTGAAGGGCTTTATTACCTTTTCGAGTATGGCCCCATTGAGTCTCTGAAGCTTCACAAAAGGCTCTTCTTGGTAATCCCTTTTAAGCTGATTCTATTAGGTGTAATGCCCTAAGATTACTGATCCCAAAAGCTCCATGTTTCCTCTGAGATGAGGGGTTGTTAATCAAAGCACCCAAGATAGCTTTAAAGCTCTCAAACTGATTAATATCAGAAACCTTCAGATGGTTTCATTTCTCATTCAAAGGCACTTGTTCTAACTTTAATTCTGTAGATTTCACACCGGAGGAAAGAAATGTACAACTTTAATGGCAAGGGGTGGGATGGGGGGGGTGTACAATGAGTATTTCTCGAACCCTGCTCTTCCCTACTTAGGCTTGTGTAGAATGTTGGATAGTACCTTGAACCTGTAAATCTCTATCAGACTAGGGTTTTGGGTGTTTTGGTGAAAAGCAAGTTTTCTCACATCAAAGAGTAAAACGGGAAACCTAAAACAGGAGACATAAAGTAATGGAAGCATATCTTTGTGAGCAGTTCACCTTTAGAGCTTCATATCTATATCTATCATCCAGAGGTTTTCTAGCCTTGGAAATTATCTATCTGTGTCAGGAGAGGAGTATATGAAGAAAAATATTGAGAACTTTCTCCTTCACCTTCCTGTCATCGGGTCCTTGTCTGTTACAAGAGTGAAGGAAACTGAGGCCCATAACTGAGAATAAATTGAAAACTTACTGGAGCCCGCATATGAACGGCACATTCCAAGAGGCAGGAGGAAATCCTGCTATTAAAAGTTTTTCCTGACCTCCATATGTGACATATATGTATATTGTATGTGTGTTTGTGTATAGAGAGAGAGAGAGAGATGTTTCAATTATTCCTGTTACCTAATCATAGTTAACTTTATACTATTTTCCTAATAGATAGCAGGTGCTGTGATTATGGTTCCCCATCTAACATAATATTCAATCTGGTTTTCATCTAACACCAACAGCAACCTCAAAAGTGTCATGTACTTATAAATTATACTGTTGAAATACAATATGTACAATTTATAAAATATATAAAAATTGAAAAATACCATAAAAAGGATATCACATTACAAAAACTATTTGAATATCTAGAGTAGAATAATATCTATCTATCTATCTATCTATCTATCTATCTATCTATCTATCTATCTATCTATCTATCTCTATCTCTATCTCTATCTCTATCTCTATCTCTATCTATCTATCTATCTATCTATCTATCTATCTATCTATCTATCTATCTATCTATCTATCTATCTATCTTTCTATCTATCTATCATCTATCTAAATATATATTCTTTTTCTTTAAAAAAACACATACAAAACAAAAGCAAGAAAAACAACTTTCCTCCATTTCATCAAGCATGTTGTTTGGTTCCAAGTTTTTATGCATCAATTCTTAAGATTAAGAATAACATCACTAGTTTTGCATTAAACATAACTGAATATTTCGCTGTCATTGAGCATTATGTGTTCAAATTACCATTAATATTCTTTCATTTGTAACAATCCTTGTTTCCTTGAATTCATAATTATCTATCAAATAACAATGAGTCTATAAAGTATTATAATATCACCTTGAAATACAATATGTACAATTTATAAAATATATAAAAATTTTAAAAAGACCATAAAAAGGATATCACATTACCTCACAAAAACAATTTGAATATCTAGAGTAGAATAATATCTTGATTAAGTCAATCAACCATTACCTTTTTGTGTGACCTGGAGAGAAATGAACCAGAAATCTTCACAGTTCCTAGTAGACATTAATCAAATCAGTTATTATCTTGTTCTAAATCAGTGTTTCTCAACCTTGGCAACTTGAAGATGTCTGGACTTCAACTCCCAGAATTCCCCAGCCAGCATTCGCTGGCTGGGGAATTCTGGGAGTTGAAGTCCAGACATCTTCAAGTTGCCAAGGTTGAGAAACACTGTTCTAAATTAATATTGACTAACGGTAGGCTCCTTAGTTTTAACCTAATCTAGTTGTTGATGTTTTTTCTCCCCCCTCCATGCCCAATTGATTTATTTATTGTTATGTGTAAGTGTCTTATTTAAGAAGGTTTCCTTAGAAAATAAATATGCTTATATTGAGGTCTTAATGATAAAACCTGAAGAGATGTCAGTATTGCATTCAGCCGTTGTTCCATCATCAGTGCCATTCTGATCAACTGGCGCCCTTAGATTGAGGTAGAAGAAATCTTAAGGAATAACATAAAGAACAAATGATAACCTTGTAATTTAATCATTAGAATGGCAACCCAACAACATTCAATTAGAAATCAACAGCAGTATTGTTCAGAGTAACATCCCCCTCAACCGCAAAGTGCCTTAAATACCAAAAGTAGCCTAGCTTTTGTCTTTATCCTTAGAGAAGATCTCTTCATTAGAAGATAGTCGGAGAGCCTATGATCTTTTTTTTAAAGGTTTCAAATGCTTTTTTAAAAAAAAAAACATCATAGCATGTTCCAAATTGGCATGTTATGACAGGGTGAAGTGTATATAGAAATGGATGCATTTAATTCTAGGCATCCAGACTGAAGAATTGCTCTCATCTAGCCTTTAAGAGTGTCAGAGGACCATTTGGAATTGAAGACCACCCTTGGTTTTCAGTGGGAAAGAGAAGTTGGGCATCATCAGCATACAGATGGCACTGAACACCTAGGAATACACCAGAGGTGGGTTCCTACCAGTTCTCACCTATTCGGTAGAACCGGTTCGTCAAATCTACTGAACCGGTTAGAAGAGGTTCCACCAGTGGACCCGGAAAGCAGGCCACACCTACAGAAGAGGTTCCAAAAATGTTTGAAACCCACCACTGGTCCTTGGATAGGATTATTCTACACTATCATGCTCCTATTTATAAAACTCAGTGCCTCTGTGAAAGGTAAGGATGACTACTGCGTTTGTGGTGCAATCAGAACATTGCGTGTGTTGAAGTTGTTTTAACGCAAACCAAAGATGCCTTTTAAAAAACAAGTTTGCATCCTATTCTTATGCATGCCAGTGCTGTGTGTGAGGTAATTTAAGGTGGTTCTGAGAAGTGTCGTCAGCATCTTCATATCCGGTCACATGGGTGGCAAGCCACTCCCATCCGGTCACATGGCCGGAAAGCCACTCCCACAAAGGAGGCCACACCCACAGAGTAGGTTCGAACAATTTTTGAAACCCACCACTGGACTACACTTGTAAGGATTTGATCTAAGCACCTTGAAGCCAAATTTCCTCTTAAATGTTCTGCATTTCCTCCTATTAACATAGACACAAACAAATGGAAATAGACAGGAAATGGAAGATATCTTGAGTCCTTGGTATAAAAAAGAGGAGTTTCTTTATTCTTTCTCAGACTTTTTTGTAAATGAACTTTTGAAGATACACCGAGGCTGCCAAGTAATCTACCCATTGAACTAGGCTTATGCATGCCTATGCCTAGGTAAATGGGGAAATGTGTCTTTCAGAATCTGGTAGGTGCCCTTGAGTTGAGCCCAGCTCCTCATAACAATAGCAATAGCAGTTAGACTTATATACCGCTTCATAGGGCTTTCAGCCCACTCTAAGCGGTTTACAGAGTCAGCATATTGCCCCCAAGAACAATCCGGGTCCTCATTGTACCCACCTCGGAAGGATGGAAGGCTGAGTCAACCTTGAGCCGGTCAGATTTGAACAGCCGAACTGCAGAACTGCAGTCAGCTGAAGTAGCCTGTAGTGCTGCACTCTAACCACTGCGCCACCTCGGCTCATGACTTCATCCATGCAGCTTTTGGGAAGTGGTTTGCCAAGGATGCTTTCTGGCAAGGTTTTTTTTTTCAATTTGCCCAGGCAAGGTCACCCAGAGAAGGAGTGCCAATAAGAGCAGAAAGGTGGGTGTGAGCAGGCAGTAAAAATGTTGCCTCTTTTTATTTGTGTGCAATGCATGTGGCGTATGCTAAAAGGGGGGGGGGTTGTCTTTGATTGCCTAAGCATGCCCACCATTTTGGTGACATTTACCTATAAATGTCATCAAAATTGCTGATTACAGCTCTAGAATTATCCTTTGGTCCTCGATGTAACCTGGACAGATCCTGCTTAGCATTTGAGACCAAAGTTGGTTAGATGATGTCTGTTTCCTTTTCCTTTTTGGTTGGATTTCACATTTTTATAAAGGGATATTTTTGATTAGCCCCAGCAATTCTATACATTTTCGTTTGGGCTGAAAGCATTGATTCTCCACATGTGCATGGGCACACATCCACAATGTAACTTGGAATTTAGTAATCTCTTTGCACATTGATATGGATTGTTTAACAGATCTCATATAGAGATTTGGTTACTTTATAATCTTAGCTGTGTCCTTTGGCGTGGCATTAATTTCCTCCCTGTTGCTTATCTTTTGGTCTTCAAGAGCTGCATAAAACACAGTAATTGTGCGGTTCTTCACTGGTAAGATGGATGCAGACTGCATGACAATTTCCTTTTATAATATCTTGTTTATAGCCAGCCTCATAACTCTTTTTTTTTTCAGCTGTTTTGCAAATCAGATTTAACTCTAGATAAGTAACACCTTAAGAAATAATTATGGCCTTGTTATTTGACTTTCCTTGAGCCATTTGTGGTCTTAAACTGATATAATCCAGCAGGGAAATATGGCCTCTCAACAGATTTTTAACAAATATTTTTTGCAGCACGCTGAGTTTTGGTAGTATCCAATTAAGTTATAAAAAGAAAATCATTCTAGCTCATATTCAAGGCCAAAAAGTTTATTATCCATCTGGCATGGAAGCAGACATCCACTCCTGCCCCCTTGCAAAAGTTGCAGAGAGAGAAAAAGGGTTGAGAACCGCATTATTTTTCCCTCCCATATTGTGTCAAAAGGTTCTCTGCTTACTTTGGGCTAAGAAAGAAGCTCTTTGTGCCTTAATGATCAATTAATTCCAACTTCAGGATGTTGAGTTTGGAGTAGGTTAGGTATCCCTAAACCACAAACAGTTGTAACAGAGTGTGAATGTTTGAAGTGACATTGCAGCTCACGGAGAGTAATGGCATTCCTGACTTCTTGTGAAATAGAAGAAATGACAGCTTTATAGAGCCTACTGCAGAAGCACCCTATGAATTCAAGTATGGTCTTTTTGAAAACCTTCTGCCTGGTGAAGTCAGTTGCACAATGCTAATTCATAACTGATTTTCAGACAGGCAGTACTGCAGCTACAAATGTGCCACGTTAGAACGAAGAACCCCGGTTCCTGGTTTTGCCCCCAGAATGGCATCGTGGAACATGTTGTTCTTTCCAGCAGGAAAGGAATGACATGACTTTTCTATGGCTAATGCTTGCCTTATGCGGACTGAATTAGGCAATTCATAATTCTCAAGCTTGGTATTCTCAAATTTTGGCCTTTCTCCCATTCATCCTCTACTATAGGTTTAGTGCAGATGTGCAGTAGATTGAAATTTATATACATTGAAACTACAAACACTTACATAGCTTTCACCGTTGCCAACTAAAGCATTTGTTGGGGGAGGAGGGGAATAAGAAAAGGAAGGAGAAAGAAAAGAAAGACCTCTGTAAACTTGCTTCCAGTCCTTCCCTTTCCAGAAAGAAAAACCAACACCTGGCAGTGATGCTGCCTCTTTGTGGTTCCACCACAAAACCGCGTTCGACTAAAGCGCGCTCGACGAAACCACGTAGCTGACGTCATCACAGCGCGATGAAAAAAGCACGCTGTAAACGCTAAACCTAAAATTAAAACCTAAACCTAAACCTAACCCCCTAACCCTAATCCTAAACCTAACCCTTAACTTAACCCTAACCCTAACCCTAAACATAACCCTTAACCTAACGCTAAACCTAATCCTAACCCTTAACCTAACCCTAAACCTAACCCTAAACCTAACCCTAAACCTAACCCTTAACTTAACCCTAACCCTAACCCTTAACCTAACCCTAAACCTAACCCTAAACCTAATCCTAAACCTAATCCTAAACCTAACCCTAAACCTAATCCTAAACCTAATCCTAAACCTAACCCTAACCCTAACCCTAAACCTAACCCTAAACCTAACCCTAACCCTTAACCTAACCCTAAACCTAACCCTAACCCTTAACCTAACCCTAAAGCTAAACCTAAACCTAACCCTTACCTTAACTTGAATCGGCTTGCTTTCAAAGCGCTATTTAAAGCGCCCTTCTTTCTCCACGCTCGCTGTTGTCGCCCTGCTGATGACATCAGCGACGTGGTTTAATCGGGCGCGCTTTAGTCGAGCGCGGTTTTGTCATGCCACACCTCTTCGTTTGCTCTTTCTGAGTATTGGTGGAGACTGAGTCAGAAAGAGCCATATCTCTACCTCCATCCAAGGAGCAGGACACAGTAACTGAAGCTTATTTAATCAGCCTGAAAGTTTGAGAGTGGCAAGTAATTGACTGCATCCCAGGCAGCAGCGCTAAAGCTGGAAAGGAACCAAGAGAGACCAAAATCCTTTCCTCTACCCTACCTCAGCGGATTTCCCAAAGAACACTGGCCGGAGTTTGGCAGCAGAATTTGGAATGTCTCTGTTGGTGCTTGGCAGAAGAAGCTCTGGGGTTCTCTTCCTGAAACCATCAGGATGCGCATGCATTGATTTCAGATCTATGAATCAAATTGTGTTTATAAAACCCCCAGTTTAAGTGGGAGACTTTGAGGGAAACTCAATAAATTAAGATGAGGATGCTACAAAAACAATTGTTCAAGCGGCAAAGTCAGCATTATGGGCCAGAAGTGTTCCTCTTTCTTCTTTATGCTTAAAATATGCATCGCCGTCAGGCCATAAATTTCCATTGGTAATAGCCCCACTGCTGACAAATTGCATTACTACTAAAGATGTTCAGTAATTGGGCGGCTGCATATTAAACTACATCAGAAACGTTGTTCCTTTTAGCTTCTAATCTGAAAAGGTAGTGACTACGTTGTTATGAAGTAGTTGCAAAGTTGTTTAAACAGCTTGAATCCTGCTTACCCCACCACTACTACTACCCAGCCCCTTTTCTCAGTCGAAATGTGAAAATTAGAATTCATCGCTTGGTGTTGTATAAACCAATTATCTGTGAATATAAAAAGGCTTTTTAACAAACAAGTGGCATTGTTATAATTATTTTAAATGAAAAAATAAAGTCAGTGCCTGAGACACCTAGAGATTGTGTGGATAACTTTATTAGTTTCCACTTCAAGATCTGTGGTGCAGATGCTAATCTAATAAGAATGCATTATGGTATAGAACAAAATAGGACAGGAGAAAACTTCATTTGCTAAACCACTTCTCTGTCAAACTACAAATCTAACCTTTCTGTCAAAGGCCATTACCACCCCTCCCTTCCTCTCCCCCCCCCCACCCAGTTTGCATTAAATGGATGGATCTGCCCAGTTCTTAGATAATTAAATACTGGTCATATTTCTAATTTTTACACTATCATTTTGGGTGTACTTATGTACATGGATTTATTGGATTTTTCAAAAGAGAATCTTGTATGCTTAGGCAATTTTCCAACTGAATCAAAAGGAGGGACAAAGAGAAATTAGACATTAGAATCATGGTATCGTATATTTTATAAAATTGTTGAGTTTAAATGTCCTTTAAAGATAACAAAATTCTGTTCAAGTATGAGCTACTTTTTGTTTGTTTGTTCATGAGATTTGGAGACTGCCCAATTCCAAAATGATTCCAGGTAGCTTACACAAAAGTAAGTATAAGAGGAATACAGAAAGATAAATCCCATAGATCCAGATAGCACACTCATAATAATAATAATAATAATAATAATAATAATAACAACAACAACAACAACAACAACAACAACAACAACAACAACTCCGCCGTTGCCGGTCCCAAGCCCGGATGAGAAAGGAGGAAGGTTGGGAACAGGTTGGCATCTGGTCCCGTAAAAAAAACCCCGCCAACCCATACAATATGGTGAAAAAAAACGAATAAGAATTCCATACCGCATCGGTCGTCGCGCGGGTTAACAAGGGCCGCGGCGGATGTTGGGGTCCCTGGACATCCGTCGACAAGTGGGCTACAAGTGGACCAGCCAACAAAACGACAAAAATATAGTGCAGATGAAAACCGTGCCATAATGGCCTGTTACTACAACTCAGAGCCAGAAAAAAGAGGATATTTAAAGCGAATGTATGAATTATGGAAACAACAATATCCAGATTCAAATGTTAGTGAACAACGACTAGCAGATCAAAGGCGATTTATTATACGGAATAAAGTGTTTAGTGAAGTTGAACATGAGGAAATTCAGGCAAATTGCAAAACCCAAAAAACAATATCACAAGCGGAAATAACTGATATTCAAGACACAACTAAAGACATTATAGTAGAACTCCCAGAAGAAGCTCTCGGGGAGGAAATAACATCACCACCACTAGAACCAGTTATCACTGAACCAACTGATGAACTAACTCAAAAACAAAAAGAATTGAAGGATAAGATCATGGAGCATTTCTGCTTAATGAGGAAAGGCAACGTTTACCATCACTAAAAACTGTGCCTAAGAAAATTTGGCCCCTATCATGAAAATGGTTAATGCAGTGTTTTCAACAATTGAATCGGGATCCATCTTGGAAACAAACCAGTTAATGTACAGCGCAGCTGTAATAGTCACTAATGAACTAGGCATTAAAATTAAAGTACCTAGTCACACAACAGAAAAAGCATCAAAGCCAAAGTGGAAAATCCGTCTAGAACAAAAAATCAAAAAATTAAGGGCAGATGCTAGTAACTTAAAGAACATGCATGAGCAACGGCTTAAAAACAACAAAATCATAGATCGGCTAATCAGAAGATATAGATTGGATACAAGAAACATCAATGAAGCTGTAGAGATTGTAAAACAGCAGATAACAGCAACAGCTAGAAAAATTGAAAGATATGAGGCACGAATCATCCAATATAAACAAAATCAGCAATTTCGATCAGACCAACGGCGTTTTTATCAAAGTCTTAATGTGAATGGTGACACCAAAAGTGAAAAACCAGAAAAGCAGGCCACAGTTGAATTCTGGAAAGAATTGTGGGAAAATGCAAAGGACTACAACAAGGAAGCAAAGTGGATACATGACTTTGAGAAAAGCATTGGCAACAAACAAATGCAAGTATTAGAAATAACAACTGAGATGATCAAAAATCGAGTTAAAAAGGTAAAGAATTGGACATCACCTGGAAAGGACCAATTACATGGTTTCTGGCTCAAATATCTGACCAGTTTACATGCAATATTGGCCAGGCAACTGAATGAAATTTTACAAAAGGGCCAAATTGATGAATGGTTGACAACTGGAAAAACATACTTGATTCAGAAAGATCCAACTAAAGGAACAACACCTGAAAACTATAGACCAATAACATGCTTACCAACAACCTTCAAATTACTCACAGGCATTATTGCAGATAACATGATGGATTATTTGGAAACAAACAACATCTTGCCAGTAGAGCAAAAAGGCAACAAAAGAAGGAGCAGGGGCACAAAAGATCAGCTTCTAATTGATAAAATGATATTAGAAAATTGTAAGAACAGAAAAACGAACTTGAATATGGTCTGGATTGATTACAAAAAGGCATTTGACTCACTGCCACATAGTTGGATCATAAAATGCTTAGAAACAACTGGCATTAGCAAAAATATTACATCCTTTACTGAAAAGGCAATGAAACAATGGAGAACTGAGTTGGCAGTAGGGAATGAGAGCTACGGAATGGTTAATATCAAGCGAGGAATTTTCCAGGGTGATTCACTTTCACCTCTTCTCTTCATCATCGCAATGATCCCACTATCAGTAATCTTAAAAAAAATGAAATTAGGCTACCAAACAGCCAAAAAAGCTGAAAAAATTTCGCATTTACTATATATGGATGATTTGAAACTCTATGGCAAGTCAGAAATAGAAATCCAATCATTGACAAATACAGTCCGAGTATTCAGCACCGATATTTCAATGCAGTTTGGCATGGAAAAATGCGCCACTGTATCCATAAAAAGGGGCAAAATCACTGCATCTGAGGGAATTGAAATGCCCAATGGCCAACTAATTAAGTGCAAAGAAAATGAAGCCTACAAATACTTAGGCATTCTGCAGTTGGATAACATCAAGCATGGAGAAGTAAAAACTATTGTCAGGCGAGAGTACACCAACAGAGTTAGGAAAATTTTGAAATCTAAATTGAATGGTGGAAATACAATCAAGGCCATAAATACCTGGGCAATACCAGTTATAAGATACACAGCTGGCATAGTTAACTGGACACAAGCTGATTTGGACCTTTTGGACCGAAAAACCAGGAAACTAATGACAATGCACTACAGTTTACATCCACGTGGTGATACTGATAGACTATATCTGCCCCGAAAATCAGGTGGCAGAGGATTATTACAAGTGAAGCAAACAGTTGAAGAAGAAAAACATGCACTGGCTGATTATTTAAAAGACACTCAAGAACATCTATTAATCGAAGTAAAGAACAAAAATCTACTGAAGGCCCAACAGACAAAACAAGAATACAGAAAAGATGTGATAAAATCAAGAATGGAGAGTTGGCAGAACAAAGCACTGCATGGTCAATTTCTGGAAAAAATAAAAGATAAAGTGGACAGTGAACAAACTTGGTTATGGTTAAAAACAGGTACATTAAAGAAAGAAACAGAGTCACTAATCCTGGCTGCGCAAGAACAAGCTATCCGCACAAATGCCATTAAGGCCAAAATCGAAAAATCCTCTGATGATGCCAAATGCAGACTTTGCAAAGAAGCTGACGAAACTGTTGATCACATACTCAGCTGCTGTAAAAAAATCGCGCAGACTGATTATAAATTGCGGCACAATTCAGTAGCACAAATGATCCATTGGAATTTGTGCAAAAATTATAATATTAAAACAGCAACAAACTGGTGGGAACATCAGCCTGAAAAAGTCACCGAAAATCAGATGGTCAAGATCTTGTGGGATTTCCGTATACAAACCGACAAAATACTGGCGCATAATACACCAGACATCACACTGGTTGAGAAAAATAAGGTCACAATCATAGACATCGCAATACCAGGTGATAGCAGGGTCGCCGAGAAGGAACATGAAAAAATCGCAAGATACCAGGACTTAAAAATCGAAATTCAACGACTATGGCACAAACCAGCAGTGGTAATTCCAGTGGTAATTGGCACACTGGGTGCTATTCCAAAAGCACTGGAATTACATTTAAAACAGTTAAAAATTGACAAAATCACCATCAGTCAAATGCAAAAAGCCGCACTGCTTGGATCTGCACGCATATTACGAAAATACGTTACGACGTCCTAGGCCCCTGGGTGGGGCCCGACTAGTAACCAATGCCAAATCCGGCGAAACAACTGGCCGCTGTGATACAATTGTACAACAACAACAATAATAATAATAACAACAACAACAACAACAACAACAACAATGGCACAAACCAGCAGTGATAATTCCAGTGGTAATTGGCACACTGGGTGCTATTCCAAAAGCACTGGAATTACGAAAATACGTTACGACGTCCTAGGCCCCTGGGTGAGGCCCGACTAGTAACCAATGCCAAATCCAGCAAAACAACTGGCCGCTGTGATACAATTGTATAATAATAATAATAATTCTGAAAAAGTCACCGAAAATCAGATGGTCAAGATCTTGTGGGATTTTCGCATATAAACGGACAAAATATTGGCACATAATACACCAGACATCACACTGGTTGAGAAAAATAAGGTTACAATCATAGACATCGCAATACCAGGTGATAGCAGGGTCGACGAGAAGGAATATGAAGAAATGACGAAATACCAGGACTTACAAATAGAAATTCAACGATTATGGCACAAACCAGCAGTGGTAATTCTAGTGGTAATTGGCACACTGGGTGCTATTCCAAAAGCACTGGAATTACATTTAAAACAGTTAAAAATTGACAAAATCACCATCAGTCAAATGCAAAAAGCCGCACTGCTTGGAACTGCACGCATATTACGAAAATACGTTATGACATCCTAGGCCCCTGGGTGGGGCCCAACTAGTAACCAATGTCAAATCCGGTGAAACAACTGGCCGCTGTGTTGTATAATCATCATCATCATCATCATCATCATCATCATCATCATCATCACTGGGACTGCACAAACACTTACCTCATCACCTGGGAGAACAGCTAGGTTTTAAAAGATATCCCAAACATGATATCTATTAAATGACTATCCAGAACCTTCATATGCTGTTTGTCTTGCTGGCTGATTGTTTATACAGACATTTCACCTAAACCTCCTGCTTTTACCGTAGTTCTTACCCACTTGTGGTGGTCCTGCCCACTCCACGTCCTGTATTACAGCCCTTCAGACATTGGAGGGATAAGATGTGCTATTATTTCTTCTTTGATCATCCTTTCTGTTAACCGGAACCAGTGGTGGGATTCAGCCAGTTCGCACCTGTTCGAGAGAACCGGTTGGTAACTTTCTAAGCAGTTCAGAGAACCGGTTGTTGGAAGAAATCTCCTTTTGCTTTTCCCCCACTTTACATGGCTAATCCTGTAAGGAAGGCAGGAAGGAAACATTCTGGTGTTGTTTCTAGCCTAATCTTTATCGACCTGCTTACAGAAACTTCCTCTCCGGTTAACCCTTAGTACATTGTAACAGCTAAGGCGAAGCGTCCATCGACCTGAGTGACCTTGAGTTGGCCATGCCCACATGATCACATGACCACCGAGCCCCACCTACCCAGCTGGTCATTAGGGCAGAGAACAGGTTGTTAAATTATTTGAATCCCACCATTGACTGGAACGTACCCATTTTCATTCAGGGCCCATCTCCATCTCATTCCAATTTGTTACAATCCCTTTTGAGCTACAGTGCCCGGAACAGGGCCCAATATTTCAAGTGGGTCTGACCAAGGCAGAATAGAGTAGAATTTCTTCACATGATCTATTATTCCTCTTAATACCTCCCAAGAGAGCATTTGCCTTTTAAACAGCTGCCTCAGAGTGCTGGCTTATATTTAACTTATACTTGAAAAGGTCTGCCTTATCCTTTTTTTTTTGGTCTACTACTGCTAAGCCAAGTCTCCCCCATCCTATACTTTTGACTTTCATTTTTCCTCATTTCAGAAATCAACTCGTTTTTTTCATATCTGTATTCTATCCTGTTCATTTCAGCTCACTGCTCAAGACTGGATGTTTGTTATATTAGGCTTGACGAGGGGTGTTAGATTTTAATGTAATATGATTGCACATGTATGCTGTCTTCTCTTATTTTTTCTTTAAAACTAAGATAGGTTAAGTATATTGATATGGAAGCGTAAATACCATCAACATAGAATGGAGTTTGCTCAGAAGCTGAAATACACCAAGTGAATGAGAGGAAGAGTGGGAAACAGAGGAGAGAAGAAAGATAGGAAGAGAGGGATAGGAGAGAGGGTAAGGGGGGAAGATGAGGAGGATAAGGAGGAGTGGAATGTAGAGAGAAAGATGGGAAGAGAGGGATAGGAGAGAGGGTAAGGGGGGAAGATGAGGATAAGGAGGAGTGGAATGAAGAGAGAGGAGAAGGAGAAAGGAAGGGGAAGTAGAGTAGAAAAGGATGATGGAGGGAAGAAAGGAGGTAGGAGAGAGGCAGAAGAAAAGGTCTATGGAGAGCAGAAGAGCTAATAATGGGTTTTTATCTTTCTGGGCGTTGATGACAAGAGGAACTGATGTAATTACTACTTAATACAATAGGATATTGGCTATGTAATAGTATACAGGTGATTATATGTTATGAAAATGGAAAATAAAAACTTTCTATGGATATGGAAGCATAAATACCATCAACATAGATTGGAGTTTGCTCAGAAGCGGAAATACACCAATGAGAGGAAGAGTGGGAAACAGGGGAGAGAAGAAAGATAGGAAGAGAGGGATAGGACAGAGGGTAAGGGGGGAAGATGAGGAGGATAAGGAGGAGTGGAATGTAGAGAGAGGAGAAGGAGAAAGGAAGGGGAAGTAGAGTAGAAAAGGATGATGGAGGGAAGAAAGGAGGTAGGAGAGAGGCAGAAGAAAGAGGTGTATGGAGAGCAGAAGAGCTAATAATGGGTTTTTATCTTTCTGGGCGTTGATGACAAGAGGAACTGATGTAATAACTACTTAATACAATAGGATATTGGCTATGTAATAGTATACATGTGATTGTATGTTATGAAAATGGAAAATAAAAAAGTATATTTTTTAAAAAAAAGACTGGATGTTTGTTCTGCTTCTGTTTTTGGTCTTTTCTCTCTCTTTTAAAGTATTAGTTGCTCCTTCTAGACTTGATGAGGGTTCCCTCAACACACTCACACAAGTCGCAAATTGTAGATAAAAATGTTGACCCAGCACCAGGACTCTCCCTCACAATACTTTTCCTCCAATCCAAAGTGGAATGATTTCATGAACACTCATTCAGCCAATTTTGGACCTAAGAGCATCTAGCCCAGTGTTGGAAAACCTTTTCGGCATTAAGAGCCAAAACACATGCGCGCGCGCATCCCGGAAACCAGAAGAGCGGTTGCCCGGTGTGCATGCACGCACTGGGAAGATGATCTTCTGGTTTCCAGCATGCGCACCGGTCCCCTGGTCTTCCAGTTTCTGGAGTGCATGTGCCTGCAAAGACCAGCTGGCGCACCAGAAACCGGAAGATCATGTTCCTGAGGCACGCCTGTGCACCTGGTGGTTGCTCTTGTGGTTTTAGGCTTTCCTGCGCACATGAAGACCAGCTGGCCAGGGTGCCAGGACCCAGAAGAGCAATGGGCAACAGCTTGTGTGCCCAGAGAGATTGCTCTGCGTGCCACTTCCTGCACGTGTGCCATAGGTTCACCATCACGAATCTAGCCCATGTTATAAGAGCCGAGGCGGCGCAGTGGTTAGGGCAGGCCACTTCAGCTGACTGCTATCTGCAGTTCGGCGGTTCAAATCTCACCGGCTCAAGGTTGACTCAGCCTTCCATCCTTCCGAGGTGGGTGAAATGAGGACCCAGACTGGGGGGGCGATATGCTGACTCTGTAAAACCGCTTAGAGAGGGCTGAAAGCCCTATGAAGCGGTATATAAGTCTAACTGCAATTGCTATTGCTATTCTCTGTTTTTTTTTTAAAGAGAATATCAGGAGATATTCCTCTGTTGTAAGATTTGCTGAGCTCTAAGTATATCTGCAGTGTTTATCTGACCAACTAAGCTAATAATTCTATAAAGGGGAAAAAATGAATTGTTTCTTTGTGAGAACCAAAAATAGTTGTTTCTGTTCACTACATCACACCTATGCAATGATAAATCCTTCTAAAATGTTTGCCACCCATCAGGCTGACAGGTCTATAGTTTCCTGAGTGTGTTCCATCTCGTTTTTAAGGTTAGGAATAATATTCACGCTCTACCCAGGACCTTGCTAACCCTCAGTAATTATTAATGATGGTTCTCCAGAATCCTCTGCTAGTTTCTTCAGTACCTTGGGATGGAATCCAGCTGACCATGGAATTTTGAATTCATTTAAATTCGTTAAGTCTTGTCTTACAGTTTTTCTTTTCTGTCTTAAACATCATACCCCAAACTCTCCAGCTCCTTTATTTGTTTATTTAAGAAAATTTGTGTGGTCCTCCAACTCACTCTCAAGTGACTCCAAATGGCTTACACAGATAAAAACCCAATACAAAAACAGTCACAAGCAATAACCCACACTCTCCTGGCAACAAGCAATCAATTAAACAAGTCTAAATCCAAAACTAATGTTATTTTTTTTTAAAAAAAACTGAATGCCACCATATTCTGTCATGTGCAGATCTATAAGTTGCTCTCTCTCTCTCTCTCTCCCTCCCTCCCTCCGTCTCTCTCCCCCCCTCTCTCTCTTCATCTCCCTCCCACTCTCTCTCTCCCTCCCTCTCCCTCTCTCCCTATCTCCCTCTCTCTTCATCTCCCTCCCTATGTCTCCCCCTCCCTCCCTCTGTCTCTCTCCCTCTTCCTTTCTCTTCATCTCCCTCTCTCTCTCTCTCTCTCCCTCCCTCCCTCCCTCTGTCTCTCTCCCTCCCTCTCTCTCTCTCTCTCCCTCCATCTCTCTCCCTCTTCCTCTCTCTTCATCTCCCTCCCTCTCTCTCCCTCCCCCCTCCCTCCGTGTGTGTGTGTGTGTGTGTGTGTGTGTGTGTGTGTAAAATTCAGGACTTATTGAACATAGAGCAAGAATGATTGGTTCAAAACATCACCAATGGAGTAGAACCAGTCCTATGTCACAATGGTCTATTTTGTGTAGTTCTGAACTCCATATTCACATATGTAATATTGATGATCTGCACAGTGGGAAAGAGAAATGTATTAATATCCTAAGATGTCATCTCCTTTTTCAAAGCTCTGTAGGAATTACATAAAATCTAAAATGCCTCTGCTGGAATTTGCTTATCATCCTAAACACACATTCATAAAGTTTGCTACTGATAGTTTAAGGAACATAGTTCAGAACGAGTTACTACAGTTATGTCATTTTGAAATCTTAATTCAAATGTTTGGGCAATCAGTTTACTATTTGTCTTGCTTTCAATGAACTGTATGTCAAATATTCACACTTGAATGAAGTTTATAAGATATCCTGCATTTTTTTTTTTACATTTTAAACTTTTCAAGGAAAAACCAATATATGTTTTGACATTATTTTCCAACTATTTGAAGCTTCCATTTGTGAAACCAAGACTCTTGTGTCTTTTCAATATTTTAGTTCTTTCCTAAATATCTGGGAGAAATAATGAATTATGTAGCTTTAAGGAAATAATAATAAGAAGAATTTAATATTGGAACTAGCCAAAAGTCATTTTTTTCATGAAACTATATTAGTAATATAGAATTTGAATTGCCATTTTTAACAAAGAACTATCAAAGAACTGCAAAGAACTATCAAAACCTCATATATTTTTTTAGAACAATACAAACATTTCCCAAATCCTCTGAGCCATAAATGAATGGATCTTTCCGGCTGGTATTCCCTCTTCATTATTATGTTTCCATTCATCCAGTGTAACTTTTATTGGTTCAGCCATATTCATTTCATTGGAAGATAGTATATTCATTTATTGGGGGGAATATATATATACAGATCTGCTTCTTGCAGAGAAATTACAATACTCCTTTGGAGCTGCTACTATATAATGGTAATGGGGAAAAATACAATTTACTTGTACTTGAATGTGAACTTGTGTGTTTTCCCATTTTCAAACTAATGCACAAGCTGAAATTTCAACACCATTTCACCATATTTCTGAATCCCATAATTCAATTCAATAAAACAGAATTGTACTAAGGATAGTATAATATATATATATATACAAGAAAGGTTATATTAATATTCCATAAATTGGGTATATTTATTGGGTGTATTAGACAAAATTGCAAAAAAAAATGCATGTTTGGAGGAATAATAATCGATGCAAAACACACATTATTTTTAGTGCAGAATAATTTTAGTTAACTTGACAGATGTACAAAATAAATCACAAAACATGGAGAAACAAAATCAACATATTTGCCATTTCTAAACTATATATAAAGTGCCTTAAGAGTCACTGTGTTTAGGTGTTAAAATATATGTTGCCTTTGTTCATGTGCAATATTGTTAAAATTTATATACTAAATGTAGATAACGGTGATTTTATTTGGTGATGATATCAAAAACATTGCATTTATAAATAATTTCCAGCTTAGAGGGAATAGATCAATAGCAGCAATAGCAATAGCAGTAGACTTATATACCGCTTCATAGGCCTTTCAGGCCTCTCTAAGCGGTTTACAGAGAGTCAGCATATTGCCCCCAACAATCTGGGTCCTCATTTTACCCACCTCGGAAGGATGGAAGGCTGAGTCAACCCTGAGCCGGTGAGATTTGAACCGCTGACCTGCTGATCTAGCAGTAGCCTGCAGTGCTGCATTTAACCACTGCGCCACCTTGGCTCTTATTGTAGCAGTTGCTACTTACAAGATGTATTGATTGTAAATCAAGTATTGGTTTAATTTACAGTACCATTGTTAGAAGTCTTCTACTTTTAGGTACAGTATCCAGAAAGGCAAACTATTATTAGAATAATGGGAAATTTGACTGTCTGGACATCATCCAAAACAGATCCTTGCTATAGAATGATTGCAAGAGGCAGTACGGCATCAAAGAATATAGTTACCAGGTGCAACAGAAAATTAATGTTTAATATTTATTCTTGAATCCAAAGATTAATTTCTCCTGATACGAGATTAATACCCAAAGAAATACCAGTTAATTTCGGCTCAGCCACTAAGTTTAAATTGATTCATACAGTACATCTTTCCTTGAAATGTTACGTTCACAAGTTTTGAAATAATAGCAATAAGAGATGCTGGCATGACCTCTCTTGAATCTCCTCCCCACCCCCTCTCCCCCCCCCCCAAAAAAAATCAAGTTCTGTCATTTTGATGCAAATTGTACCTTTGGAAATGATGGCCTGAAAAGAAAAGGTTTCCATGGTAACCTTAGGGAACCACATAACCTGTTTATCATAACTTCTCTATGAAGAAAATTGCAGAGTGGAGGCTGCTTTGAAGTCAGCTGTATTTTCCTGCAGACCTCTTTCTAAACTTAAGGGCATTCGGTTTTCTTTTATACATAAAGAAAGGAAGCGGGGAAGCTCCTTCTGAAAAAAACCACATTTGGCCCATTAAACAATTGGTGCTACATCCAATTTGAAAGCCAGACTTGCCTTCTGAGAAACAAATTTAAAAATGAATGCTTCTTAAGTGTTGTATCTTTTTATTCTTTTTTTTCCTTGAAATTTTATTTATTTATTTTCCATTTTCATAGCATATAATCACATGTATACTATTACATAGTCAATATCATGTTGTATTATTAAGTAATTACATCAATTCAACTTACTATCAACTACCAAAGGAGAAAAAAACCCAGTTATTGGCTCTTCTGCTCTCCATACACCATATTTATACCTTATCCGACACTTTCTTCCCCCTCTCTCCTCCCACTTTCTACATCCTTTCTTCCCTCCATCACTTTCTACTCTACTTCCCCTTCCTTTCTCCTTCTCCTCTCTCCCCTTACCACTCCTCCTTATAGACCTCATCTTTCCCCTTCACCCTCTCTTCTATCCCTCTCTTCCTATCTTTCTTCTCTCCTCTGCTTCTCATTCTTCCTCTAATTCACTTGGTGTATTTCAGCTTCTGAGCAAACTCCCTTTTGTGTTGATGGTATTTATAATTTCATTTCAATATACATAAAAAAGAAAAAATAGCAGTACACATGTACAATCATCATACCTTAAAATCCAACACCCCTCCTCCAACTTAGTAAACTCTGCTCCCTCCTCCCCAACCCCCCAACCTGCCCTCCCCCCGACTTCCCAGAACCAATTCAAGGTATAAATCTTTAACAAAACCAGTTCAAAATATACTTAAAGAAAAATTAGAAAATTAATAACGTCTTTGAATTGAGCTTAGCTCCTCCTTGCTAGGCTAACTATAAACAAACTGTATCATTTCTGATCTTAATCATAAGCTATCTGAAATTTCCTAGACACATATTTATTTTGAATATAGTCAATCCATTTGTTCCAGTCTCCTTTATATCTCTGGTTTGAATAGTCCTTAAGATATGAAAAATTAATACTTCTAATAGGTCTCTGCCCCACTGTCCTCTTTCTCTTCCCTTTTGCCTAAGTGTTATGCAGTCTCGGCCTTCCCCAGACAGGAGCTATTGGGTTTTTTTGCTTCATTGTCCTGTTTTGTCATTTGAAAGGAAACTCTCTTGCTCTGTTTTGAGAGTTTGTGGTATTGTTGCATGTGACTACTGCAGCTGGGCTGAAAAAATCCAGGTAAGCACCGAAAACGAAAAGATTCTTGGACCTCTTGCTCTTAATTTGAGGTCATCTGGATTTTTTTTAACTGAGATGTTGCAATTCACTTGTTGAAAGACAGAATTATATTGCCTCTTCTTTAAATTCAGAGGGGACACCAGTGATCCAGTTGCAAGGCAAAGTTCATGGGGGCTAGAATCTTTGTTTGTTTGAAGCTCTGTATTAACTTCATATTACTTTCTAGGGTCCTTATAAATTTGAAACAGATGTTGCAGCCTTCTCTTGAAATTGTCTTGTTTTGAAGTGTCATTTGAGATGGGCAGCTGACCAGACATGACCCCAGTCTCCAGTGATGTTTAGCACTGGAGTCCCAAAAAGGGCATTGTCCATCTGGCATCCATCTGGTAGCAAAAATGGTAGATAGCATTAGATCACACAAATATTGTTATCAACTGTTAAAGGGATGTCAGCAAGGGAGGGAAAGTTGTCTCCCAGTCATGATCACAGGCTTAAAGGAACTAAATCTTCAGCACTTGGAAAATTTAATCCAGTGTAATATTTTTTTTTTTTAAAAAAGTCAGTTCTTAGGGCATATGGAATTCAGCTAAAATCATCTTCCGCTGATAGCTTTGATAAACGTTGATGCAAACCAATTGAATTTTGGCGGTGTGCTTTATTTACGGACTCCCACTGAAGTTTAGAGAGGGCTTTTTTGCCATAATTATTTAAGGTGGAATGGATAGACAAGCAGAAGACAAGCCTTTCTTGTTTACTCTCTATCCCATCTATTTTTAAAAGGATTAAGGTGGATTTATTACTCTAGCCATTAACATTCCATGAATACTCTTCTGGTTTGTTATTAGATTAGAAGGAAAGCATGCAAGGTTAAAGTTTAACAGCAAAAATATTATTTGTTTTATTTCGGGTGGATTGCAATGCAATGCATTTGTCATTCTGTTCTCTACCCCATTTTCCCCCCTCTCTGGTGATGGAGTATCCTGATTTGTACACTAACTAAATGTTTAGAGCGTAATAACGCAAGGATTATTGCCCGTGCTTTCTACTCACGAGAGTCTTTAGCAAAGTCTTTAGACTCCTAGAGACAATGAAATGCTGTTTCCCTTGTGTGTGTATCTGCCTATATATGTATTTTACTGCCTTTTTTTTCTCTGTTTGATCTGCAATTCAGCTTCAGATCCTGCTGTGACATGCATACTCTCACAGCAGCATGTAGCCATGTATGACAGTACAGTGAATCATGCTAAATATTAAAAATAGAGTGAGAGATCCAGCTGACCGTCGCCAGTTAATGAACTGAGAAGTTTTGCTGCTTTCTCTTCTCTTTCCCTCCAAAGTCTCAAGCCCAGATTTGGGGTTCTCACTGCTGAGACTCACTCCCGACTTCTACAAATGCTTTGCATAGCTGAAGTTGAAAATTTTACCCTCTGAGAGTTCGGAGAGCTGATGTGCTGAGCGCGAAACGCTCAGGTTAAAAGTTAATGTAATGAGAGAGCATGAAAACATAGATAACAATTCAGACGCATAACAAGGCAACTGATTGGAAAGAGGAGCAGCGAGTCATTAGAAAGCTGTAGTTATCTGGATCAGCCATGTAGTAAACTAACAGCAATAAAAGGAGACGAAGAGAATGCAAGACTGGAAGAACAAAAGGCGTTATTTTCAATCACAGCCCGTGTCAAAAGGTTGGCTTTAATATTACAAATGAACCAAAGAGCTAGGCTGTCATGCTAGTATTAAAGAAATGCTGCCCTTCTATGTTTAAAGAAACAAAGGGATGACCATTCCATGTGTCTGCTTCTCTATAGAAGCTGAAAAGAGGCACATTGTTCTTTGTTTCTTTTTTCGTTTCCCCTGACTTTATGTTCTAAAAAAAAACTGGAAGTATTTTCAATGTGGCCTAAAAACATGAAAATAAAGCAAGACTTTTTTTTTATTATCCAGTTGAAGATGTCTGTTGTCCGTTTTCTAGTTTATCTCAGCCTTGGGCTTCCAGTCTCAGGGTCCCAACAATCTGCTTGTGTTTAAAAACAATTAAAGCATCAAGTTAACAACAACAAATGATTGGGTTAATGGGACGGAAAGCCACCCAGAGAGAGGGGCACTGAAATAGCAATGATCTCATTTGTAAAAGGATCATAAGCAGAAGCTTCAGTGGCTTCAGATTTTGGGAAATAGTGCTTCCAGGGAGCCCAGAGCAGGGATGGCGAACCTGTGACACAAAGTTTCTAGCAAAGGGGACAAGCTAGAAACATTTTGGGTGACATGCTAGCATTGACCAACATTGACAACCATTCTCAAAAGCACACCTCATTCTCGACGGGTTTTGGGAGGCGGCTGAGGCATCATGAGAACGGGGTACGTTCTCATGGGGCTTCCAGAATCTCCAAACATTGGGTGAGAATGGAGCATCCTCTGAAGCTGTACCAAAAAAAAATGAAGGCTCATGCAACCTAGAGCCGAGGTGGCGCAGCGGTTAGGGTGCAGTACTGCAGGCCACTTCAGCTGACTGTTATCTGCAGTTCAGCGGTTCTAATCTCACCGGCTCAAGGTTGACTCAGCCTCCCATCCTTCCGAGGTGGGTGAAATGAGGACCCAGACTGTGGGGGCAATTTGCTGACTCAATTTGCTAAAAATCTGTAAACCGCTTAGAGAGGGCTCAAAGCCCTATGAAGCGGTATATAAGTCTAATTAATAAAATAAATAAATAAATAAATAAATAAATAAATAAATAAATAAATACATAGATAGAGCAACCTCTGGTAGGTTGTCAGCAAAAAGGGAACACACCTAAAGATAAGCGGTAGGTGGCAGATGTTGAGGAGCACTGGATTTCAGGCCCAGTCTCAGCCCTACCACCAAGTGCCACTAGAATGGCCTATATGGGGGGAAGACAGAGAATTGTTTCTTTTTTTGGAAAGGATGGAGGATGACATTCCAGCAAAGTAAAATTTTTCAAAATTTTTAACACAAAAGGTTTACCATCACTGGCCCAGAAGTGTCTTCTCATTTTCAGTGTGCTTTCATGTGGATTGGCTAAGATTGCTGTGAACATGCAATCCAGCATGTCCATTCAAAAACAAGTGTAACTGAGATAGAGATTTCAACCCAAAATATCTGTATTAGTTATATATATATATATATATATATATATATATATATATATATATATATATATATATATATATATATATATATATATATATATATATATATATATATACACACACACACACACACACACACACACACACACACACATACATACATACACACACACACACACACACATACATACATACATTTATTGTCACAACCCCCGGTAAGCCCCAATTATGGGAGGAAGCTAACTGCTTCCATCCTCTGTCAATCAGCTCGTCACAAGAGTCCATCACGACAGAAACCCAATATTTTTACTATTGCCTTTGTTATATTTGTGTTTTTTTATTTGTGCTGATAAATAAATAAAGGGAGACTAGTATAGATCTCTTTCAAGCTATTTAGCTCTCATCAGCTAGCCATACCCTTACTGGGATTCGAACCTGGGCTGTATTACATCTTAGTATCCCAGTAAGGGTATGGCTAGCTGATGAGAGCTAAATAGCTTGAAATAGATCTATACTAGTCTCCCTTTATTTATTTATCAGCACAAATAAAACACAAATATAACAAAGGCAACAGTAAAAAAATATTGGGTTTCTGTCGTGATGGACTCTTGTGATGAGCTGATTGACAGATGATGGAAGCAGTTAGCTTCCTCCCATAATTGGGGCATACCAGGGGTTGTAAAAATCATATATATATATATATATATATATATATATATATATATATATATATATATATATATATATATATATATATATAGTGTCACAATTTATTTATTTATTTATCACTATTTATTTATCAGCACAAATAAAACATATATATATATATATATATATATATATATATATATATATATATATATATATATATATATATATATATATATATATATGGAGGGAGGGAAGGAAGGAGGGAGGGAGGGAGGGAGGGAGAGAGAGAGAGAGTATGCCCCAATTATGGGAGGAAGCTAACTATATATATAACTTACTTGCGTAGCACATTTCCAGTCCCACCTTTTGCTTTTAATTCTTCTTATTAGAGGCTTCCGTCAGTGTGGCACTTTCCTTTGTTCAGAATTGTTTTTAGTCCAAGTCTATTGTGTTAATGAGAAATACTGAAATATTAAAATGATATGATTGACATATTACTGTCTTCAAGTTTCATCCAACAAAAAGAAGAAATTAAATTTAAATACTAGTGTCATTATCTCATTCTGTCTCAATATATGAGATAGGGAGGAGATTAAAGGAACACTTAATTATTTGAGCTTGCTTTTCTGTAAAAGTCTGCAAAAACTGCTAACCAGACACCACCAAGGTCATCAGAAACTTTATTCCTAAGAAAACATTTGATGGATGATGGAAAGAATAGCACGACTTATTTAATATGTTTACTTTATTCCAGAAATGCTTCTGACCTATGGAATGTCATGCTAATGACATGCATCCAGCTATTAATCAACACATTTTGATAATCAGGAGTGAAAAATATGGCCAGAAACTGAACACTACCTTAGAAGGATTCTGTTTCTTTTGAGAGTGGCATTTTAGAATGAATGATGCTTACACAATTGTAAATGGGATAGGAATAGAGGATGGCATGGCATGGAATGGAATGATTGAACACACAAGGACTTTGTCTCCAGGACGTAAGCTCTCAGTGTACTTACAAGCAACAAGTGATAAATCATAATCATAAAATACAAGCATCATAAATCATAAGACAACACTCAGTGATAGTCATAGGATACTAAATAAGCAATCAACATAAATCATACAAACAGCAAAGATATGGTCATAAGAAACGAAGGAAATAGGTAATAGGAAAGATGAGGAAAGATTAATACTTATACAGCCCTACAAGATGATTTGACATCCGAGGTGGTGCAGTGGTTAGGGTGCAGTACTGCAGGCCACTTCAGCTGACTGTTATCTGCAGTTCAGCGGTTCTAATCTCACCGGCTCAAGGTTGACTCAGCCTTCCATCCTTCCGAGGTGGGTGAAATGAGGACCCAGACTGTGGGGGTGATATGCTGACTCTGTAAACCGCTTAGAGAGGGCTGGAAGCCCTATGAAGCGGTATATAAGTCTAACTGCTATTGCTATCCCAGTGCATAAGACAGTGTTGTGTGAATTAGTTCTTTAGGAGAGTAATGGCATGGCGGGGGGGGGGGCGGGCGGGGAGGATGGACAGGACCTTGTGTCTAATTGTTTTGGCATACAATTTCCTCCAGTGTCATCTTGAGGGAAGAAGGTGAAACAATAATTAGGGTACAATCTAAAATAGAGAGATTTAAAACAATTACTCTATTTAGTGTCTGCATTCAGTTCCAGTGAAATTAAGAGAAACAGTCACTGTCGGGGGGGGGGGGAGAGAGACTGTTGCTGCTGTCTCATTCAGATAAAGTTCTCTCATACTATGTCCTGTGCATAACCTCTTTTTCGTTCCCTTGCTGAATGAAGAGACCGCCTAAACAAGCTTTCCCGAGCGGCTTTTCTCCGCAGGGCAGAGCATCCCCTAAAAAGTGCTAAGCATCAGTTAACAAGCTGCAGCTCTGCAATCTTAATTAATTAATTAGGACCCTTCTGCAGCTGCTGCCCGAAATTGACCAGAACTTAATCAATTTCACACCGAAGACTTTTGTTATTGTAAATGCAGGAATAGGTGCCAATGTTACTTTTTCATCCCTATAGTAATTGCAAGCAATCACCATTCGAGGAAGTCGTTATCAATTGGGATTTACAAAGCAAATTGCAGAATATTCCCAGTTGCCTGTAATGTTATTTTTTTTCCAGTTTGGGATGTTTGCTGTTCTTCTGAACATGGTTTCGGTTTTCTTGATTTAGGGGAGGTCTGGAGGCTTAGTGTGAGACCATAGGTTGCAGTTTTCTTGGGCGTGTTTTTAATTGCATGGCTTTATTGGATGTGTGCACCAATGCACTGACTTGTGCGATGAGGGTTTTATTGGGTTTTCCATGAGGTTTTCATGGCAAAGATGCTGGAATGGGTTGCCGTTTCCTTCTCCAGTGGATCATGTTTTGTCAGAGCCTTCTGCTATGACTTATCCATCTTGGCTGGGCCAGCACGGCATAGCTCATAGCTATGCAAGCCCCTTCGCCATGACAAGACACCAGAGGTGGGTTCCTACCAGTTCGCACCTATTCGGTAGAACCGGTTCGTCAAATCTACTGAACCGGTTAGAAGAGGTTCCACCCGTGGACCCGGAAAGCAGGCCACACCTACAGAAGAGCTTCCAAAAAAAATTGAAACCCACCTCTGCCACACACACACACACACACACACACACACACACAGAGACTGACACAGAGAGAGAGAGAAAGAGAAAGAAAGGAAGAAAGAAAGAAAAAAAGAAAAAGAGTGAGAGAGAGATGAAAGAAAAAAGGGACAGAGAGACAAAAGGAAGGAGAGAGAGAGAGAGAGAGAGAACACATGGCTGGCAAGCCACTCCCACCAGGTCACATGGCCAACAAGCCACTCCCACAAAGGAGGCCACATCCACAGAGTAGGTTCAAAAATTTTTGAAACCCACCACTGCCACACATACACACACACACACAGACTGACACAGAGAGAGAGAGAAAGAGAAAGAAAGGAAGAAAGAAAGAAAATGAGTGAGAGAGAGATGAAAGAAAAAAAGAAAAAAGGGACAGAGAGACAAAAGGAAGGAAGGAAGGAAAGAAAGAAAGAAAGAAAGAAAGAAAGAAAGAAAGAAAGAAAGAAAGAAAGAAAGAAAGAAAACACATGGCTGGCAAGCCACTCCCACCAGGTCACATGGCCAACAAGCCACTCCCACAAAGGAGGCCACATCCACAGAGTAGGTTCAAAAAATTTTGAAACCCACCACTGCCACACATACACACACACACACAGACTGACACAGAGAGAGAGAGAAAGAGAAAGAAAGGAAGAAAGAAAGAAAATGAGTGAGAGAGAGATGAAAGAAAAAAAGAAAAAAGGGACAGAGAGACAAAAGGAAGGAAGGAAAGAAAGAAAGAAAGAAAGAAAGAAAGAAAGAAAGAAAGAAAGAAAGAAAGAAAGAAAGAAAACACATGGCTGGCAAGCCACTCCCACCAGGTCACATGGCCGGCAAGCCACTCCCACAAAGGAGGCCACATCCACAGAGTAGGTTCCAAAAATTTTTTGAAACCCACCACTGCCATACACACACACACACACACACACACACACACAGATTGACACAGAGAGAGACAGAAAGAGAAAGAAAGAAAGAAAGAAAGAAAGAGAGTGAGAGAGAGATGAAAGAAAAAAAGAAAAAAGAAAAAAGGGACAGAGAGACAAAGGAAGGAAAGAGAAAGAAAGAAAGAAAGAAAGAAAGAAAGAAAGAAAGAAAGAAAGAAAGAAAGAAAGAAAGAAAGAAAAAAGAAAGAAAGAAAACACATGGCTGGCAAGCCACTCCCACCAGGTCACATGGCCGGCAAGCCACTCCCACAAAGGAGGCCACACCCACAGAGTAGGTTCCAAAATTTTTTGAAACCCACCACTGCAAGACAGTAATCCGTGAAGGGGCTTTTAACTATGTGAGCATGTAAATCTGACTCCTATGACAACCCATGATGTCAGAACCAAGGAGACCCAGTCTGGTGAAGAGGTTAAAACACCAGGCTGGAAATGAGAAGGCCATGAGTTCTAGTCCTGCTTTAAGCACAAAGCCTGATGGCTCATCTTGGGCCAATCACTTTCTTTCAGCCCTAGGAAGGAAGCAGTGGCAAACCACTTCTGAAAAACCTTGCAAAAAAGAAAAAAGGGACTTATTCCGTCTCCGAGAATCTGACACGATTGAATGGAAGAAGAAAAAAAACAAGTACCAAGAAGTATCAAATGATGATTAAGGCAGAATACCTTAACTTCAGCCTGATACTGTGGTTTATTTTTGGTTCAGCCAGTCCTGCTCTATTTGTGGGTGGCCTACAATTAGGTAACCATAAATCTAACTAGAAAATAAAGTAGACAGCCCCCAAGCAGTATTTTCACCACTCCAATCTTTCTTCTACCATCTGCTGCGTATTCTTTTTAAACGGGCAGGGAGCGACGAGGATTTCAATTGTAATGCAAAATAAAACACTCCCAGAAGCAGCAAAATGTCATGTTGCTTCCTTTCCCAAAGGTAACTAACTTAGGTTTAGGTTTAGGTTGATTAGATTTATATGCCGCCCTTCTCCCAAGGACTCAGGGCGGCGTACAACATTAAAAGAAACACATAATACAAAAGTTTTTTTAAAAAAATTAAATAGAATATCCCAAACCCAATTAAAATTGACAATGACATTTTTTTTAAAAAAATTGAATTAAAATTAACAGTGATCAATAATTTATTTTGTTTTGTTCAGGCCAGGCTGGCTTGCTGGAAAAGCCAATTTTTTAGGGCACATCGGAAGGACCGGAGGTCAGGGATTATTCCCCCAAAGAGGAAGCAAAGTTGTCCCATAGTATTCTCGAAAAGCTTTGTGAAATTGTTTGCTGGCCATCTCATCCAGTAAACCTTTTACGCTATTAGAAGCCCGGATTCTTAATTATTTTCACACTGTGTTTGACTGGGATGGTTGGGAAAAGTTATACATATACAGCTAGGCATTTAATGGTGATTAAGGGAATGCAAAGATACTATTAAAGATATGCTTTAAGGAGGAAGTGAAGGAGGGAAGGAAGGAGGGAGGGAAGCAGGGAGGGAAGGAAGGAAGGAAGGAGAGAAGGAAGGAGGGAAAGAAGGAGGGAAGGAAGGAGAGAAGGAAGGAGGGAAGGAGAGAAGAATGGAGGGAGGGAAGGGGAAGGAGGGAGGGAAGGAAGGAGAGAAGAAAGGAGGGAAGGAAGGAGGGAAGGAAGGAAGGAAGAAGAAGTAGGGTTGTTGTAAAATAAGATGGGTCTATGGGATGGTAAGAAAGCATTTTCAATTATATTGTCAATTGCAGGGGAGAAAAATTGTTACAAACACATATTATTAATAACAGTTATGAGATCATATAACTGTGAATGTATATATGAGAAATAAAAATTTATATATAAAAAATATGCTGTTGACTATCCTTTATACCTACTGTCTGAATCTTTTTCCATTGGTGAATCATTAGTCAAAATAGCAATAGCAATAACAGTAGACTTATATACCGCTTCATAGGGCTTTCAGCCCTCTCTAAGCGGTTTACAGAGTCAGCATATCGCCCCCAACAACAATCCGGGTCCTCATTTTACCCACCTCGGAAGGATGGAAGGCTGAGTCAACCCTGAGCCGGTGAGATTTGAACCGCTGAACTGCTGATCTAGCAGTCAGCCTGCAGTGCTGCATTTAACCACTGCGCCACCTTGGCTCAAAATCTTGGTCTGTGCAGAGTAAGAGAACAAGAAGAGACAGTTATCTGGGAGTAAGTCATGCATACTTTTCACCTGATAGATTTAGAGTTAGATTGACCAAACGGAGTAAAAGATTATTGTTTGTTTTTTTTATTTTAAATCATGCTAGAATTTTTTTTTTGAATGACTAACAGTAGCGAGCTGATACTGAATATTTCATACAGCATAGTTCTAATTAATTTTGCGGTTAGACCTTTTAAGGGCTTTTTAGTTATTGGAAGTGACTAAAAATAATAGCTTTTTTTAAAAAAAAAAATGAGTTACTTCTCGACATTACAAATTAGCTGCTCTTTCAGTATGCTAAGTGAATAATGTAGTGAATAGGAAGGGTAAATGATTAAAGGATGTATAGTTCATTTACTACTTACCGTTTAACATATGAACCAATTATGAATATATTTCCAAAATCTCAATCTTAGAGTGTGTTTATATTTTTGTGTATATTGAGGCCGATGCAGTGGTGGGATTCAGCCGGTTCGCACTTATTCGGGAGAACTGGTTGGTAACTTTCTAAGCAGTTCAGAGAACCGATTGTTGGAAGAAATCTCCTTTTGTTTTTTTCCACTTTACAGGGCTAATCCTGTAAGGAAGGCAGGAAGGAAACATTCTGGTGTTGTTTCTAGCCTAATGTTTATTGCCCTGCTTACAGAAACTGCCTCTCCGGTTAACCCTTATTACCATTGTAACAACTAAGGCGAAGCGCCCATCGACCTGAGTGACATTGAGTTGGCCACACCCACCCAGTCACAAGACCACCAAGCCACGCCTACCCAGCTGGTCATTAGGGCAGAGAACCGGTTGTTAAATTATTTGAACCCCACCACTGGGACAATGTAAATATACAAATTAATAAGAGGGTACTGTTTCTGGAATTACCTTGCTGATTCCATTATCAAACTGAAAATAGAAGAGGAAAAATTTGCCATGTGATCATAATCTAAAGCCTTACCTGTTGAAATGCTCATAATACTTTCTTACTACTGCGCAGAATAAATCAAAACATTGAGCGGCAACAGGTTGTTCTGTTTCAGGAGAAAAAACCCCACATTGCTACCATCTAGTCTCATAAGGCTCAGCCTGAATAGATGGGCATTTCAGAGGTACAGTTGATGCTTATAGAGAAGACCAGGGCTTTTTATAAGAACCGTTTGATGCCTGAGCAGATACACTCAATATCTTCGGATGTGTTTAAAATTGCTGTAACCTAACCAACTTGCAGAAGAATGTGCTCGGCATCAATTTTTAATTAAGCATCTTTTTCTTTAGGAACTAAATAGAGAGAGATTAGAAATGTTCCATTGTTTTTTTTTTAAAGGAAAATAACCTTTAAGCTTCTCTCCCACAACGATTGTATGTGAAAAGGAGAAGGGAGAGTGGGGAGGCTCAAGTAAACTAATCAGGAATCTAAGGTAACCCACATTTTCAAGTAATTCAGAGGAGAGGGAAAGGTGGAAGTAAGATTTTCTGAACAATGAAAACTTGGGGATTGTTGTGTCACTTTTGGTAAATGTGGTGAGGGATCCAAAGCAAGTCTGGACTTGTGTCAACACCAGTGACGTGCGGTGAGGTTTATGGCTGGTGAGGCAGCAATTTTTTTAGACTTGTGGACTTCAACTCCCAGAATTCCACAGCCAGGCATGCTCAGTTCCGATTTAAAGTGACAGCATTTGTTTTTCTCCTTTGCTAAATAAGTTTCCTTCTTTCTTTTTCTTTTTCTTCTCCCTTTCCCTCCTCCCTCCCTCTATCCCTCCCTCCCCCTCTCTCAAACGCACACACATACACACACACACACAATGTGGCACCAGGAGGATGAAGTTTGAATTCCTCCCCCTCCCTCCGACCTACACGTACCTTTTCCAGCTGTTTCAGAAAGGATTTCAACTCTGTTCTTGCCTGCCATCATAAAAAGAAAAAAAATGTAAAAGGAAAAAGGCAAGAGCTGAGGTCAGTTCTCCTGCCTCCTCTTGTAGAGGGCGCTTTTTTAGAGACTTTTTTAAACAGTTAAGCACTAAGCAGAGTCATCCACGGTGACTCTGGAAGCAACTAGCTCAGCCTGACCTCAGCTCTTGCCTTTTTCCTTTTACATTTTCTTTTCATGATGACAGTGGTGAGGCTCTGCCTCCCCTGACTGCACGTCCCTGGTCAACACACACACAACACCTGAGCCTCTCCTCCTTTCCACATAAAATTTTTGAGGGAGAGAAAGACAGAATAGCTGGACAATGGGCTTTTGCTGATAGCACTAGGACACTACCTGTTTGGAAAAGTCCTGACTTCGCACCCTGCCAGTGGCAAGAGTTAAAGAAAAACATCAGAACCACCACTGCTTTTTCTGCAAAGGATAATACTTGAGAGACCGCCTGCTGCCAATTACCTCCCAAAGACCCATTAGATCACACAGATTAGGCCTCCTCCGGGTTCCCTCTACTAGCCAATGTCATCTGGCTATTACCCGGGGGAGGGCCTTCTCTGTGGCGGCTCCGGCCCTTTGGAACGAGCTCCCCGCAGAGATTCGGACCCTCACCTCTCTCCAGGCCTTCCGAAAAGCCATTAAAACCTGGCTGTGTCAGCAGGCCTGGGGTCGATGAGCTCCCTTCCCCTCTCGAATTGTGTGGCTGTTGGTTGTTTTAAATTCCCTGTACTTTTTGTTGTAGTTCTTGTGTTTCCCTTCCCCTCCTTTGGGTTTGTGTGCCACCCTGAGTCCCGCCGGGAATAGGGCGGCATATAAATAAAATGAACCTTGAACCTTGATACCCAGACAGGATGGATAGCTCAAAAAAAGCTCCACTGCCCCTGATTATGAACCTTTCAGTGGGTTCTTACTTATGCATATCTAGGAAGAGGGGCGAGAAAGGAGAATCAAGGGTTGTGAAAAAAAACATATCTATCCTTGTCAAAAGCTACCAACCCTATTCTTTTAATCCCAGTAGTATTTGTTAGCTTGTCTATTAATTAAACACACAGGCTGAATTTGATGTAATTCAAAAGTTTATGTATTTCCTCCACATCTAGAGTAGTCGATGTGCCAGTGAAATATATCCTGTCTTTTGTGCGATCTTTTAGAAAGAACAACTTATTCTACGCAGTGACAAATATTAAAAAGGTAACATTAAACAATGATGCAATGGTATTGATGGGATTATATAACCCTAATTCCATCTTCAAGAGGTGACGGCTGTCATTAAAATCAATGCAACTTAATTAAAGCAAATTATAGATAGATACGTCTATAAATAAGATATTAAAGTGTGCTGCTGAATATGATAATTGCTGCATATTTAGTAATCAGTGTGTATGTTCTGCATTTGTCAAGAGGGGTTTCATTCAGTGGAATCAATGGAGCTTTATTAAAAACCATCCAAATTAGAGGCAGAAATGATGAGTCTTATAATAAGGCAGAATCACTGTTTCAGCTTTGATCACAAGCAGAAAAGCAAGGACACACCCTTTCTCTGTGCGGAGAAAACACCAGCACTCTGTTCTTTCTTCCTTTCTTTCCTTAATTATTCGGTTTTTAAAATGAAAACAAGGATGTTTGAAATTGTAATTTGTACCTTTCGGATTAAAGGAAATTTGGAAAATCTGGAAGGATTTAGTTAAATAATGTGCCATAGAATCTCAAGACAGAGAAAAAAAAATATCTGTTGGGTTGTTTTCCTGATACAAAGAAAGCATTTCAGGCGGATTGTGGATCTTGTGATAATGACTGATATTATGCAATTGGCTGGAATGTGTCTGATAAAACTTAACATTTTATTCTTCTTTATTTCTGTCCATGACTTAATCCCCTTTAGACGGGCACCGCAAGCTATATATTTCTTGCACATTTGCCTTCCCCCACCCCAGCACACATACATATCCTAGGCCAGTGGTGGGTGTCAAAAATTGTTCGAACCTACTCTGTAGGTGTGGCCTCCTTTGTGGGAGTGGCTTGCCGCCCATGTGACCGGATGGGAGTGGCTTGCCGCCCATGTGACCGGATATGAAGATGCCGACGACACTTGTCAGAACCACCTTAAATTACCTCACACACAGCACTGGCATGCATAAGAATAGGATGTAAACTTGTTTTTTAAAAGGCATCTTTGGTTTGCGTTAAAACAACTTCAACACACGCAATGTTCTGATTGCGCCACAAACGCAGGAGTCATCCTTACCTCTCACAGAGGCACTGAGTTTTATAAATAGGAGCATGATAGTGTAGAATAATCATATCCAAGGACCAGTGGTGGGTTTCAAAAAAGTTTGGAAATCTAGGTGTGGCCTGCTTTCTGGGTCCACTGGTGGAACCTTTTCTAACCAGTTCGGTAGATTTGATGAACCGGTTCTACCGAATAGGAACCCACCTCTGCCGTAAGTGTTATAAACAACAACTATTATTATAAAAAGGGGAAAACTTTTATTGATGCTGTTGCTGTGTGCAATCAATTTATAAAATTCTCATGGAATTCAGGCAGTCCCTAAGTGAACAATCCATAGGAGTGCATACTCTTTCTCTTATCTTTTTCAAAGTTTGGCTTGTATTAGTTGTTACTATTGTAGCTAAAATTCATAATAAAAAATATATATTCAGCATATAAATCCACAACACCAATCTAACTAAGGCAACACATGTATAATCTCAGAAGCTGATGAAGGTTTTATATACTTTGCACGCATAAAGTGTTCATGTACGAAAGAAACTATCCTTAAGGCACAAGGAAATAAGTATTTCTGGACCTTCTGCAATAGCGATCATAGGATAGTTGTCCCATGCCATCTTCTTTTAGAACTGAGAGTTTCGCATATTTCTATGTGAGTTAGCTCAAGCGATAATATATATGTTATTTATATATTATGTCAGTGACGTGCGGTGAGGGATACCGTTGGTGAGGCAAGAGCGCGACAGCGGCGAGAAGCAACGTCCCCGCCGCTGTGTCCGACAGGCGTCTCTCGTTTATGATGGACATAAACGCAAGATGCCTGTTGGACACAGCGGCGGGGGTGTTGCTTCTCGCCACTGCCGCGCTCTGCCGCCTCGCCCCCCGCCTCCTCCGTCCCCGCTGACATTCTTGGGAGCAGGTCAGGTGGCTGGCTGGCTGGGAGGAGAAGAGCGGTGAGTCTATGTGCCGGCTGGCCGGCCAGGCAGGGAGCAGGTCGGGTGGGGGTGGCTGGCTGGCTGGCTGGGAGGAGAAGAGCGGTGAGTCTTTGTGCCGGCCGGCCGGCCAGCCAAGCAGGGAGCAGGTCGGGTGGGGGTGAGTGGCTGGCTGGCTGGGAGAAGAGCGGTGAGTACCTCCCCAGCCAGCCACAAGAGCGCAGTCGCTCAAGTGCAAGACATGATTCGCTGCTCCCAGATCAGGAGGCGGGAGAATCAGTGCCTCTTTTGCATATTAAATCTTTTGCTTTTTAACTCCGCCTTAACTTTTAAAAGGCGAACAATTCCTTAAGCAAAAGAGGCCCCGAGTTCTCTGGCCTCCTCCTAGTTAACACTGAGAGCAGACACCAAGCCACTGTGACTTTGAATCTGGTAGCAACTACCCTGGCTTTAATTCATTAAAAAAAAATATTTAAAACTCTTTCCTTTCTCTCAGGAGACTGGGGAGGCTCCGCCTCCCTTGCCTCTAGTGACTGCACGTCCCTGTATTATGTATATATGCTCTGTACCATTAGAAAGGTATAGAGACTAGAGTCAAAGACAATGACAGCTGCCTCTCTATTTGCAATATTATTTGAAAATATTCAAATTTTATAAATAAATCTCTGGATAGCAGCTTACTTGGGCTGCTGCTCCGAGTATTTGCTCAAGAAGAAAGGTGGGATGCAGATCGAATAAACTAAACAAATTCAATTAAATATCTTCTTGGTGACAGAGTTTCTCACCTCAACTCTGGCTTCTTCCTAGAAAATCTGTCCGGGAAGGGAACAGGGGCATCCACAGGAGGATTTTTTTTTTAAGTCCAGAGGGAGGGAAGCTAATCAAAACCCCACCCTGCATGTGACATTCATTCAAAAGGGGTGGGGCTTTTATCTGGCCACTCCGGCCACCAGTAGGATGCTTTTGACAAATATACAGTCCTCTGGGGATGCCAGTAGAAGGAAGAAAATAAGGATTAATAACATTTGGGGCACAGTGGACTGGTAGCTAGTCTGGAAAGATGATACACATCAACTCCTTTCTAAGCAACAGATTTCATGAGGGATTTTGTCTTAAAAAAATCTGGCCAGATTTCTCTCTTGTTTTCTCATACTTAGAGGTTACAAACTTTAGATTAATGCCAGTCATTCTGCTATACAAAATAGCAGAGACCTTCCCCTGCTTTTTATTACGTTTTCATCTACCTGCAGGTGTTTTTCCGTCTGGTTTACAAATCAATTGGTCCAGGATATTAAACCAAGTTCTATGTAGTTTAAATTCATATCTGAACTGTTTTATTAATTAATCTATTTTTTCTTTTTAACCTGAACAACAACAAAAAAGTTAATAGAGCAAGCTCCAGTAGGGATTCATATTTTTTTCTGAAATACTGCACTGGTTTTATTTGGAATTCAATCCAAATACGTCGTCCTAAATTTTAGGGTAAAGATTTTTTTAAATGGTTTTTTTTTTTAACTGAACATGAATCAAGTAATCACTATTCTTGCCTGTTTTGCAAATTTATGTCTCAGTTAACTTTTTTCCTGCCTTTAGGTGGATGCAGAATAATGAAATCATTCAACTAGATAAATAATTTATTAAAATAGATTAGAAACCTAAAAATTCAAATGTTTGGTTGAAAATGCTTTGCTAAATATTTTAAAAACAAATACTGGTCCTGTATATGGACCTATGGGAAAGGGAAAAAATAGTAAAACTCCATGAAGTTTATTGAATTATGTATGTATGTATGTATGTATGTATGTATGTATGTATGTATGTATGTATGTCTTGGCATATTCGAGTCTTTTCCCGTGTAAGATTGAGAGTATCTTGGCGACGTTTCAAAGAGGTCACAAGCACTTGTGCGCAATCACAAGCACTTGTGCGCAAGCACAAAGCCGAAGGCACCACCCTGAAGATGACGAGTGGGACCTCATCAAAACATCGCCAAGATACTCTCAATCTTACACGGGAAAAGACCCGAATACGCCAAGATCTGTATACCTGTACCCATGAAAATCTACGAAGATAGATAGAGAGATAGATAGATGATAGATAGACAGACAGACAGACAGACAGACAGACAGACAGACAGATAGAGATAGAGATAGAGATAGAGATAGAGATAGAGATAGAGATAGAGATAGAGATAGAGATAGAGAGATAGAGATATATATTTCAATCAGGGTATGGCTAGCTGATGAGAGCTAAATAGCTTGAAATAGATCTACACCAGTCTCCCTTTATTTATTTATCAGCACAAATGCAACACACACACGTATGTATGTATGTATGTATGTATGTATGTATGTATGTATGTATGTATGTATTTAGTGTCACAACCCCTAGTATGGCCAAATATGGGAGGAAGTCTACTCCTTCCTATCTCTGTCTATCGGCTCGTCACAAGAGACCATCCAGACAGAATCGAATCCCAGTAAGGGTATGGCTAGCTGATGAGAGCTAAATAGCTTGAAATAGATCTATACTAGTCTCCCTTTATTTATTTTTCAGCACAAATACAACACACACACACACACACACACACACACATATATATATATATTATAGAATATATATATTCTTACCTTCTCCTTCAGGGGCTTTTCACAACTTCAAATGGGACCTTTAATAATGTAAATGAAATTAGATGAAGTAATGGTAGAAAAAGAGACAGAGAGAGAGAAAGAGGGAGAGAAGAGAAAGAAAGAAAGAAAGAAAGAAAGAAAGAAAGAAAGAAAGAAGAAAGAAATTTTTTCTTAACAGGATATAAAATGTGTGGTCTCGATAATTGCAATGTACCTTTGTATTTTATTTTATTTTTTTGCATGGTTTGGATGTAGAGCATTCAGTCTGTGGTTCCGTTTAGTTTTACATAGAAGCAGCCCCTTTCCGTGTATTGAAAGCCCACATCCAAAGCTTAAGCTAATCCATCCCATGAAGGAGAGCTAGGAGAGCAACCATCACTAAACAAAATGAGTTTAGAATCTCATTATGCTAATTTCCATTGTGTGCTTGATCTCGACCTCTGAGAGAACCCTGTTTGGATTTCAAAAACGCCCATGAAAATATCTATTAGCACAAGTAGCTGTAATGAGAACTAAGCCGGCATATGCTTCCCATTCCCTCCATAAATGCATTTTTCCCTTCCTGTTTTATTAGGTCAGCTTCCCCCCCCCCTCCGGCTTCCCCCTCCCCTTGATTTGCTGAGGTCACATCTTGACTTGTGTCTAGACAGATGGTGAATGAAAGAAGGGCTTGGGGGGGGGGGATTCTCGAAGGACCGATGGGGAGCTTTCCCCTGCCTTTGGTGCTCTCTGGCCACTTTACCCCCAGCACAGCATCTCACAGCTGTAGTGAGCCAAATTTCTACAAACTGTATCCACAGTGAGTTTCTATGGCAACGGTATCTTAGAGAACACAAACACGATTGGCAAGGGGATTCCTCCTTCTCCTCCTTCTCCTCCTTCTCCTTCTCCTTCCACCCAAAGAATAACAGCAATAGTAATTTTTAAAAAAAGAGATAATGTAGCATATATGAACTACATGAGTTGGTTTTGGTAAACAGCAATAAATTTTGGGGTTTTTTTTTTTAATGTTCTTATGCTCCTTATTTTAAAAGAAAAAGTGCAAAACTATGAAGAGTTGGAGAAAGAAGACAAATGTCAAACTAACTAAAGAAAAGGGTTTTTTTTGCAGGGGAGAGAGAATATCCACATATCCAGGTATTTGTCTAATCCAGGGACGTGCAGGCAGGGGAGGCAG
This sequence comes from Thamnophis elegans, assembly GCF_009769535.1. Taxonomy (NCBI): domain Eukaryota; kingdom Metazoa; phylum Chordata; class Lepidosauria; order Squamata; family Natricidae; genus Thamnophis; species Thamnophis elegans. Next base: position 5,356,115 of record NC_045541.1, on the reverse strand, counting down.
AGCCTTGCCACTGTCATCATGAAAAGAAAAGAAAATTTAAAAGGAAAAAGGCTGAGCTAGTTGCTGCCAGAGTCACAGTGGATGACTCTGCTTAGTGCTTAACTGTTTAAAAAAGCCTCTAAAAACCTGCCCTCTACAGGAGGAGGCGGGAGAATCATGTGCCTCATCTAGGTCACTCGAGCAGAGTTAAGCAAGGGTTAAAAGCCAAAAAATTCAAAAAGTCACTTTCTTTCGCCCGCCTCTGCTGTTTTCTTTCGCTGGCCTGTGCCCGCCGCAGCCCGCCAGCAGAGGCGGGCGAAAGAAAGAAAGCACTTTAGACAGTGGGGTGTCGAGGGAGAGGGACTGCCTCACCCGCCATAAACCTCACCGCACGTCACTGTAATCCAAATCCCACCCCCCCACTTAAATAAATAAATAAAGGAAAGAAACTTTGACTAGAAGGCTGCTTCATTAAGTCACCATGGTCCTCACAAAATAGTTCATTTTAATTTAGTTTTTAAAAAATTAAATCTGTAGGGGGAAATTGTGTGGTTATTTAAGAAGTCCTTCCAAAGATACTTTCTCTTTCTTCAGCTGAACCTGGAGGAATTTTCCATGCTGCTACCAAGGAACGTCTTGTGGCAAAGGATCCTCCGGGCATCCATTTCCACTTCAGGTTCATTCCTTGGATTTCTCAGCACAAACATTGGTCTGATTTGAACTTAACACCAAACTATGGTTTATGTATGTATGTGTGTGTAGGCAATAAGCTCCTGCCCTCCCTCGGTGCTTTCTTCTACTCTGATGCAAGAAAGAGTTTGAAATCTTCTAAATCCATTTTTAGTTATGTCCAGATCCAAAGCTAATCTTAATTCTGATCCAGAAAAGAATTTTATACACAATTTGCATATTGTTGACTTACAATTCCTATCAGCAACTGAGGAGTCCCACATCTGGAAATGCATTTTAGTCATCCTAAACTATAAAAAGGATAGCTGTGATTTGTTTTGAGTTGAGACAAAACATCTAACCTGTGTTTGTTTAAAGATGAAGCAAAATTTCCCATCTCCTCTTGCAACTGACACAGAGACAAATAAAACTGATAAGCCCTGATTATCAGACCCTTAACTGATTATTCCTAACCAGAAAGATGCCAAAGTGATGAAATATGTATTATGCTACTACAAGTTGTTTCTTAGTAATTGCATTGTGATACGGCATGTAAGTACTTAAAAGGCCGAGCTTGCATTGCGATGTTATTGTGCATATTTTGTGCCTTGCCTGCTCTCCCCACGGATGTCCACGAATCAAACCATTGTTTTCTATTATGCCATGTAGCATGTTTTATTTATATATATTTATTTATTTATTATAAACACAGTATATAAACACAGAAAAGAATAAACATATACAAAAATAAATGAATCATAAATTGGTAGGCAAGGGACATTAAAAACATCTGAGCCGAGGTGGCGCAGTGGTTAGGGTGCAGTACTGCAGGCCACTTCAGCTGACTGCTAACTGCAGTTCGGCGGTTCTAATCTCACCGGCTCAAGGTTGACTCAGCCTTCCATCCTTCCCAGGTGGGTGACATGAGGACCCAGACTGTGGGGGCGATATGCTGACTCTGTAAACCGCTTAGAGAGGGCTGAAAGCCCTATGAAGCGGTATATAAGTTGAACTGCTATTGCTATTGCTAACATCCAAAAATTAGTTTTCCACTATGCCATTAATAAATTACGACTGACTTAAAATCATGTATGGCTTTGAATGACTACAATCATTAGTAAGCTTTAAACTAGGATACATAGTGAGAAATGTGGTCAGTAAGATATAAATCACCACATAAAATTATAAGCTACAATACATTGAGTCGGAATCTATTCTGCTTTAAGTACCCCATGAAACTGAAATATGAACTATATACATAAAATTACCAAAATTATGGATGGAGTACAAATCCAGGTATTAAGTTTAGTCCAGAAATTGTTTCTATTTTTATTTAAATTCTGTGTTAAATTTACTTTTAAGGTGCAAGGTTATTTTGGACATCAAAGCATACTCCCTTAACTGGATTAACCATTCTCACAAAGAATCAAACACATTTTCTACTAAGAAGCATCTCATAAATGCTTTATTAGCTTCCCATACTGTAGATCAGTGTTCCTCAACCTTGGCAAGTTTAAGATGTGTGGGCTTCAACTCCCAGAAATCTGCTGGGCTCAATGTGTTTGCTCAAGGAGGGAGTAAGGAACAAAGAAACAGAAAATGACAACAAAAATATAGTTGAGGTGTAAATTATTCTTGCAGACATATTTTAATTGGACAAATGAAATTGGGAAAACCTTTTAGTGTTTTGTGTATCTTAATCTGATGGTAGGCTTTCCTTGTGTGGATAGGACTGCAATAACTTTAAGTGGCTATGATAGGATGAGCAGAGATCTGTGCTTCTGTTGAATGACTTATTCTTCCTCACGTATAATTGTCTTATTTATTCTTCAATTTGCATTTTGCAGGACAGACGGTTTAGAACAGGAAGATGGGTTGTTGCAAAACAATAATACATGCTTCCCCAATTGTGAACAAACATAATTATTTTCTTATTTGTTCCTTCATGATACTTCTGCCAAATAAGTGAAGAATAGATTCATATTTTGTTAATTATACGTTCCTCTAGTATTTTGGAAGACAAAGGTTCAATGTTCTGTTGCAGCCATACAGAGAGCCGAGGTGGCGCAGTGGTTAAATGCAGCACTGCAGGCTACTTCAGCTGACTGCAGTTCTGCAGTTCAGCTGTTCAAATCTCACCAGCTCAGGGTTGACTCAGCCTTCCATCCTTCCGAGGTGGGTAAAATGAGGACCCGGATTGTTGTTGGGGGCAATATGCTGACTCTGTAAACCGCTTAGAGAGGGCTGAAAGCCCTATGAAGCGGTATATAAGTCTAGTTGCTATTGCTATTGCTATTATGTTTTATACCCTTGAAAACATAGAATCAGATATTTGCATGTTCATTTTATAGTCCCACACTTTCAATAAAGCTAATTTGGGTCCAAATCTTAACGTGACCAATCATGAATGGTTATCAATAACTGGCCTTGTTTTATGCAATATTTTTTTCTTGATTCCTTTCAAAAAATATGTTCCATACAACTTCACAGCATCTTTTTTTGGCTTGGAAAAGGAATAATAAGAAGGATTTTTTTTTTAAAGGAAAATGTTATAAATAGTTATAAGATCAAATGTGGATTTCTCTTGAGCCTCAGAATTTCTTCTCTGCTGATTTTGGCGTGCTAGAGCCTCGTTTGTTTTTGATTATCATTTTTGAGAAACATTTTCAGTAACAGGATTGAATAATTGATCTTCATCACTAATTATACTGCTCTCCACAGGTGTCTGGAAAAGGTCCAGATGAGACTCCGCACCACCTCCAGTTTGAAGGCATAGAAAGGCAGTATGCCTCCTTACCCAGGTAAGCTGCATTGTGTATTTATACACAGCCACTCTTTTATGCAGACACAAGTGTGTGTTTTTTCACAGGCAATCAAGGAGTCTCTCCCTCCTCCCACTATTCCACTGTTTAGCAAAATCTGCATTGAACAGACATCTGGCAGTGAAATGAGAGATTATGTTGCAATTTTGTTATGCTGCCCTTCTGTTGATGATTTAGTGCCATCTTTATAGCTGTGTTAATAATTTAGACAGCCAATTGGGGCGGGGGGGGGAGGGATGAAGTTTCAGTCACTGAATAGGTCAGCAAGAATCATGATCTGTGGAAGCTTGTTCGGCGAGAGTTTAGCCACTTTAGCAGAGCTGGATGAGACATAGCAATAGCAGTTAGACTTATATACCGCTTCATAGGGCTTTCAGCCCTCTCTAAGCGGTTTACAGAGTCAGCATATCGCCCCCACAGTCTGGGTCCTCATTTCACCCACCTCGGAAGGATGGAAGGCTGAGTCAACGTTAAGCCGGTGAGATTTGAACCGCCGAACTGCAGATAGCAGTTAGCTGAAGTGGCTGCAGTACTGCACTCTAACCACTGTGCCACCTCGGCTCACACATTTGAGGAGGACAAGGGGGCTGCTGGGAACAGTTGCAATCACACTCCCACATCAATGGCTCTAGAGCTTCTTGAAGGAAATTTCATTTTTTTCACAGCCAAGGCATTCCTACTGTAGCACCATACTTAGGTAATTGATTAAATCTCCACTGATGGAGTGGATCACTATAGCTTTCTAATACTATAACTTCCAAGACAGCCAGTTTTGAGGTTAAATCATCAGACTAGAATCTGGGAGACCATGACTTCTATCCCTGCCTTAGGCAAAATATCATCTAGGTGACTGTTGTGGCCCAGCAGGAGCCATTGGAGCTGCCACCAGACTCCAACAGCGAGGGGCCCTATGAGTCATCTCTGGAGGATGTGGAGGACCCTGGACAGGGTTCCGACTCTGAGCAGGGCGCAGAGAGGCACCTGAGCCTTGGACCAGTGGGGAGGAGACAAGGGAGAGTGAGCCGGAGGCCAGTAGTGAGTTGTTCCTGGATGCACGCCATCGAAGAGCTACTATGCGTCAGGAACAATTACACAATTACAGGAGGTGATTGCACTCAGCTGGTGGTCATTAGGCTCCTCTCCAGACTATAAAAAACTACTTGTGCAGAAGTCAACTCAGGATTGAATGTCGGAGGACATTACTGTGAGCTTGGCAGGCTGGATTGCTGCCAAGATCCTTATCTGTTTGTTCTGCTTGGCTTTCAGCCACCGAGGTTTTGGGTTATTGCTATTAAAGTACATTCCAGTTAAGCTTGTCTCAGCAGTCGTTACTGGATGGAGGAGGGGTCAGAACAGTGACCTTGGGCCAGTCACTTAGAAAGGAGGCAAGAGCAAACCACTTCCTAAATCTTGCCAAGAAAACTCTAGGGACTTGTCCAGGCACCTAACTTGGAGTCACTCTCCCCCCACCCCACCCCCCAAAAAATCCAAACTGGTTGAAAGCAATGCATCCCAGCCACCACAATGCCAACATTAAATTAGTTGGGAATTCCGATAATCTTGATATATTTCAAAGAAGATGACTATTCCCAGGAAGTATGGGAATTATAATGCAAAACATAGAGGGGACCCCTTCAACAGACTTTGGATATTGAACAGGATATTGGTATTTGTGTCAGTTTTTCTTAATTGTCCCCTTACACTGTTATTCGTAACAATAATAAGCCGCCAAGGAAAGGAAATTCATTCCAGGCACCATAAAGGAGAGTCCTGTTCACTCAATTATTCTGAATTCAGCTCATAAAATTCAAAGTAAATGTGCATAAATGAAAAGAGAGAAATTGTGTTCAGCATTCATAAGCTACAGTTTGCACCTTTTTTCTTTTTTATTATTTTTTTATTTTTAGTCTTATACACACATTTACAAGTATATTATTCTTATCACATTTTAAGACTTTTAAACATTCATTTTTCCATATAAAAAATAAAATATATGGTCAGGATTGCTTTGCTTACCATCCCATACACCGCCACCCTACTTTCCTTTCCTTTTCTCCCTCCCTCCCTCCCTTCTCTACTTTCTTCTTTCCTTCACTCCTTTCCCTTTCCTTCTTCCCCTTCCTCTCCCCTACTCCTCTCTACCTCTTCCCCTTCATACCCTCTCTCCTCCTCCTTCCTATCCCTCCCAATCTTCCTCTGCTTTCCTCTTTCTTCTTTCCCTCTCTTTCCCTCTCGTCTCCTCTCCTCTTTCTCTCTTCCTTTCCTCTTCTAATGTTGTGGTTGCCTATTTCTTCTCTTCCGTCTGGTATTTTCGGGATGGTATTCCAAGCAAACCCAGTTCTAACTTCATATTTGCCATTTTACATTCCCCTTTCCTCGTTATATTTTCCAATCTGTTTCTTATCTGTTCTGACCCCCCCCCCCTCGTTCCACACCAAAGCACTCCAAGCCAAATATACTTTACGGAATTTATTAAGAGACAGACAGATCCTTGGCAGCAAACCGGCACAGATAAGCCTTGGCAGCAATCCAGCCTGCCAAGCTCACAATACTGTTCTCCAACATTAGTTAATGCATTGACTTCTGCAAAAGGGGCATGTGCACAAGCATTCCTTTCATAGTCTGGAGAGGAGCCTAATTACCACCAGCTGAGTGCAATTACCTCCTGTAACTGCGTAATTGTTCTCCTTACACCTATTAGCTCTCCGGTGCCGGACATCTAGGAACAACTCCCTTGTCTCCTCCCCACTGCTGACATTCGGATCACACTCCCTTGTCTCCTCCCCACTGGTCCAAGGCTCAGGCTCCTCCTGGTGGCCAACCAGCCTCTCTGCGCCCTGCTCGGAGTCGGAACTCAGTCCAGGGTCCTCCACATCCTCCAGAGCCGACTCATAGGGCCCCTCGCTGTCGGAGTCTGGTGGCAGCTCCAACGGCTCCTGCTGGGCCACAACACTTATCTATATCTCATTCTTTGAACATATACTTATGTATTAGTACTTTACTATTTTCTAGTTCCCCACAGTTTGCACCTTTTTCTAAATTACATGCCCAAGACATTATTTCGGAAACTTAAGTCATCTCAATAATATATGGGCCCAGGGACAGTTACTCAGTTCTGTAGGGCCAGAATGTCAGGCCTAATATACATGTTACTTTGTTGTTAATATTTATTGAAACATTCATTTAGTAGTAGGATTTTAGCAAATTAAATATAGAGCAGTCCTCATGAATCGATTATGTTCTCCTTCCCAAACTACGATTATGCTATCTTTGACCTCCCGCTGTCCCTCAGCTCATGTGAACCACACATCTACTTCCACTTTTTCTAGAATATTAATGTTATAAATGAATAAATTTTATTTCTTAAAAGGGGACACTTCTTTCACGTGGCGCAGTGGTTAAATGCAGCACTGCAGGCTACTGCTAGATCAGCAGGTCAGCGGTTCAAATCTCACCGGCTCAGGGTTGACTCAGCCTTCCATCCTTCCGAGGTGGGTAAAATGAGGACCCAGATTGTTGGGGGCAATATGCTGACTCTCTGTAAACCGCTTAGAGAGGCCTGAAAGGCCTATGAAGCGGTATATAAGTCTACTGCTATTGCTATTGCTATTGCTATTTTAAAAGGCTATTCCAACTCTTCTGAATGGCTGAAACTCTATAAATCTTGTTTCACAGAGACCTTGGAAACAAACAATAAATATTTGTACTATAAGCAATGTCCAATGAAAAGCCATAGGGCATACATACATACACACAAACATACACATTTATTTAATTAGTTCAGATCAGTGGCGGGATTCAGCCAGTTCACACCTATTCGGGAGAACCGGTTGGTAACTTTCTAAGCAGTTTCGGAGAACCGGTTGTTGGAAGAAATCTCCTTTTGTTTTTTCCCACTTTACAGGGCTAATCCTGTAAGGAAGGCAGGAAGGAAACATTCTGGTGTTGTTTCTAGCCTAATCTTTATTGATCTGCTTACAGAAACTGCCTCTCCGGTTAACCCTTATTACATTGGAACAGCTAAGGTGAAGCGCCCATCGACCTGAGTGACCTTGAGTTGGCCATGCCCACACAGTCACATGACCACTGAGCCCCACTTACCCAGCTGGGTATTAGGGCAGAAAACCAGTTGTTACATTATTTGAATCCCACCACTGGTTCAGATTTATGGTCATAGTGTAAGCAGGTGTTTTCTAATTTAGCCTCCTCCTTATTGTGACTGTCCCCAGTTTCTCAGACTAAATTTAGCAAATTCTACAATATAGAATATGTTTATTTGTAAATTACAAAGAATATGACCATGACTTTACCTGACCAAAGTATGGTGAAAGTCAAAGTAGCATCACTTACTAAGTAGCAAAGGAAACCAAGAACATGGAAATGTAGATAATTTATATCTGCCTAACATACCAACATACAATCTAGGAATATATAAGGTCAGAAGGAAGAAAAGATAACTTTCTAAGTCAGTGCATCATTCTCAGTGATACTGAGGGATTTTATGTTCAAACAAGGCACTCCCCGAAGAGTCCAGCTGTCTTACAGATTTATGGAACTGCTTTGTTCATTTTTTCTTTCTATATATTCTCTCAGATTTTACCTACTATTAAAACTACAGAAGTTTTCTACCTGTATGGCAAATTAATTTCTTGGTTAAATTGTACTAATTATGGAATTATAATTAGTAAACACTTTGATGGAAAAGAGGCATTCCACTCTTGGTGATGTGAGAATTCTAACTGTCCCAAGGGTTCTGTCGTGTCTCAACCCTTTTTCTTTTAGATGAAAAGAACTGGGGGGAAAAACATGGTAATTAATTTTGTTATTAATTTTGTCATATTTTGTATATTCTGTTGACAAACCTTTGGCAGTTTCAAACTTTAGTAAATCATAATAAAGTTGACTTAAATTGGAATGCCAGTGTTCTCATGCAAAAGTTATGACAGAAGTCTACAAAATTTAAGAAAATGTGAAAAGTTATCTGCATATGGTTATCAGCATTCATTGGGGGAGAATCTAATTTGGTGAGGTGTGTGCTTATTAAATTAATGTCAGCATCTACCACATTTTAGACTTTCATTGAAGCACACTTCTGAAATATCATGGTTCTGCCATCTACATTTCCTACCAACAGTGGTGGGTTTCAAAAAAATTTAGAACCTCTTCATGATCTCCCAGCTTGTGGTGCCTTAGTCACTATATTAAACTGATTCTTCACAAAGCCCTCTCTAAGCAAACAGCATAGATCTCTAGTGGTCTAGACCAGTGGTCTCCAACCTTGGCAACTTTAAGACTTTAAGACTTGTGGACTTCAACTCCCAGAGTTCCTCAGCCAGCTGTCTGAGGAACTCTGGGAGTTGAAGTCCACAAGTCTTAAAGTTGCCAAGGTTGGAGACCACTGGTCTAGAAGAGTGGTCTCTGGCAATTTGTGGTGTCTGAAGAAGACAAGAGAGTATCAAAAAGAAGATAAGAGCAAAAGAGAAAGAAGTTTATTCTGAGTGATGTTCTGCAATAATGACCAGCAATTTTTTTCAGATATGGTACAACTTTTTAAAATATTTCAGAAGGGGTTTTAATTTTGTATGTATCATATAAAGTTACACACACGCACGCACGCTATTTTGCATTACTGTATGCTTTTTTTGACAGAAGTCACCTGTTTCCCACAAAAATTGTCCAAATGTTTAAATTTATATTAGGCGGTAATAAGAATATCTAATTGGATTTTGGGATCTCTCCTAAGAGAAAATGTTTCCCAGGCTTTAATGCTTTTTAAATATACTTTGATGTAGTTATCTTATTTAAAGAGCATTTGGCACTCCATGGAGTTTCTTATATTCACATCTACGATAAGGTTGGCTACAGTTCACGAATTTAGTATCAGGATAACTATATTTACTTTATTCGTGTGTCATTTGTATCCCTATAGTTTCCCTCCCTGTCCCAAGTGATGGTTAAAATGCAACTATCCATTAGAGAAACATGTTCCACTGGTTTATTATTCATTGCAACAACTTATTGGTTTCTACGTTTTTGAAAAACAAAATGCCATCACAGCTCTGTTCCCATTCTTTCGTTCAATCCTTTTGCTGCCACCATGCTTATACTCAGTGGTGGGCTTCAAAAATTGTTCGAACTACTCTGTGGGTGTGGCCTCCTATGTGGGAGTGGCTTGCCGCCCATGTGACCGGATATGAAATTATGAATTAGTACTTAGGTCGGTCCAAGTAGCTATTCAGAAACTCTGGCATTGAAGCATGCAAGTCTTAAAGCTGTCAAGTTATAAGATCCTTGCACCCCTAACCCTTTAGAAACAAAAACTAGGGGTCTTCAAACCTGACAGCTTTAAGACTTGTGGATTTCAACTCCCAGAATTCCTCCTCCAGTCATGTTGGCTCAGGAACTCTGGCATTGAAGCATGCAAGTCTTAAAGCTGTGAAATTACAAGATCCTTGCACCTCTAACCCTTTAGCAGTGGTGGGTTTCAAAAAAATTTTGGAAGCTCTTCTGTAGGTGTGGCCTTCTTTCCGGGTCCAGTGGTGGAACCTCTTCTAACCGGTTTGGTAGATTTGATGAACCGGTTCTACCGAATAGGTGCAAACTGGTAGGAACCCACCTCTGCTTATACTTCTCTCCACTCCCCTTTATTTAGTCTCTTCTTCATGTCCATTATTTTTCTAGGCCTATAGACAAGGCTGTCTTCCATTCCATCCCTGAATCCTCTTCATTTCTTTTATATGTGCACCATTATAGGATGTAAAAAACTGAATATGCTCCCCAGCTGTGCATGTCCTAATTGATTTCCCATTCAGTTCTTCACCATCTCAACTCTTGTGTCTCACTTTGAGGGTAACTTTGACTTTTTATAACCTTGTTCAATTAATACACTTTATTTCTGAACACTAGTATTCCAGTTATCCTAAAACATGAGAAATCCATTTTTAGCCCTAACATGATAACCAGCTCATTTCAAAATACATTTTGGAATGATGTATGCTAATAGAATAATATGGTAAATAGAAGGAGTAGGAAAATTTCTAGAGGCACCAAGAGCTGGACATAATCCAAGGAATTTTGGAAAGAAAGAGGCCCTTTTCCTGATTTTTCTAAGACAGAGCAAAACTCCCTACTTCCAATTCCAGCCTCTACCAGCCATAGTATACCAATCTAGGTTTGGGTTGTTTTTTTTGAAAAATCAGCTTGTATGACTTTGGTACTTATAGCAATAGCAATAGCAATAGCAGTTAGACTTATATGCCGCTTCATAGGACTTTCAGCCCTCTCTAAGTGGTTTACAGAGTCAGCGTATCGCCCCCACAGTCTGGGTCCTCATTTCACCCACCTCGGAAGGATGGAAGGCTGAGTCAACCTTGAGCCGGTGAGATTAGAACCGCTGAACTGCAGATAGCAGTCAGCTGAAGTGGCCTGCAGTACTGCACCCTAACCACTGTGCCACCTTGGCTCTTTTATAGCGAATCAGCATGACAATATATAATACTTTTGCTGATGAATACTTTCCTACTATGAAGTACATGCTCAGTTATCTGGTCTTTCCGATGGGATATGCAGCTTGTGGAGTCTGCCTTTTCAACTGTCTTACTTTTTCCAAGTGTGGACAGGATAGTTCAAGAGAAACCCTGTCATGTCTGCATGCATTTTAAGTCAGCCGACAAGAATATGTGGCTGTCATTCTATTTACATACTCAGTCCTGTCCAGAGCCACAGACAGAGTGTATGGAGAAATACAGAGATAACCTTGAAGGAGGAATGCAAGAGTGTTTGAGTAAACATCAACCTAGCCCTGGGAAATTAGAGGGCGTGAGAGGAGGGGAAAAAAACCTCCAAGATAATCCCACCTTTATTCTCTTCGCTCTAAGAGAGGAATATGGAAATTCCATCAGGCTTTCAAGAGTCTGTTATCATAACCTATAACAATGAAGGAGAGTTGCTGTAGCCTTGGTGGCATTTTTCCCCCTGACCTGGTTTATCTCAAAGGGCTGGCACAGTGTCATGTGGAAAAAGTATATTATAGGTTGGAGTACATATTGTTTTGGTGTCCTGTCTCAAAGTTAAGATGGTTTTCTGCCAAAGAGATTGCTTATGCTCATCCAGTCCTGATCGAGTCCGTTTGATGAATATCATCTTATCAGGTAGATCAGATAGGAAACACAGCCAGATGAGCAAATTCTGCTTTATGGTAAAGCTACATTAACACAATCTTCAAGGCTGAAAGTATAAGTCTCTCACCATCTACTTTACATCCAGTGGTGGGATTCAGCCGGTTCGCACCTATTCGGGAGAACTGGTTGGTAACTTTCTAAGTAGTTCAGAGAACCGGTTGTTGGAAGAAATCTCCTTTTGTTTTTTTCCACTTTAGAGGGCTAATCCTGTAAGGAAGGCAGGAAGGAAACATTCTGGTGTTGTTTCTAGCCTCATCTTTATTGCCCTGCTTACAGAAACTGCCTCTCCGGTTAACCCTTATGACATTGCAACAGCTAAGGCGAAGTGCCCATCGATCTGAGTGACCTTGAGTTGGCCAAGCCCACCAAGTCACACGACCACCGAGCCCCACCTACCCAGATGGTCATTAAAGAGGCAGAGAACCGGTTGTTAAATTATTTGAATCCCACCACTATTTACATCCCAAGAAACTAGGGAGGATCCATTCTGCACCTCTTGCCCCACTCACTATCCAGCTGCAGGCTATCATTTGACCATTCTCTAGGCAGCATCTTCTCACCCAATCTCCCGAAGTGTTTACCGCATGCCTTCACAATGAAATTTTTGAAGCACTTTGGAGGGAATCGGCACATTGGCTGAAATAATTAGACACCTGTGTATTATTGCTACCAGTTGAGGTTACACAAAACGGTCTCAAGCCAACTCAAGAAATTAGTTTTGAGTAAATGTCCACCCTAGTTGACATGAAGATAAAGTGAGGGAGGGAGAAGCTCACTCCGATTTGCAAGATAATAGCAATCGCATTAGCAGTTAGACTTATATATCGCTTCATAAGGCTTTCAGCCCTCTCTAAGCGGTTTACAGAGCCAGCATATCGCCCCCACAGTCTGGGTCCTCATTTCACCCACCTCGGAAGGATGGAAGGCTGAGTCAACCTTGAGCCGGTGAGATTTGAACCGCCGAACTGCAGATAACAGTCAGCTGAAGTGGCCTGCAGTACTGCACCCTAACCACTGCGCCACCTCGGCTCTTAAACATCCTAATCTATATGGCAATGGTTTCATAGTTGGATATACCTTCTTGGGATGACGTTACTGGACCACTTTCAAACTGTTCACTGTTCTGAAACATACCATGGCACGTTCACTGACTTCAGTTTTCACATCATTATAAGTCAAAATATAATGGTCCATTTGTTTCCAGGAACTAACAAGATGTTGAATAGGATCTTTAAACCCTCAAAAATGTCCTTTACAAAGAGGTGATTTCCTCTTGAACTTGCCCAGTATGTAGAACAGGCTTACCTCCCTTTACGAAGTTCACCTAGCATCCCCATAAAAAGCAGGTCATTTTGTGGCTTCCCCCATAAAACATGGAATTCCTTACTGCTTGAAGTCAGTCTGGTTTGAACTATTTCTGTTTCCAGAAATAAGATAAAAAACATGGCTTTCTTTTGGCTTTCGTTGGTTTTATTTAGTTGGTTAGTTCTCACGTTTCTGATCAAGTGATGTTTTAAATTATACACAACGTGGTGTTTTTTTTTTTTAAAAAAAAAGCCTTCATAGATTTAAATATAGATTGTATTTTTAAATCTGTTTTTTATAAGCTTGTCATCTATGAAATGTGTTTTTAATTGGAAAAAAAATGGAATTAAAATGTGGCAAATAAAATTGGTGAATGAACAAATATGCCAGTTATAGCTGGAGAGAGCAAATGGTTCCTAACTTCTGTACTCCCACTTTAAAAATTAGGCCGTGTGAATGTGATTCCTAAACAGATTCCAACTTTCATATCAGAGGCTTCCTTGGAGTATTGGGTTTGTTAAATTGTAGTAGTCTAACTCACAACAGGCAAGGTTAACAGAGCAAGGTTGCTAATGCTCTGGGAGTTCTCAGTTGTTATGAAAAGCTGCAAAGAAAACATCCAGGATTCCATCAAACCAGTCATGTGACCTCATATTAATCAAAGTTTGCAGTCATCACTTGGCAACATTTTGTGGGAAACCTTTTGCTAAGTCGGATCTTCCCAAGGGCTCAGGAGTGATGGATACTCATTCTCATACTGGATTGTGTTATTTAATCTCCAGGAAGAAAGGGAAAATAGAAATGTGAAATCCACGGATTTGCAGGAAAGAGAGATTCTTTGCCCCGAGGCTCTCTAAGACAAGCACTGCAGAAGACTGTCAAGCAATATTTAATCTCTTCACATAGAAAAAAATAAATAACATGAGATCTGGCCAATTCTGCAATGCCCCTTTGGCCCCTGGACATAGTTGGAGAAGTTTCCTGTTAAGAGATGCAGTAACCATTCTCTCCTTCCATCTGTGACACCGTAGGCAATAGGGATTTTTATCCTGAGTATGTGATGAAATCACAAACCAGTTTCATAGGTGAGACATCTCTACTTTCTCAAAAGTTGTTGTTCTCGCTTGCTCTTCATTTTCAGTTTTGTTGTAAGCTGCAGAGCCGAGGTGGCGCAGTGGTTAAATGCAGCACTGCAGGCTACTTCAGCTGACTGCAGTTCTGCAGTTCGGCTGTTCAAATCTCACCGGCTCAGGGTTGACTCAGCCTTCCATCCTTCCAAGGTGGGTAAAATGAGGACCCGGATTGTTATTGGGGGCAATATGCTGACTCTGTAAACCGCTTAGAGAGGGCTGAAAGCCCTATGAAGCGGTATATAAGTCTAACTGCTATTGCTATTGCTATTGCTTTAGTTCAAACAATAATTTTGTCTGAGTCATGTTAGGTAAGCAAATTATTGGTGGCCAAAATAGACTCTTCACTAGAAGCAGAGGTCAGATCAAGCCCTTTAATGATCAGTATTAATATGATATATCTCTCAAGGAAACCTGGCCACTTCTCTGGCAAAGAAAAAATGCTGATTCTTTTAAAAAAATCAATATTTTGATTCTTCTAAGTCCTTCTCTTGGTACAAGAACAGCATTTTTAGTCTAAAGGACACTAAGATAAATATGAGAAGGCTAAGAGAGAATTGTCATCATATAATTCATTTCTAGAGGAATGGGGAAAAGCAGAGCAGGAAGAGCCTATCTTTAGAAGCATCCGCCCTATCTTTAGAAGTTTGCTTAAGTTTAAAAAGAAGTATTAAAAGAACATACAGAATTCTGCTTTTCTCCAGCGGTTAAAGAAGAAAGGTTTAAATGAGGCACACAAGGGAGCAACTACTCCCTTAGAATATTATTTACTACAGCACAGAGAGGGTATTAAATAATCTTCGAACAAAGGTGAATTGAGTAACTGATAACTTGCATACATTTGTCTGCTTTTCCAAACCTGCAGAATAATTCATTAATTCATGCTCGTAATCATTCTGAGATTTCTTATAGTCATATTCTTTCTCTTGAACGCACATACACACCTACTGTCCAATCAATCTCTTCAATGCTACTGTACGAAATTAATCTTCCCAGTTGGAGGCTTTTGTTTTCTGAAATCACCTTCCCATTTTCAACATTTCTCCCCTCTTGCTGACCAATATTTTTATGTACTCCTTAGCAATGGTGTGTAGAATGCATGTAACAATTGCTTATATTTCTCTCCTGGAAGTCAAAGGGTCCTTTGAAAATGTAATGTGTGTGCTGATTGCAAGAGCCCCACAGTTGCACTCTTTTCTTTCCGTAAAATACGGAATTGTTCATTATTCTTCCATGGAAAAATCACCCAATTTGTAATTCTCCTTTTTCTTACTGAAATCAAATGCCTGTTAAAAAGGCTCTTTTAATATCCAATATCTGACTTTACTAATGTAACTTTCTGAAAGGTATATTCGAAATACGTTTTTTTTTTCATTCCTATCTGGTAGAGAAGGTTTATAAATCAATGTGGTGAGCTACATGCAAAACATACATGTTCAGTCCCTAGCATTTGTTGAATAGTATTAGCGCTAGCACTTAGACTTATATACTGCTTCACAGTGCTTTCCAGCCCTCTCTAAACAGCTTTACAGAGTCAGCACATTACCCCCAACAATCCGAGTCCTCATTTTACTGACCTGGGAAGGATGGAAAGCTGATTCAACCTTGAGCCTGATAAGATTTGATCTGCCAAACTGCTGGCAGGCGGGGATCAGCAGAAGTAGCCAGCAGTACTGCACTCTAACCACTGCGCCACCTCGGTTTTCAGAGAATAGGACTCTGAAAACTAAGGAAATCACTTGTCCAATGTACGGTACATTTTAAGAATTTGTTTACTCTTTGCATATCACCCTTGCTGTTTAACAATCTCATTCAGAGAAGGGAAAGGAGAGGAGGAAGGAAGGAAGGAGAGAAGAAAGAGAAGAAAGGGGGGTAGGAAGGAGGGAGGGAAGCAAGGAAGGAGGGAAGGAAGGAAAGAAGGAGAGAAAAAAGGAGGGAAGGAAGGAGAGAAGGAGAGAAGAAAGGAGAGAAGGAAGGAGGAAAGGAAGGGGGAAAGGAAGGAGAGAAGGAGAAAAGAAAGGAAGGAAGGAGGGAAGGAAGGGGAGTAGGAGAGAAGAAACGAGGGAAGGAAAGAGGGAGGGAGGGAAGAAGAAGCAGGACCGTTGTAAGATAAGATGGATCTATGGGATGGTAAGAAAGCAATCTTCAAGTATATTGTCAACTGTAGGGAAAAATTGTTATAAATACATATTATTAATAACAGTTATGAGATCATATAATTGTGAATGTATATGTGAAATTGATAAAATAAAAAAATAAAATAAAAAAACAATCTCATTCAAAGCAGCAGATAAAATAGTAAAAGTGTAAAAGAAATCAGCGCGCAAACAGAAACTTGTAGGTAAATAGCTAAGTTCTATAATACTCCGCAGGAAGGAACTGAAGTTAGTATCTGGGTTGAATGCAACGACAGGAAGGACTTTTCTCCCATATTCCAGATATGAAGAAAAGCTTCCTTCCAGATACTGTATAATTCCAAATGGGAAGAAGTGGGGGTTTTAAAAAAAATCATTTGAGTCCAGGATATTTTGACATGATTTGAAGGTTTTCCAAGAAGCAAACTGGGAATGAGTGCAGCTCTTAGGAAATGAGTGTGATGCATCCCCAACAACACAGCTGCAATTAATACCTTTGTTTCTATACTGGACTAAACAAGTTTTGTCAATTCTTCAAAGACAATCAGTATATGATGCATTGCAGTAATCACTTCTAATGATTGTAACAAATTAAGGAATATTTAGTTCACGTTAGTGTATATATAAGCCAATAAGAATATGGGATAAAGTGTCAGCGTTCCAAGTATCATGTAGAATTAAATCAAAGTCCAAGGCAAAACGATCCTTAAAGTTCCAATTTAATAAAGCAGACATCTTAGCACATCTGTGTTAATCCCAATTCTGGAAATGACATCAGAATTCCACCCAGTTAAAAGTTCATGATCTTGTCCCCACACCCACAATCCATCACACGGTCCAATCTTCTTCTTCACGCTGGCATCCACACCCAGCTGCTTCCGGTCAAGTGTACTGGTGCGGAGACAAAGGATTAGCTTCTAGTAAAGAATGAAAACAATACATTCCACAATCCTACTCCTGTCTATTTCCCCCCTCCCATCAACTATACTAAAGAAACAGCATAATGAAATAAGAGAAAGTGTGGCAGGCCAAAATTCTAAAAGAGCTGAGGTGGCGCAGTGGTTAGAGTGCAGTACTGCAGGCCACTTCAGCTGACTGTTATCTGCAGTTCGGCGGTTCAAATCTCACCGGCTCAGGGTTGACTCAGCCTTCCATCCTTCCGAGGTGGGTGAAATGAGGACCCAGACTGTGGGGGCGATAGGCTGACTCTGTAAACTGCTTAGAGAGGGCTGAAAGCCCTATGAAGCGGTATATAAGTCTAACTGCTATTGCTATTGCTAAAAGGAATGTAACATAAAGGTAAGAATCTCTTAAGTTGAGCTTGACTTCTCAGGACTTCATGGATATATATAGGGTTTTATATATATATATATAGTATGAGAAGAGGTTGGCATTGTCTTGTCCTGAGTTTTTTCTTTTAATCTTCTCTCCCCTGTGACTTCCTGACAGTCTCCTGTTCAAGTATTAATAAGTTCTGACCTGCTTCTCTTTCTGAGATCAGCAGAATCAGCTACATAATACAAGCTTGCAGAAAGTGTTACTGAATTGCTGGGGACGGACGTAGAAAATCTGGAGGTCATTTTTTTCCTGCAGCATCTCATTTGCATTTTGATATAGGATATGTAAGAAGTAATTATCTTTCTCTAGACACCTGCTAACCTGCCAACTTGGAACTGCTGGTCACCTATTGCTAGCAGGCTAATGCTGAAATACAAGAATGACTTCCTTCAGCCGTTTGAAATGCTATAATCCAGTTCAGTTGATCAGTTGCTGTTTTGTTCTGTTTAAAAAACAAAAACAAAAAACTTATGATAGAAAGGGAATAATTAGGTTGAAGCGGGGGGGGGAATAAATATCAGGATGTCATTGTACCAAACCTTCTAAGGCTTTTCCATGAATAATATAAGGCTAGTAGAAAATAGATCAGTTTTAGATCTAGATCAGAGGTGGGTTCCTACCAGTTCGCACCTATTCGGTAGAACCGGTTCGTCAAATCTACCAAACCGGTTAGAAGAGGTTCCACCAGTGGACCCGGAAAGCAGGCCACACCTACAGAAGAGGCTCCAAAGTTTTTTGAAACCTACCACTGGTCCTTGGATATGATTATTCTACACTATCATGCTCCTATTTATAAAACTCAGGGCCTCTGTGAAAGGTCAGGATGACTACTGCGTTTGTGGTGCAATCAGAACATTGTGTGTGTTGGAGTTGTTTTAACGCAAACCAAAGATGCCTTTTAAAAAAACAAGTTTACATCATATTCTTATGCATTCCAGTGCTGTGTGGGAGGTAATTTAAGGTGGTTCTGACAATATCTTCATATCCGGTCACATGGGCGGCAAGCCACTCCCATCTGATCACATGGGCAGCAAAGCCACTCCCACAAAGGAGGCCACGCCCACAGAGTAGTTTCGAACAATTTTTGAAACCCACCACTGATCTAGATGATTAAAGCAGCAATTTTCATGGGTCACAAAAAGATCTAGTCCATTATTAGCAAGGGTCACCCACTATTTAGGTTCTGGGTTTGAAGCTATGAGCAACTTTCTTGCCAAGGCATATGTCAAATTTTTAATTATGAACTTTTTGTCTCAGTGCAAAATACCCCTAATATCTGAATGGCCCTACAACAGGGGTGTCAAACTTGCAGCCAGCGAGCCAGATGCACTGCCTGCTAGCCACATCCACGCCCAGTTTAACAAAGGGGGGGGAGTCACAATACGTCATGTAACGCTGCAAGTTTAACAACCTTGCCCTACAATGTTAATCCATGCTTTATTTTATTTTTTTTGTTAAAATGTTTTTATTTTCCATTTTTCATACAGTCACATATATACTGTACATAACCGAGGCCATACAACATTAAACAATAATCACAGCAGTTCCTCTTGTCAACAATACCCCCAGAAATATAAATAAAATAAAACTCAAACTCAAACTCAAATAGAAACCCAATATACCTCTTCCGCTCTCCATACACCTCTTTCTTCCGCCCCCCTCCAAGTTACTATCTTCCCTCCATCATTCCCCTCTACCCTACTTCCCCTCCCCCTCTACCACTCCTCTCTCCCAGTCCACTCCCTCCCTTCCTTCTCACCCTCCCTCCCATCCTCTCTCCCGCCCTCTCCACCCATCTTTCTTCTATCCCACTCCTCCTCCCCTTGGTGTATTTCTACTATATGTCAATGTATTCAGCTTGTCCTATTTTTACGGAGAAATTAAAGAGAAAGTATACATGTGAAATCGCATTACATTGAAGTCTAACACATAGTATATATCCCCCCCTCCCCTCCCCTCCCCACTAACACCCCAGTTAATCCATGCTTTAAAGGAGATCTTCCTTTTAGAAACCTCTCTCTACCCAAAGACTTCCATCACAGGAATTCTTGGCATTAACTCCATTGTTTCTTGACTCACCTTCCCTATCTTAGATCACCTGTGCAGTTTGGCTACCTGTTGTCTTAGGAAGAAAAGGGGTTGATATGAAATTAAAGATGATCCTACTAGTCCCTTTTTTGTTTCACTTGTAATTCCTGGGATTTGTGGCGATTGGAGTGTAAGAGGAGATGTGAAGGCAGTAGTAAAAACAGAGACTTCTTGCCTCACAAACCTCAGGTTTTATGTCACCAAATCTTGAAGGTCCATCAAATGACCTTCTCTATAGGAATTATTTATGTATTTATGTATTTATGTATGTATTTATGTATGTATTTATTTATTTATTTATTTGACTTATATACCGCTTCATAGGGCTTTCAGCCCTGTCTAAGCGGTTTACAAATTTTTTAGCAAATTGAGTCAGCAACTTGCCCCCACAGTCCCGGTCCTCATTTCACCCACCTCGGAAGGGATGGAAGGCTGAGTCGACCTTGAGCCGGTGAGATTTGAACCCCTGAACTGCAGATCACAGTCAGCTAAAGTGGCCTGCAGTACTGCACCCTAACCACTGCACCACCTTATATGTTACTCTGCAGTAAGAAAAGAAACAACAATCTGAGCATGACCAATTCCGATTCACACATGTGTGTATGTGGGTATGTGTTAAGGATAATCAATCACTTTCACTTTCACTTTAAAAGTATCCAAAGGAAATAGCTTTTGTCTTGATTTTGTCTGCTTAGTACAAATTGCTCTTTTTTTTGTTTCTGGATTCACCAAATTCACATCCATTTTACTGACTCTGGAGGATAAGTGCGGTTTTTAAATTAATTATATCAAACAGTTCATATTAAATAAAGCACTGCCGTATGAATTTATTCTTGATGAATCTACTTAGCTCCTGATTGTTACGGCTGCTTCTGATAGCTCATCAAGTCAAGGCAATGATAGATTAGGTATGAAGAACCCTTTAGACTGAGAGGGGTAACATGCCAGTTTAAGAGAAGTTGCCATTTAAGCAGAAAAAAATGCTTTTGATAAGTGACTTATCATAATTACAGAACTTTTTTCCACCTCGCATTATTGTGAAAGGTATAGAAAAGATAGCAGCCCACCAGCAGGAGAAGAATAAGGTTGCAGCAAATGCTGTGAGGGCAATGAATTAAAGCAATCCCTGATACAGGCTCAGGTTTTGTTAAAATTGTATAGAATGGGAAAAGACGGGAGGGAAAGTACCAATCAAGTATGAATCGCTTCTAATGGTTTTGTTTTAAAAATCTTATTTGCAACATAGATTAAAAATTCATTTCCAAAAGCCAAATAAGTAGTTATATCTCGACCAAAATTTGCAATTTGGCCAGAGCAGCTCTGTTGCCTGTGATGAATTTTTAATGAATTGAGGCGGAGGACACCGGATTTCCTAAAAATGTTTTCGTGCCTTGGGAGTGAGTTGGAAAGGAAGAGCTCCATGTATAGGTTGATGTACCTAGGAATCAGTGGTGGGATCCAAAAAATCTAACAACCGGTTCTTTGCCTTAATGACCATCTGGGTGGGCGGGGCTCACTGGTCATGTGACTGCATGGGCATGGCCAACTCAATGTCACTCAGGTCGACGGGCGCTTCACCTTAGCTGTTAGAATGTAATAAGGGTTAACCGGAGAGGCAGTTTCTGTAAGCAGGGCAATAAAGATTAGGCTAGAAACAACACCAGAATGTTTCCTTCCTGCCTTCCTTACAGGATTAGCCCTGCAAAGTGGAAAAAAAACGAAAGGAGATTTCCTCCCCCAACCGGTTCTCTGAACTGCTTAGAAAGTTAACAACCGGTTCTCCGGAATGCGTGCGAACCGGCTGAATCCCACCACTGCTAGGAATGAAATGAGCTGTGCATCTGAGCAAATGCACTGCTCACTTAATTCAAAAACCAGGCAGTAATTTCAAAACTCAGTACAGTTGCAACACTAGATTCATCCAATGTCCTCTGAATTTTTCCCCTATGGTAGGACACACTAGATGTGATGATTATTGTTTAAAAGCATACATTGTTAAAGAATGAACATTAGCAATAGCAGTTAGCAATAGCAGTTAGACTTATATACCGCTTCATAGGGCTTTCAGCCCTCTCTAAGCGGTTTACAGAGTCAGCATATTGCCCCCAACAATCCGGGTCCTCATTTTACCCACCTTGGAAGGATGGAAGGCTGAGTCAACCTTGAGCCGGTGAGATTTGAACCGCCGAACTTCAGCTAGCAGTCAGCTGAAGTGGCCTGCAGTACTGCACTCTAACCACTGCACCACCTCGGCTCATTAAGTTTCAGTTTTATATTTAGAAGTAGTAAAGTGTTAGTTTGTGTCCATCCCCAATTAGCATAGTGTATTGTTGTGACTCAGCAGAAGTTTGCTGTGAGTTGAGTCGGGATGCAGGAATAACAATGCAGCTGGGGCTCGTTAGTGTGGTCTTCTGGAGATAAAAGGACTGATAGCAATAGCAGTAGACTTATATACCGCTTCATAGGCCTTTCAGGCCTCTCTAAGTGGTTTACAGAGAGTCAGCATATTGCCCCCAACAATCTGGGTCCTCATTTTACCCACCTCGGAAGGATGGAAGGCTGAGTCAACCCTGAGCCGGTGAGATTTGAACCGCTGACCTGCTGATCTAGCAGTAGCCTGCAGTGCTGCATTTAACCACTGCGCCACCTTGGCTCTTATGATGGTGCCACACCCTGGTTGCAGAAGTCAATGTTCATCGTTCATCGGTCGTGGTTTGTTTGTGAGAGGCACTTGGATAAGTGATTTACTTTCTGTAACCCTGATTCAAGGAGACACTTGGAGAAGTGATTTGCTTTGTAAGAGAACCTTGTTTTGCATTCTGTTATCTTCTTGCCAGAGACTTTATTTATGTTTATTTTTGGGCTCGCAGCCAGTCTGAGCCGAGGACTGATAAAGTTATTCCCTTTTAAGTCTGTCTGACTGTCGTCTGTTAACGAGCGGAGAAGGGGGGACAGAACAGTGTATACAGCTCAGGGTTTTTTTTAAGTAATCTCCTCCACATGGAGACTTTTCTTCTCGGCAGGTAGTTGGTTATGGTTAGAGAACGCAACCTTAACTCAAGCAGCATTGTGAAAGGTTCATGTCAATATTTAAACCTGTTAAATTCCGTGTGTTGTTTTATTAAAGCATATAAGTTCATGTCTGATTAGCCCTCAGTCTTCCTGTTTTTATAAGTAATTCTTCTTTACTCTCTATCAGTTTCAACAGCCATAGTTAACTTTTTAAAAAAAAGGAACTACAAAAGTGATGCTTGGTGTGTGATTACTGTTAATTTCAGAGATTAATTTAGCCATTGAGCCTCAATCCTGATAATTATCCTTTTGAGCATGACATCCTGATTCCTATTATCTGATTTTTCTGGATACTTTTGAAGATGGTTTAATTTTAAAAGTTCCAACTTGGTGCCCTACAGATGCCTGGAACTATAATTCTACGTTTTCCAGCCAACGTAGGAGTTATAATCTAATCATTCTGGAGTGTACCAGATTAGGAAAGGTTAAATCAAAACAAAACAGTCAAATAAAAATAGAGGGGTAGAACATTGACAGCTTAGGTGAACAATTTTATATGTGTTTTAGAATTCCAATTAGAATGAAATGGACCCTTGACACCCAACCAACCCCAAAAATTATGATAATGAACAAGGAACTTTTATTCTTCTTTAAAATGAAGATGTCTGTAATTAGCAAGTAACTTTTTTTTAAAGCCAAAGTCATCTTTTATTCTGAAAGGGATTCTTATTTAAAAGGAGCCCAGAAGGTCACAAGGTCAAGGCATAAGTCATTGGAGTGCAGCTGTCCAACTATATCAGCAATCTCCAAGGGAGAAAAAAAAGAAATTTAGGAAGGAGAGGAGAATCCACTCCTGTATCAACGAGAGCTTACTTTAAAACCAAATAACCCCTTAGAAAGCTTTAAAAACAATTGTCGATATTGGCTCCTTCAGAAATGTGGATTAAGATTAGAAATGAACCCCCAAGATAAGTTATTATTTGTTCTCTTTAGCTATTAGTTCTTGCCCTGAAAGGATTTATTGACATAAATTGGATGTTTTAAAATCCAGGGATTTCCCTTTTAAACTAAACAGCTGAGTAATTTTTTAAAAGTAATATTCCATTGAATTGATAACAGCCATAGAAGGCAAGTAGCATGAGCCATTTTGTATGTGTTCGACACAAGGCCTTCTTGAGAAGTAGCATAGGTTTAGGAAGTATAGTAAAAACATAATGGAAAAGGAAAAAGAATCTTTTAGGAAACCCAGCCATGCTGTATTGGATCGGATTCTTCTTCTTGTGCCATATCCGTCATTGGATGTTGGTGATCATGTTGGCGATCCTATTTTAATCAACAGCCACACACAAAAAAGTGCTGTTGATTTTTGTCCAAGCACTCCCTTAGATTTTGAAGATTTTGAATGGAAATTGTTCTGCGCATGCACAGAACTCCAAACAAAGATGGTGACGGCAGCGAACGGTGAACCAGTTCAGGGGCATGGCCAGCCTGGGTCACTGCCGGTTCTGCAACCCAGGCTGGCATATAAACTACCGGTTCGGCTAAACCGGGCAGAACCGGTAGGAATCCTGAGAGACCACCTTCTGCCATTTACCTCCCAGAGACCTATAAAATCACCCAGATTAGGCCTCCTCCGGATTCCATCTGCCGGTCAATGTCGGCTGGCGACTTCCCTGGGGAGGGCCTTCTCTGTAGCTGCTCCGGCCCTATGGAACGATCTCCCCATGGAGATCTGGACCCTTACTACTCTTCCGGCCTTCCGCAAAGCGATTAAGACCTGGCTGTTCCGGCAGGCCTGGGGCTGTTGATTTATCCAGCCCCATCCTAAGTTACATGAATGTTGTGTAATTTTAATGTCTGTTGTTTTAATTTTTATATGTTCCCCCTCCCTGTTTTTATCTGTAAGCCGCCCTGAGTCTCTCAAGAGTGGGCGGCATACAAATCCTAATAAACCGTAAACCGTAATCCACCTCTGTTCCTAACCCTTGACACAATTCTGCTCACCCTTTCCAACATGTGACGCATCTCTGAATACTCTTCCTGATCTATGCCACATCTATTCAGTGGGGGAATCTGGCAGGAAGTCTAAACTTCATGTGGAAGGGAGGGAGGGGAAGGAAGAAGGGAGGGAGGGAGTTGCTCCCACTCCTACTACTTTTTTGCCCATCTATGCTCATTCTGTTTCCCCATTTATGTAGGGAAATATTTCTGAAAGAATGACTGGATAAGACACGGGTTATCTAGTACTAAGCTATAAACCACATTTTACAAGGGCTAAATTCACTCAACATACTGAACCAACATCACCCACTCAAATCTCATTAACAGATTGATATGTTAATATATGGGCTTACTGCTTCCAGATAGATTATCTCCTGGGCACTATATTGCATGTGAATGTCTTGAGGAGTCCAAATAAGGGTTACTCAGACAACCCTCGGTTTGGTCGAGCCGAGATGGCACAGTGGTTAGGGTGCAGTACTGCAGTCCACTTCAGCTGACTGTTATCTGCAGTTCGGCGGTTCAAATCTCACTGGCTCAAGGTTGACTCAGCCTTCCATCCTTCCAAGGTGGGTGAAATGAGGACCCAGACTGTGGGGGGCGGTATGCTGACTCTGTAAACCGCTTAGAGAGGGCTGAAAGCCCTACGAAGCGGTATATAAGTCTAACTGCTATTGCTATTGCTATTGGTCAAAATTAAGGGCAGATGCTGGAAGGGACAAGATCGTATACTGTAGATGAGCTCATCCTTCATGAATAGCTCCTCTTGGAGAAATGCAAGAGAGGGAACAACCAATACAAATGTTACATTGCATCTCTTAATAAATATTACTTTTTTAATTCCACTTCAGTTCTTGGATGGCCCATTTCCTATGGGAACAGGAGGATGATATTGTAGTAGTATGGACTAAGTTTGCCCAGTGACTGATTTGAAATAAAATCTCCTTCAAAGGCCAATAAATTCAGCTAATATATATTATGACAAGGAGGTGGAAATCAATTACCATTTTGTTCGAGTAACCTTATTATGCCAATTCTGCTTTCTTTTTTCTGCCACATTTCTAACAACTGGTTGAATTCTCGTTTTGAAGCTTAATATTTAGTTGTGAAATAAATGGATCTTCCCAAATATTTTCTTCTTCTGTTTGTTCAACATTGTCTGATTCTTGGAGACAGCCTGAATCAAGGTTTCTTGGCAACATTTTTCAGAAGTGGCTTGTCCTTGCCTGCTTCCAAGGGCTGAGAGAGAGTGACTAGTCCAAGATTACACAGTTGGCTTTGTACCCAAAGGAGGACTAGAACTCACAGTCTCCTGATTTCTAACCTGATGCCTTAATCATTACACTACTCTGGCTCTTATCTTCTCCTTCCCCCCCAAAATAATAATCTATATTAAAGGGGGCTTTGTACAGGGGAGGGAAGGATTAAAGACAGCATGGAATGCCAGATTACATGGTAAATCATCACCAGAATAGATTGGACAGCCATTAGACCTGATACAAAAGTTGACAAAAAGTAAAAACAGAATTTGGTTGTTTGAATTTCAAATGCTTCAATGAGTTCCACTAAGACCTTCTGGGTTTTTTTTCTCAGACTTTTAGGGAAACAGTTGGTTTAAATTGTAATCTCAATGTTGTGCTATATAATATGTTAAGAGCACGTGTATGGCGTTGTAGCAATGCTCACAATTGGTACGAATTAATAAAAGCCGAAACGTTTGCAACATATGATTTGGTGCTGTTCCTTTTGTCTGCGAAAAATTCCAAAAGCCATTTTATCCAGTTACACATGATTAACGCTTACTATTAACTTTCCCCCTTTTAAAATGAATGTAGCTTTTCACTTCTGATTTTGCCCTGGAAGATTGACTGGACCCTGCCCAGTCCAGTGTGATTCTTGAGTAAATGTTAGTTTTTAAAGAGTTAATTCCCTCTCCCTCCCCCATGAACCATGTCATAAAAAGGAAGGGGAAGTCATGAAGCATTGGTCCAAGAGGAGTGGAGGAAAGCTGCATATGCATGGCAGAACCCTTGACAGGGAAGTGAGAAATAACATTAAATGGATAGCAGTTATTCAGGCCGGCATCCTCCCTCCACCAAGTAATTGATATCCGGTGCTTTTCAACAGCTGAAAAAACAGCAGAACATTCTCAACACGACATAACAGCCATCGGAAGTGAGAGGAAAGGAGGGTGTTATCCTTGAAGAAAATGAGATGCCTACCAGTTGTGTTCCACTTCAAAGTTAATTTCATACCAAGAACGAGGACTGCATATTCAGCAGGATTTTTTTTTTAAGGCTGTCTTCTAGAGACTGGTGGCATACCATCATCTGTGGAGTTGAAATCAAATACATATGAATCAAGAGTGACTCCTGATACAAGGAGCATCCAAGGAATCTGGAGTCTGTCATGGGACATCAAATGGAAGGATTTCCTGGGGAAATAAGCTTATAGATAAGAAACAAATTTTGGCCAGCGCAAGTAATCTCAATAGGATTTCATAGTTGAAACTCAATGCAACCTTTTATTTTTTATTTTTTCACTTGAATCAAAGTGTCAGCAGCAATCGTATTATATGATAGCATTTGCCATTATCAATTTCCATTTTGGGAGGAAACAGTATTCCAAGTATAAAAGAACTATTTTTATTGAACCAGTTGAGAAACAAAGGTGAGAAACACACGTGAAAAACAAGCACCGGGCACTTGATGTGATAGCATCCCAAATCTAATAAGAAGAAAAAAAAATAGGTCATATAGAATCACCAGCTTTTAATTATTCCCATTGCTCATTAAAACGGAATCAGCACACAAAAAACCCTAAAGATCATCTTACATTTATCCAGCGATCTCTGAGCATTCTGAAATAGCCCATTGGGGGCTTGATCTGCATTAGCTGCTATCTGGGGGCATGGGAGGCGGGGGGAGTGGGGAAATTTGAGGGAGTGGGGAACCCACCTGCAATGGGTGAAGAAGCCTTATTGTATGACCCAGGACATTCTGGAGTAGAAAAGCCATTTTTGGGGGAAGGAGGCAGAGTCTTATATGAGCTCAAATACTTGCAGGCCTTGAGATGAATGTAAAGAACTTTTATTTACAAGGTTCTGAGCATTGGACATTAGCCAATTCTGGACTTGATCCACACCGACCACATAGCCGTCAGACATTGAAGTAACATTAAAACAGTGAAACAATTGATAAAAGACATGTCCTTCTGAATTCGGCTCCAAGTGGGGGAAAAGACACTGGAGACATGGAGGCTGCTTGGAAAGATGGTTTATTGGTGGACAGGACCACGTGGCTTGAGCCCTGAACAGAAAAGGTGATCACATGCTTCGATGTTGGTGGAGAAGAAGAGAAGGGCCGAGGGAGGGGCTTGCTAGGCTTTTTATAACCTGTTCAGTCCCGCCTCTCTGTTTCCTGTTCCTGTGTAAGAAATGTATTCTGATTGGTTGTCAGACTCCCATGGGGCCATACAGGGGCAACTCTCTAGGCTGCGTTTTGAATCCAGGTTTGGTTGAGTTCTCAGATGC
The DNA here is from genome assembly GCF_009769535.1 of Thamnophis elegans. Taxonomy (NCBI): domain Eukaryota; kingdom Metazoa; phylum Chordata; class Lepidosauria; order Squamata; family Natricidae; genus Thamnophis; species Thamnophis elegans. The sequence continues at coordinate 5,327,924 of NC_045541.1, read as the reverse complement.
CATGTGGTCAGTTGAGTAAAGGGCCAATATTATCATGCTTTCCTCTAGCTGCTGGTGAAGTCTTTATTATGTAAAGTGGGCTAGCTTTGCCGTCTTAATGGCCCATTAACAGTGGGGATGGGCAGGAAGCTACAGGCAACTATTCTGTCTTTTAAAACATGTTTCTGTCTTTTCACATCCAGAGAAATATTCTGCCATTTCAATATTTCCTAGGATATTTCATTTTTCTGGGAGAGGGCTGGATGATAACTTCCCACACAATAGAGCCATCAATTCTGAGCTAAACTTGTGTGGAACACACACCATTTGTGAGCTGCATTTGGCTCTTGAATGCAGTGGAACACCTCTGCACTGCCTTCCGGTTGCTATCTGGGAAGAGTTGAAGGGGCTGCTTATTGCGTTTAAAGCCCTACATGGCACAGACCCCCCCAGGCCATTGTTGGATCGTCTCTCCCTGAGGGTATCTGCCTGTCCTACTAGGTTAGATAAGGTGAGTGTGCTGCAGGACCCCTCCCCTTAAATGCTGCCAATGGATGGAAAGTGTCCTTCTCATTGGCTACGCCAATCCTTTGGAACAGCTTCCCAACAGAGATACCCCTACCCTTTTAGCTGTCTAGAAGCTGGACTATGAAGACCTGGGCTGAGATGAGCCGAGGTGGCACAGTGGTTAGGATGCAGTACTGCAGGCCACTTCAGCTGACTGTTATCTGCAGTTCGGCGGTTCAAATCTCACCGGCTCAAGGTTGACTCAGCCTTCCATCCTTCCAAGGTGGGTGAAATGAGGACCCAGACTGTGGGGGCGATATGCTGACTCTGTAAACTACTTAGAGAGGGCTGAAAGCCCTATGAAGCGGTATATAAGTCTAACTGCTATTGCTATTGCTGTTCCCACTAGCATTGGGCTAAGATGGGGCAATTGATCTGGGAGGATATTTGGACTGGCATCTGGGGATTAAGTGCATGTTATAAACCAGTGGAAGTCAACCTGGTCCCTACCACCCACTAGTGGGCGTTCCAGCTTTCATGGTGGGCGGTAGGGGTTTGCTGTAAATGTGCTTTATAAATTTTATAAAGTAAAGTTACTTCCCTACTTTATAAATCGCCATTACTGTGGAACCGGTGGGCGGTTATAAAATTTTACTACTAACAGAGATACAAAAGTGGGTGGTAGGTATAAAAAAGTTGGCTACCCCTGTTATAAATAATGTTTTATGGATTGTTGTGAGTTGCCTAGAATCATTGTGCGAGATAGGCAGTCACATAAGTCCTATAGATAGGTAGGCAGACAGGCAGATAAGACTTCTCTTGAGTTTGATTCTTACAAGCTGTGGAGTTAGCAAACGCTATAAAACTTTTATTATGAACGGTAGAATCAGCTTTGTTAAGCCCTGGGCTGTTGGGAGATGCCTGTGGAGAAAGTTCCTAATTCTACTTATATTAGATTATGATCGTAGGATTGTGCACTTAGAATCTAAACTACGTGTTTGTTTGTTTGTAGCCCAATACTTTATGAAAGTTAATTTTGTGGGAGGGAGTTTTTGTCTTTGTTTTCTGTCTGTTCTTTTGTATTTTTTACAAAGGTTACTTTTCCATCAGCCATAGCAGGGAAACTGTGTCTGTTAGATATAAAGCATAGGAGGTTATAGCTTGCAGATCAATAGGAACTTGACAATAAATACAAATCAAAAGAGAGAGAAAGCAATATAGTAAAGCAGCCGTAAAGTGAGATTTGGACATTAAGTGTGAAACCTGCTGGGTCAGGCTGGACAGCCTCTTAGAACCCCTTTACTTCTATATTAAAAGTCACATAGACAAGAGTTGGAACTTGCAATAGAATAACAGGACAGTTACTTAAAGGAAGTGTCCCCCATTCACTAACCACAGGATGTTCTCGCCAACGTCCCTATGTCAAAACTTGTGTTAAAAGTCCAAACCACAAAGTTCAATTAAAGTTCGTTAATAACACGTAAGCCATACCTGAAACAAAAGGAGAAGGAAGACCCTCATCTCCTTATAAGGCTTTCTCCTCAAGGTAACCACTAAGAAATGTGTTAAGTATTTCCGTGTTGCAATGCTTTTGAGAATGTATATAAGGATGCGTGCTTCGATAATGAAGGTTGTTCAGAACTTGCAATGCTAGCCATTTCGCTAGCTTTCTGAACCTGGCTGCCAAATAAACTTTTCCTGTATCCTGAGAAGTCTAACGCCTGTCATTTTCTGCAACAATAGGAATATTCTTCAGAGCAGGAAATAGTTCTTAAGGAATGCTGTTGGCTCCACATTCTCCTTCTCACCAACCATAAAGGTGACACAGCAATCTCATGGCAGTGCAACCGAAGTGGGTGGAGATCTTAGAGGACACTGAATCACAACAGTGGCTTATCTAACTCACTCTTTGGTCATTCCTCAGCATACCAGACCAGAGAGCTTTTTCAGCATTCGGTGGAGATCTTTTACATGCAGAGAATCTCTCCCCCGCCCCCGTAAAAGACAAATAATACAGTGGATTGAGCTATTTTAAGACTGCTAAGGTTACGCACCCTGTAAAACAGAGGATTTTCTTCAAAATCAGTTTGAATCATACAAAGACTGCTTTATACAACCATTTAGTTTCGTTACCATCCTGTTTCTCGTCTGTCAACAAGCAGATGGTACCTTTGAATAATCCAGAATGAACACTTTTTCCGAAGATGTTTGCTTATTGTTTAGAACTGTTAACTCTTGTTACATTCTCTGACTTGTGTATACATTTTGCAGCTCAATTCTCTTGTTTATAAAGCCTTGTTTTTTTATTTTTATTTCGCAATTTAGTGTCATCTTCCAAATATTAAAAAAAAAAACACAGGACATGGCAATGTTTTATTTTGAGACAAAGATAAAAAGAGCTTAGGCTTGTTCATTTCTTTCGTTCTTTTAGTTAAATATTACTATTAATTTATAGAATGTAGATATATGTAGAATGTAGAAGAGCTGAGGTGGCGCAGTGGTTAGGGTGCAGTACTGCAGGCCACTTCAGCTGATTGTTATCTGCAGTTCAGCGGTTCTAGTCTCACCGGCTCAAGGTTGACTCAGCCTTCCATCCTTCCGAGGTGGGTGAAATGAGGAGCCGGATTGTGGTTGGGGGCAATATGCTGACTCTGTAAACCGCTTAGAGAGGGCTGAAAGCCCTATGAAGCGGTATATAAGTCTAACTGCTATTGCTATTGCTATATTGGTAGATATACTGTAATCTACACATAGAATTATGTACATACAAAAAATAAAGATTTCCCTATCCAGTCATGTCTGACTTTTGAGCACAGTATTTATCCTTGTTTTTTGGCCAAGGAAGCCAGCGTGGTCCAAAAACATTTTCTGTGGTCATGTGACCAGCATAGCTATATGCCAAAGGAATATGGATCATTGTTATCTTCCCGCGGAAATGGTACCTATTAATCTATTCCCATTTGCATATTTTTGAGCTGCTAAATGGGGCAAGCAATGGGAGCTCACCCCATCGCCCAGCATTCAGGACTCAAACCTGGGCTTTCCAGCAGACAAATCTTTAATCGCTAAGCCATCACACACACACACACACACACACACCTTGTACATAAAATATAAAATATTTAATAGATAAGCAATTTTCTTAGTCAGATACTTCAACATTAAACTATTGCATAAGAGTTTTAGAGTATTAATTCCAATTACATTAATACCTACTGAAACAATATTTAGGGGAAGGCATGCACAAATATAATATTACAATAATATATCATTACTGTTCATTGATATTTGCTGATCGAAAAGGAAGAAGAATTATGGACATAGTATGACTAGTTATGTCTTTTGCTTGGCTGTATATTCATGAAGGGGGGAAAAGTGGATTTATTTCCAGTTTTCATCAAGAATCATGTTTTGCTGATCCACACTTTGTAAAATAAATAGGCAGTATGCTACCTATAATAAAATGTTAGTAACAGCAACAATGATTTGGGGATAGCTAATGTATTGATTTTTTTAAAAAAAATTAAGATATTTCTTTTCGTTCATTTTATGTGGCTACCTTACAGAAGGGGGGAAAACATCAGTATGGCCCCCTCAGAGACTGGAGCCTAGACTAATAGCTTCTTGGCAAGAACAAAAATAAGTTCATATTATCACCTGAAGATTTTTAAACCCTTTTCTAAAGACGACACACTCCCATTTTCCCACCTGTGATTCTGAAAGCATGTATTTGGTTTTAAAATACTATTTATCCTCTTTTGACTACTTGTGCTACGATTGGCCATTCTGTTTGCATTGGGTTGCATATTAGGGGAAAGGGTGAATCCATGGCATCATGAGTGAAGCTTTACGTGGACCGAGGTAGCTTTTCAATGTCCTGTTCCTGCTCCTGTTATATCCCCCAAACTAATAAGGCTTTCTAAACTTCATCCTCTTTTCTCACCAACTCACCGCTCTACATGGGGCTGCCCTTGAAGAGTGTTCGAAGACTCCAATTAGTCCAGAATGCAGCCACGCAAGCGATTGTGGGTGCACCAAGGTACACCCACGTTACACCTATCCTCCGCGAGCTGCACTGGCTACCTATTAGTCTCCGAATCCGCTTCAAGGTGCTGGTCACTACCTATAAAGCCCTACATGGCATCGGACCTGGGTACCTGAGAGTCTGCCTCCTGCCGATTACCTCTCTCAGACCAATTAGATCACACAGGTTAGGTCTCCTCCGGATTCCATCTGCCAGCCAATGTCAGCTGGCGACTCCCCGGGGGAGGGCCTTCTCTGTTGCAGCTCCGGCCCTCTGGAACGAGCTCCCTGTTGAGATCCGGATCCTTACTACCCTCCCAGCCTTCCGCAAAGCCACCAAGTCCTGTCTGTTCCAGCAGGCTGGGGGGAGCTGAGAAGCATCTACCTCCACAGAAATTGTGAATGTTGGTTTTGTTTTTAATATGTTGTCTTTGTCTTGTTCCCCCCTTTCCCTTGTCTTTTGTGAGCCGCCCGGAGTCCTCCGGGAGTGGGCGGCATACAAGACAAATAAAGAAATTATTATTATTATTATTATTATTATTATTATTAATAATAATAATAATAATAATAATAATAATAATAATAGATGGGTATGTTATGGATTTTGTTGTCTAGGCTGCTACATTTGGTGAGCCTCAGGTAGTGGCCCCCACACTGTGGAAACTTACCCCTCCCATGGGTAAGGCTGGTCTCATTGCTTCTAGGCTTCCAAAGGTCCCTCAAGATCTGGTTATGCCAGCAGTCCTGAGGACCCAGGACACTAGTGAACGCCTGAGTGACTCTATAGCAATAGCAGTTAGACTTATATACCGCTTCATAGGGCTTTCAGCCCTCTCTAAGTGGTTTACAGAGTCAGCATATCGCCCCCAACAACAATCCGGGTCCTCATTTTACCCACCTCGGAAGGATGGAAGGCTGAGTCAACCCTGAGCCGGTGAGATTTGAACAGCCGAACTGCAGAACTGCATCAGCTGAAGTAGCCTGCAGTGCTGCATTTAACCACTGTGCCACCTCGGTTCTATTACTATTAACACCCCTTGGCCTATTAATTGTGTTTTAGCTGTTTTTATAGTTTTTTTTTTTAATGTTCAATAATCATTAATGATTTTAGGTATTTATTGTTTTAGTTTTATTGTACTTTACCTAGAATCACTTGCTTGTTAGAAGGGCAGCTACTGCATATAAATTAAATAAATAAAACTTAACAGCATTCTATAAATTGTGAGAGATGTCAGGTTTAAGGAAATATTACCCTCTTTTATTCGCGCAGAGGCATTTCTCACTTGTATTAGAGAATATTGATCTATACTTATAACAGAAATAGTTTGCGCATTGAAACAGCTGTATATTACACTTCATTTGAGTTTAATGAACATCATGTACACAGTACAGTACAGAAGCATCTGAAAGTTAAGTGAATCGTTTAGAAAGAGTTCAGAACTCTTTTTGCTCAGTTTCATAGAAGTATTCTGATTCTATCACGTTAATCATTAAGACTGCTATTTTGATTTATCTGGGAATAAGCCCTTTCTACTTCTGCATTGATTTGTATATCTTCTTCACTTCATATAGTAGTGGGCAACCTGTGGAAACTTGATGATCGCAACTCAACCCTCCCATTTTTCGAAGGGCTGCAGAAAGCTGCATGGAAGCATTATGAGAACATGGATCATATTCTTTTGCATTACTAAGGGCTGGCAGGGAGTAGGTTTAGAAATGGAAAGCCAGGGTTTAACCACCATCCCCCAAATAAGCCGAGGTGGTGCAGTGGTTAGGGTGCAGTACTGCAGGCCACTTCAGCTGACTGTTATCTGCAGTTCGGCGGTTCAAATCTCACCGGCTCAAGGTTGACTCAGCCTTCCATCCTTCCGAGATGGGTGAAATGAGGACCCAGACTGTGGGGGCGATATGCTGACTCTGTAAACTGCTTAGAGAGGGCTGAAAGCCCTATGAAGCGGTATATAAGTCTAACTGCTATTGCTATTTCTAAATAAACTAAAATCATGATGACAAATTGTGGACCTTTTATTGTCAAAAGTTGGCAATGCCTCCTGGAGTGCTAGGTGGTAGGAGGGTTTATGCAATAGACAGATCATCTTGAAATAAATCACACGCATTCTGCAAATGTACAAATAATGGGGTGTTGAATCAATTTATTTTTAAAATGTGGGCATAATTAAATGCAGAATTTATGAAATGTTAAACGGAAATTATATTATACAGCCAGGTTAATAAAAACCATACAATCCAGTCTAAGAGCCGAGGTGGCGCAGTGGTTAGGGTGCAGTACTGCAGGCCACTTCAGCTGACTGTTATCTGCAGTTCAGCGGTTCTAATCTCACCGGCTCAAGGTCGACTCAGCCTTCCATCCTTCCGAGGTGGGTGAAATGAGGACCCGGACTGTGGGGGCAAGTTGCTGACTCAATTTGCTAAAAAAAATTGTAAACCGCTTAGAGAGGGCTGAAAGCCCTATGAAGTGGTATATAAGTCAAATAAATAAATAAATAAATAAATAAATAAATTTCTCTCTTATTTTATTTATTTCAGCAATCCTCAAAGTATCCTACTTAGAACCTCTAACAATAAGGACCAGTGTTTTAAACTGAGCCCGTAACCAAATACATAATCAATGAGGTTTAAATATCACTCAAATAATAGGGTCTGATCAATCACTTTTAATCAGGAACACGTGGGAAAAAGTTCATTTCTAGGAGAGATGGCACTTGTTCTTTTTTGAACAAAGTCATCTTTAATCATGAAAAAGAATGAGAAACTGTAATTAAGAACAGCACATCAACAGTGTGACAAGAAATTCTTTTATTAGCATTCCCACTAATTAGGATTAGTGCTTCTTGTGCTTTTGATGGGTTTAGCATTCAAAACATACTAAGAAGTACATGCACGCTACCAATTTTATCACTCCAAGATCTTTTGCTAAGAATAAAATTTCCACCCCTATGTCAAAAATGGCTTAAATTAGCTAACGGAGATCCCTGGGGTGGATTATATCTTAAGCATCCAGTAAACAACTACAGGTACATCACCAAAAGTAGTATATCACTACATCATCAAGTAATATAATAATACATTATTTAAATGTACTTTCCCTTGAATGGCTGTGCCCATCCCCTCAATTTCCTAACCTTTTATAGTCACCATGGCACAATGCAAAATTCGGAGAAGGGATAGAAGCTTCTCATCAACAAAAAAAAAGAAAGAGGAAGGAAGAGTGGTGAGAAATGCTATTAATCTTCCTCAAAGGAAAAGTGGAAAGGAAGAGAGAGAGGATGTCTGCGGACATCAGCAGCCTGATAGGTAGATCAATCCACAGCATGATTCCCTGTAAAAAATGCATACAAACACAACTTTTCTTCAGATCATCTTGTTGGCCAGCAATATGTGAAGGAGAATTACGAGGTTCTCTCAATACTCAAATTTTCTGATGTTTACTTGGTGAGTTGCATTTACATTTCTACCATGCAGCAGTCTGAAGTTAACTCTTCCATAGATGTAGGAAAGCAGGAAACATCCTACTGCAATGCGCTCTACATGGGGCAGCCCTTGAAGAGTGTTCGGAGACTCCAGCTGGTCCAGAATGCAGCCGCGCGAGCGATTGTGGGTGCACCCACGTTACACCTATCCTCCGCAAGCTGCACTGGTTACCTATTGGTCTCCGGATACGCTTCAGGGTGCTAGTTATTACTTATAAAGCCCTACATTGTATTGGACCTGGGTACTTGAGAGACCGCCTTCTGCCGATTACCTCCCACAGACCCATTCGATCCTACAGATTAGGCCTCCTCCGTATTCCATCTGCCAGCCAATGTCAGCTGGCGACTACTCGGAGTAGGGCCTTCTCTGTGGCTTCCCCGGCCCTTTGGAATGAGCTCCCTGTGGAGATTCAGACCCTCTCCAACCTTCAGGCCTTCCGGACGGCCGTGAAGACCTGGCTGTCCCAGCAAGCCTGGGGTTGAGTTCCCCCCCTCTACTCAAATTTGCTGTGTCTGTTGTGCTTTAAAACTGTTTGTATTGTCTGATTGTCTTTGTCTTACTTTTTGTAATTTCCCCTCCCTTGGCTTTGTTCAGCTGCCCTGAGTCCCTTCGGGGAATAGGGCGACCTACAAATTGAATAAAATCCAAATCCAGTTGTACTCTCTGTTTAACGCAGAAGAATACTGGTGACCAAGGAGAACCTAAATATACCAATCATGTACTATTGATAGTGGGTATTTGTCATCATTAAGACCAATTTATCATTGCTAATGATTGCAGTTTGGTGGGTTTTTTTTTTAACAAACTGCAAATTAATATCCATAAACATATTAATTATGAAATATAAATGGGTACCTCCCATCCTGACTTCCAGCGTACTATCTGAACATTATCTTTGTGAGAAATTGTCGTCATCATCATCATCATCTTTTCACTTATTCAAGCTCTGAATTTGGTTCCACCACAAAACCGCAGTCGACTAAAGCGCGCTCGATGAAACCGCGTACCTGACATCATCACAGCGCGACGAAAAAAGCACGCTGTGAGCGGTAAAGCTAAAATTAACGCGTAAACCTAAACCTAACCCCCCCCAAACCTAAACCTAAACCTAACCCTTAACCTAACCCTAAACCTAACTCTAAACCTAACCCTTAACCTAACGCTAAACCTAACGCTAACCCTTAACCTAACGCTAAACCTAACCCTAACGCTTAACGTAACCCTAACCCTAAACCTAACCCTAACCCTAACCCTAAACCTAACCCTTACCTTTACGTGAATCGGCTTGCTTTAAAAGCGCTTTTTAAAGCGCCCTTTTTTCTCCGCGGTCGTTTTTGTCGCGCTGCTGATGACGTCAGGTACGCGCTTTAATCGGGCGCGCTTTAGTGGACCGCAGTTTTGTCGTGCCACGCTGAATTTTTTCCTCTTTTTGAAGACATCCTTGGTTCAAGTGGGGCAAGTTGCAAAGGTGACAGATGATGGCTGTTTCCTGTAGCATTTGCTACAAATATTCACTGAACAGCTTTTTCTTCAATTTGGAGAATGTGGATAACTAGAAGGAGAATTCCAAAATTGGGAAAATAACAATAAGATGGTGGGCCATGATATAAAATCAAGTTGTTACTTCCCAAAGCTTCTTCTTACTGACAACTTTTATATAACCCAGCAGACAAATATCATGTTAAGTAGAGGAAATAGAAATAATGATCCATTATTTCTGTTATATTAAAAAAAAAAAAACTACAGGTAAGCATACACATTGCAATATCTAAGAAATGAAAAGACAAAAATATTTTAAACAAAGATGGTGAACTTTGTTTTGAGCATTAGGAATGACAAGAAATAAAGATGCTTTAGCAAATGTGCTTGAATTATTATATTTGGAAATTAGTCTAAAATTGAGGGAAATTTCTAAGAAACCAACTTTTCTGAGTTCAGTCAAACTTTTTGTATAATTGCAGAATGACAGGGCAGATGAGCGCCGATGAGGAAACACCAATGAATGTTCTAATTAAAATAAAAGATAATTTTAAAATGTTATGTAGTATATTAATAACCCTTTATAGTACTTTATCCATCTTCTAAAAATCAGGCTCTATGTGAATAAAAATAATAATAACCCAACGTTTAAATAGCTAGAATCTTCTGTGCCACTTGTTACAACTTAAGGAGATCTGCTAATGGCTTCTATTATTTGTGGAAAATTCTTTTAAAAGTGCAGCTGATTTTTCATGTACAAAATAGGAACTGATTAAAATGTGTTTTTATACGTGAACTGGTTTTACATGCTCTGTTAAAATTTCTACGCTGTAGGGAAAGCACTAGCAAAAAGAACAGTTTTTAAATATGTACAGTGTACATATTTGCAGTACACCCCTCCTCCTTATAGCCAGTATTGCTGGCTATCTCAAATACATGCTAGAGAAGGATATTTTCATTAGCGAATATCAGAGAATCTTCTTTTAAATGTACTAACAAGGCTTAATTTTGCCAGCTACTAACAAGCTCACCTTCAGACCTTGTTCTCCTTAGTTTCTGATATCAGGTGCCTCATTAATATTAATCACACATCTTATGCTAGCTGGACTCCAGTTTTTTTCATTTATATATTTGCTTATTATACTGTATTTAGATTTCATTAGGATCATGCGAATTTCTTTTTCCATGAAGAAAAATAGTGTGGGATGACAGCTGGAAAAATAAGAAAACTGGGATACCCAAATTCTAACAGCTTGTCACTGACTGCAGCTGCTTAGAACTAAATATGAGATACCAGACCTTATTTCAATTTCTTGCTACTGAGAATTAGGTGCCTCTCCTCAATAATGCCAAGCATTTTCTCCATCTTTGAACGAAGTGCATAACTCAAGCCGACTATCTGCTGGGACGGGATTGCTGCTATGGTTTGATTCTTTTTGCCGTTCCAAGGTGGAAATTTTGTTTCCTTCACCTAGGAATTCTCTAATAGTCCACCTCTAGATTGATCTGAAAGTAAAATACAAGTCTCTCTCTTTCCACAGGGCTAAATGCTTTTTTGTTGACATAAAGATCTCAGCTCATACCAATTTGGGGAACAAAGAGAGAGAAGGGACCCACATTCTAAACCTGGTCAAAAGTATTGCAACACAAAAAAGACAGGATGACTTGGCATGGAAAAGAGAATTTCTGATGCCAAGAGGTTAATGGCAATCGTGGTATTATGTTGTATTAAACAATGTTCAGCATACAGTCAAACATATGTTGTTAATTTAAGTAGCTAGTCATTACATTAGGCCTTAGCTCCTTTCGCTTTTGAAAAGGTCACAAAATAGCAGCATGTTTTTCAATAAGTTATTTAATTCTGAAGAGGAATCATAAAAAGGAGGCCAGCATTGCCTAAGATTGTCAGTATGTAAAGAAAGCTAAGCAGACAATAGTCGCTTTCCCTTGTAGCTTACTCCAAAATCTGTTGGACCATGCCTGTAATTTGTTTTTTATTTTCAATGTACTTAATAGCCATCTAATAGCCTGTTATTATGGCCAGCTGTAAAATGCCCAGGTTAAGCAAGGGAGGAGCTGTTAGAGTTAAAGAAGATGTTTCTATTTTGAACATTCTGAGCTTCATTTCATTCAGGTATTTATTATATTTTTAGTGCATTCGTTGATTAATTCGCAGCCAAACTAATATTTTAGTTTGGATGCAAACTAAAGGAAAATATGCTTTGTTTAATGGGATATAATTCCAAACACATGTGGAGAGCACATGGGATATTTTTTGCTCATTTTGATTTTAGCGTCCTTAACAACTGATTCTGTGTTCTATGTTCATTGGAAAACCCAGTTCAGTGTTATTTTTTTTACATTTCAGTAGCTGACAAGTATTCTAACACTCTCTTTTTATCATTTCTATTTCTCTTATTTTCGAAACATCTCACATTTTCTGCAAGCAAATTGAAAAATTTACAACCCTAATAAGAGAGCCAGTTTGGTCTAGTTGTTAAAGCCATAGATAGAAACCAGGAGATTATAAATTCTAGTCCTGCCTTAAGCATGAAAGCCAGCTGGGGGATTTGGGGCCAGTCACTTTCTCTCAGCCCAACTCTTGAGTCTGCCAATAACTCTGTTGTTGTTGTTGTTGTTGTTGTTGTTGTGGGGAAAATAGGAAGAGAGAAACTTGGAAAGAAGCTAACTAAACTAGACATGGCAACAAAGACATTATTGGGGGGGAAATCATAAAAACAAATAGGAAGCCTTCTTTCTTCTACACAGAAAATAGTCTGTGTAGTGAAGTTTGCTACTACTAACTTTTCTAATTGAATGATTTCACTACTTAAAGCAATCAGGCTGAGTTATTTTGTTTGACAGCTGTTCCTATCACAAGTTGTTAGTAGAGGTTCAGCTTCGCATTTCAAGGCTTCTAATCAGACATCAACTATCCCCCCAAGAGTTCAGTGGAAGCAGTACATGCCAGCATCATGCATTGTATTTCTGTGGGTTAGGTAGGGAAATAGTTTGAATCAGAGCAGCAACCCCCATTTCTCACCCACTTTTTCACTCTATTATGTCTGGATTGTGAGTGAAATTGGACCTAAATGCAGTATACAAAGGAGAAGTTTCAAGTTTAAGTTCAAGTTTAATAACATTTATATGCCGCCCAATCCCCTAGGACTCCGGGCGGCTTACAGTACGAAAAATAAATCAAAAATAAAATGCAGGGCAAAAAAAAAAGATAGATTTAAAAACAGCACACCATACACTCCGTTCTAAATGGGGCTGGACCATATTTTGGGGTCAACAGCCCCAGGCCTGCCGGAACAGCCAAGTTTTTGTGGCTTTCCGGAAGGCCGAGAGAGTGGGAAGGGTCCGGATCTCTGCGGGTAGATCATTCCACAGGGCCGGGGCAGCAACAGAGAAAGATCTCCCCCCCAGTAGTCACCAACCAGCATTGCCCGGTCGATGGTACACGGAGGAGGCCTAGCCTGTGTGATCTTATGGATCGTTGGGAGGTATGTGGCAGGAGGTGGTCCCGCAGATATCCAGATCCCAAGCCATGTAGGGCTTTAAAGGTAATAACCAGCACCTTGAAGCGCATTCACGCTTCAAGAAGATAAGCTATCCCAACTTACCTTCTTCGATTTTCTTTAAAAAATGTCCTTATTCCAATTATGCTACTGGCATAGTAAAGGAACGTGTGTAGGGTTTTGTTTTTTTAGACTGATTCAAAGAGAAGTGTGGGGAGCCTTTTATTTTGCTACATTTGTTCTCCACTCAGCATCTTAAGCCACCAAATGATCTCCTCTGTAAAGCCTAAAGAAATCAGAACCCTGTAATATATAATGTTGCCTTAGTAGCCTGCTAATCCTGCTTAGCGGCAGTGCTGTATGTGAGGTCTAGAAACTGGAAATCTGACCCGGCAGGAATTCCAAACAGACTTCTCGAAATACAAACAGCGCCTAGCGCATGGCATGTGCTGCAGGAGAGGCCAGGCTGTTAAGAGTTTACATTGTCTTGATTTTTGTAGCCGCACGTTGTTGATAAAGAATAGGAGGAGACAGCACCTTTACAAGAGCGACTCATAAATAGTCTGTGTGTGGCATGTACAAGTATTGGATGGCAGTTACTAAACATCTGCTTTGTACCATGAGGTGCAAGAGTCTTTCATGGACATCAGCCGTAACAAGCAAGAATGTGTTTCCTTTTAGCAACTATGTTTTCCTCCAGCAAGTTGAGACCCCGGACGTTTCTAAACGTGAAGAGCATGGCCCTCTTCTCTAAATGTTATTTTAAAATTACTAAACCAAGGACATTTGAGAAGAAGCCAGCCTATTCTGAAGATTTCCAAATTGGTTTCAATAAACTGTAGCGGATAGGTTTGGCCCTAGAAAAATACGGTTGTGCACATATGCACATCTAATCGAATAAACTTTATGCATGTGGAAATGTTCCTGTGTACAGGTCCAATTTCCTGACCGCAATTTCTCTTGGAAGATTCTGCTTTCAAGGTCTCTACCTGGTTCCCTTACTAACAAATGATCAGAACAAATGATCAAGAGTCTTACAAATGAACAGAAAGAGCCCTGGTGGCGAAGTGGTTAGAATGAAGCTTTGCAGACTAACTCTGCCCACTGCCAGGAGTTCAATCCTGACCACCTCGGTTCCACCACAAATCTGCAAAGCCCTTATCCGCGGAGACATAAGCGCGAAGACTAATTCGCGCCATTTGAAGCGCTAAGGGAAAATGCGACCCTACCGCGATGACATAATCGCGGAGGGCAAATCCGTGCATTCCCAAGCACTCAGTACCCTAAACCTAACCCTAAACCTAACCCTAAACCTAAACCTAACCCTAAACCTAACCCTAAAACAAACCCTAAAACAAACCCTAAAACAAACCCTAAAACAAACCCCTAATCCTAACCCTTACCTTAATTGAAATCGGCTTTCTGCCGCGGCGCCGTTTTAAAGCACCCTTCTGTTGCCGCGCTGTTGTCGCGGCGGTGATGACGCATGGTGATGACGTCACGGCTTTAGCAATGCTATTTTATCACCGCTATTTTGACGAGCGCGGTTTTGTCATGCCACGGACCACCTCAAGGCTGATTCAGCCTTCCATCCTTCCGAGGTCATTAAAATGTGGGCCCAGATTGTTGGGAGCAATACGCTCCAAATAGTAAGCGTTGAGGACATGAGAGATTTGTGCAATACTTTGCCTAAGATCCTTTGAGTTTCGGAAGGAGCCATCTCTTGACTTTGTATTATGCTGTTGTTTGGTTACTTGTAATAGAGGAGAACTACACTTGTTGGAACAACAGCACAAAGTTCATTGAACATGTTCCTCCCCATAAAAACGATAGTGACAGCGTTCTCTTTGAAAACACTTACTTACATCCAGACACCTGCAAGTTGTTTATGGAAGTTTAAGATCTTATGGAAGATCTCTGGGAGTGTAAGGTCTGCCTCCCAACATTTCTGTGCTTCCCAAGGCTCCCAAAGAGTAAGATTGGAATTGTTCTCTCATGTCCTTAGCATATGCCTCTTCCCACAGACCCATTAGATCTCACAGGGTTGGCCTCCTCCGGGTGCCATCTACCAGCCAATGCCACCTGGCTATTACCCAGGGGAGGGCCTTCTCTGTGGCAGCTCCGGCCCTCTGGAATGAACTCCCCGCAGGGATTCGGACCCTCACCTCTCTCCAGGCCTTCCGAAAAGCCGTCAAAACCTGGCTTTGCCGGCAGGCCTGGGGGTGATGAGTTCCCTCCCCTCTCGACATGTATGGTTGTGCGACTGTTGTTTACTTTTATTATTTGTATTTTGTTTTTTATGTTCCCCTTTTTCCCCCTTGAATTGTTCGCCGCCCTGAGTCCTCCCGGAGAAGGGCGGCATACAAATAATAAAATTCTATTCTATTCTATTCTATGTAGCACTTTTGCAAAGCATATAATGAAGTTCAGTGTCTATTCCAGTATTGAAATCAGCACTGGCCGAGTGCTGGATTTTGTACAGGAGTTCTCTGCAGTCTGGTTCTCATTAAGGGTGTAAATCTGTTTCTGGGCTGCAGGCAAGGGCTTGTATGATTCAGGCTTTCTCTACACTGAGAGTCAAGTTCTGTACCACTGGCAATTGTTATCTCATGTAAAAGAAATACTATAGGCCTTATTCTATGATTTGAAATAGTTTTGACGTCCGATTAGCAGCTGTGAGATAGCATATATCTACATCAAGGAATAAACACGTGAATAAAAGAATTCTGAACAACGTGGCTATGGAATTGAAGGATTCAAAATTGCATTAGAAATGCCAAATCACACCTCAGTCCAGTGATAAAGATAAAGGAAAAAGGTCTCAATCAGATTAAGACACCTGCAATCTTGCACCTGGTCAAGGGTCTATTTTCTTTGAAGTTGACTAAAGAGAAATGATGAAATAGGGCTTAACTGAACTATGAACTTCGTTATTTCTGAAGCATCTGTAGTTTACAAAGTGTTTCATAATCTTTGGTGAGATTACATCAGATTTTCCCTTTTAAAAAATGGAGGCCTGAGCATGAGAATAATGCAATCCACAGCATGGCTTTGAGCTAAGCCCACCCAAGAACCAAACTTTTTCTGCTAAACTATACCAGCGGTAAATTGGGAATAACTTACATTATTTTTAACTCATGAATCTGAATGTTCAGGTACAAATAGTTCTAAAAGTCCTTGCTATTCTTCTAACGACTTTGTTTTATATGCTCTTGCTAGTTCTGATTTTGAACCTTTGGGAAGTGACCCAGTTCAAATGATTGGTTTTTGTACAGTAATGAATATATCAAAAGCAGAACAAGCACAACATTATTTTTGAATTCTGTAGCCTGAGCTAAAATCATACCTTATCATTTTAACTTGATTGCTTTTTTATGACTTTTAAGCATTTGAAATATATAGTTTGAGAAGATACAGTTGAGATGCACTTTCTGGAAGACTGGTTCTTATTGCTAACTTCCAGTACCATGCAAAACCTGTTCTGACCACCACCCCCGTTTTCCACACCAACACACTCTGAGCCAAAGATAAGTTACGGCATTTAATTAACAGGCAGACAGGTCCTTGGCAACAAACCGGCACAGAGAAGCTTAGGCAGCAATCCAGCACAGATAAGCCGTGGCAGCAATCCAGCCTGCCAAGCTCACAATAATGTTCTCCAACATTAGTTCCTGCATTGACTTCTGCAAAAAGGGTGTGTGCCCAAGCAGTCCTTTTATAGTTTGGAGAGGAGCCTAATGACCACCAGCTGAGTGCAATTACCTCCTGTACTTGCGCAACTGTTCCTGACGCCTATTAGCTCTTCGGTGCCGTGCATCCAGGAACAACTCACTGCTGGCTTCTGGATCACTCTCCCTTGTCTCCTCCCCACTGGTCCAAGGCTCAGGCGCCTCCTGGTGGCCAACCAGCCTCTCTGTGCCCTGCTCGGAGTCGGAGCCCTGTCCAGGGTCCTCCACAGCCGACTCATAGGGCCCCTCGCTGTCGGAGTCTGGTGGCAGCTCCAACGGCTCCTGCTGGGCCACAACAAAAACCCATGTTTTGTTTTGTTTTCCTCTTCATTTTCAAGACTTTGAACAAGACTAATTTTCTGAAAATTTGAATGGTCGCACTTTTTTTTTAGTTGGTCGCATATTAACCTGAAAGAAGAAAAAGGCATTTCTTTACTATTTCCTTGTTAATGGCTGCATTTTGCCTTTGACAAGAATATATTATTAGAGGAAGATGCTCTTAAAAGTGAGCAAATAAGCAGGAGGTAGAGATAATGAAAGCAAGTAGCATTCAAGGAGATGAGGAGGGACCCTCTATCCCTGCTCTCCTCTTGGGGTTGAGTATGTGTAAGAAAAGATCTTGTTGGACGTGAACAAAAGGGGTGTGTGTGCATCTGTGCGGAACATATAATAAAAGCAGGAAGCTGAAAAGCGGCAAGGAATGGGAGAAAGCCAGAGCTATCCTTTCAACAAAGGAAGGATGAGTTGATTAGCCTGGCCTCCTCCTGAGTCCCTTCCACTGTAGAGACTGAGCTCTTTTTCAGTGGAAAACTTCCTGTATCAATTGAGCTCCTCCACGTAATTGAGGACTTTAGAAAACCAGGCTCCTCAGCCCATGCAGAGGTTCCCCAGATAGAGGGTCTCTCTATTCAGATAGTTCCCCTCTATTCATGGAAGGGAAGGGAAGGTCCCAAACATACGTACCTAGGGGGAAGAGCCAAAAACTTAAAGGCATAAGACTATGCTGGCATTCATTTATTTCCCCCTAATTTGTTCTAGCGCTTTAGGAGGACATACATCTGTGGAATTTCTGGCCATGTGTCCTCGTTGCACGTACAAAGGGGTTCCACCACAAAACCGCGGTAGACTAAAGCGCGCTCGACGAAAGCGCGTACGTGACGTCATCACAGCACAACGAAAACAGCACGCTGTGAGCGGTAAACTTAAAATTAACGCGTAAATCTAAACCTAACCCCCCCCAAACCTAACCCTAAACCTAACCCTAAGCCTAACCCTAAACCTAACCCTAAACCTAACGCTAACCCTTAACCTAACCCTAAACCTAACCCTAACGCTTAACGTAACCCTAACCCTAACCCTAACCCTAACCCTAACCCTTACCTTTATGTGAATCGGCTTGCTTTAAAAGCGCTTTTTAAAGCGCCCTTTTTCTTTCTTGTCGCGCTGCTGATGACGTCATGTACGTGCTTTAATCGGGCGCGCTTTAGTGGACCGCGGTTTTGACATGCCACGGTACAAAGGATCATACTTGCTTATCCACTAGAAGCAAAGGAAATGCCAAGAGCATGAGAGACTTAACACATATGAGTATCTTTGCCTTTACACTCTTGCAATAGTTGCTCAGTTTCAACAACTTGACCTGCCCCTTTTTCTGCCAGCGTAATATCACTGTTGATGCAGGAGGGGGTGCACAGGTAAACCCACCAGTGGCTGGCCAGATTAGGTGATCCTAATATGCCAAATATTATAAATCACAGTCCACTCTGGTTCACTTTCCTAACTTCCTCTTCTCAACATTGCAAATCTTAAGGAAACATAGCGCAAGCTTTTGCACAAGAGTAGGACACGGAAGTACTGTGGGTGTAAGATTTAAGATTTAGTTTATTTGTATGCCGCCCTTCTCCAGGAGGGACTCAGGGCGGCGAACAACTCAAAAGGGGAAAAAGGGATACAAACACAATACACGTAATTAAAATACACAAGAGTCATACAGCCATACAAGTTGAGCGGGGAGGGGAACTCATCAACCCCAGGCCTGCCGGCACAGCCAGGTTTTGACGGCTTTTCGGAAGGCCTGGAGAGAGGTGAGGGTCCGAATCTCTGCAGGGAGTTCGTTCCAGAGGGCCGGAGCTGCTACAGAGAAGGCCCTTCCCCAGGTGGTAGCCAGATGGCATTGGCTGGTAGATGGCACCCGGAGGAGGCCGACCCTGTGCGATCTAACGGGTCTATGGGAGGTAATTGGCAGCAGGCGGTCTCTCAAGTACCCAGGTCCAATACCATGAAGGGCTTTATAAGTTACGAGGATAGGATAGCTCAAAATAGCCACATGACAGCATATTGCGGGCCCTCTCTCAGCAATATTTTAGCAATATATCAGCACTTTTCCCGTCTTGTTTCATGACTAACCAGAATTATTTCTCTAAGGTGGCGCAGTGGTTAAATGCAGCACTGCAGGCTACTGCTAGATCAGCAGGTCAGCGGTTCAAATCTCACCGGCTCAGGGTTGACTCAGCCTTCCATCCTTCCGAGGTGGGTAAAATGAGGACCCAGATTGTTGGGGGCAATATGCTGACTCTCTGTAAACCGCTTAGAGAGGCCTGAAAGGCCTATGAAGCGGTATATAAGTCTACTGCTATTGCTATTGCTATTGCTATTGCTCTATTTTAACTGGGAACTTCTACAATTGTACTGTTCCAAAATGTATTTCCCTGACCCTCAGCAGGGGCCTGGACCTTCAAAATGTATATGCCTATTGTAACGCCTCCTGATTTACCTTGTTTGATTAAAAGGTATAAAATCACTGCCAGGAAATAACCCCAGGCAGTTCAGGTTTTGGTGTGTGAACACGCTGGACTCGATGCATCAAATAAACCTGTTTCTCTCGCACCTTCGTGGTCTCGAGTCCTGGTCTTTCATAAGTAGATTGCAAACCTCAATCTGCTGCAACACTGAATACCTTGCTTCGTATTGCCAGGTGATATGGCAATGATATGGTAGAGGGGGAGGGGAAGTAGGGTAGAGGGGAATGATGGTGGGAAGGCGGAAAGTTGGAGGGGGGCGAAAGAAAGGGTGTATGGAGGGTCGAAGAGGTACATTGGGTTTCTGTTTTGGGGGGTATTATTGACAAGAGGAATGGCTGTGTTTATTGTTTAATGTTATATGGCCCCGGTTCTGTACAGTATATACGTGACTGTACGAAAATGAAAATGGAAAATAAAACTATCTGTATTGCCAGGTGATATGGTTATGATCTAATTGACAAAATTATGTCCGCTGAAGACTGTGTCAGTTTTCCATTTGCTCTTTGGGGGGTTATTAAATTTCCCATATTGTTAAATCTTCTGTGACCTGTTGGAATGCCTAAGGATAGCCTTTTCTTCTCATTCTTTCCCTTACGGGGAATGTTCCTCACATGTTTTCTGAGTGGCTGGAAGTGCAGCAGGCATTTTGGATGAATCCTTGGATGGGTCACTGACTTTCCGCCTTCCCTGTTGATCTGAGAGACTTGTGTACCCTCCAAAGCACGGGTCACTGTGAAGGCATGAACTGGGCTTCTGAACTCTGGGGCCTGCAGGAGTCAACGAAAACAATAAGAGCCAAGAATAAAATTCATTAGGACCTCCTTGGAGATAGCCGTTTTTGCAAAGTGAAAAACCAGTATGGTTTTTCCTGATGTTTGGAAAGGGAAGAGTAAGACACACTTAAGTGAATTCTCAGTCTGTACGTGTGATGTTTCTTTAGGAAAAGTAGCAACAAGTAAGGCATTGTGTAAAGTCAAGTAAAGGTGAGTATAAACATAAAGTATGTTTATATTTCTGTAGCTGTACCCTTTTAACAGGCTCTCTCCGTATTTTGCCTTTATCAGAGAAATAAAATGTAAATAAAAAATAAAATGTAAATAAAAATAAAATGTAATGAAAAATAAATCTCTCACAGATATTGCCCTCCATGCCAAGGTGAAAGCCACACTTTTCTCGTGTCTTTATATTATCATCTGCACTTTCTTCAACCCTTCCCCACTGCTGTCCACCATCCATAAGAAAATAAAACGGGCAACTTGAAAACAAATGACAACTACACACTGCATATGTGAACAGAAGCCCATTTCAGCATCAATGGGATTTTGTGACATTTTTGGAAACAGCAGTTTAATTTCTATATTCACAATTTCGCACAAAAATGAATTATATTTCAATACAAACATATAATTTAGCCGAGTTGTGGCTGTTGGGGGCTGCCTTGGCAAGATTTCAAAATCTTTAGAACTGGCAATAATTTTCACTATTCCTTCTAACAACCTTTTTAAAAATTAGTCCTCTAATTAGTATGTGTATATAAGTGTGTGTATGTGTGTGTGTGTGTGTGTGTGTGTGTGTATATATATATATGTGTGTGTGTGTGTGTGTGTGTCTGTGTGTCTGTCTGTCTGTGTCTGTGTGTGTGTTTGTGTTAGTATGTATATATGTATGTATGTATGTATCTATATCTATCTATATCTATCTATATCTATCTATATATCTATATCTATATCTATATCTATATCTATATCTATATCTATATCTATATCTATATCTATCTATCTATCTATCTATCTATCTATCTATCTATCTATCTATCTATATATATATATATATATATATATATATATATATATATAAAGATATTTATCAGCACAAATACAACATATATATACTGGCTAACATGTCTGCCTAGTATGTAATATAGCCCAGGTTCAAATCCCAGTAAGGGTATGGCTAGCTAGCTTGAAATAGATCTATACTAGTCTCCCTTTATTTATTTATCAGCACAAATAAAAAAATAAATAAAAAAACACTATATATATATATATATATATATATATATATATATATATATATATATATATATATATATATATATATATATATATATATATATATATATATATATATATATATATATATATATATATAACACTATGCATGTTTATTTCAAAAACACCCTAATTAAAATCCTTTTTCCTTTTTCTACAGTCTGCACTCAAAACAGTCCATCAAAGTAACTTCTATAAATCACCTTCTTAACACAACAAACTGTATGTTTGTGTTAGCAACATTTTTTCCACTTCTTTTCTGGATTAGTCAACTGACTTCAATTTGGGCCAGTATGTGTATTTCTGACTTTTTTTTTGTCTTATTCTACAAACCATCTCTACTTTTTTAGACCAGCTAAAATTAACCTAAAGCCATCATCTTCTACCCCAAAAAAAAGGAGGGGGAGGAAAGCAAAAAAAATATAGTAACAATATTGTTAGTCCAGCAAAATTAAGAGAACTTCATTTTACTCTGAAGTAGCTACATTTGTTGTTTTGTTGATCATTCTGGATATTCAGACTCTCACTACAGTTTAGATAAAGCCCTTCAAAAAAAGGAGTACAAAATTCATCCTGTGGGTATTCCATCTAGTTTCAGTCTATTTTGTTGCTTAGTTCATTTCATCAAAAAGTGAGGCAACATTTAATGCTTCATTCATATCAGTGGTGGGATTCAGCCGGTTCGCACCTATTCGGGAGAACCGGTTGGTAACTTTCTAAGCAATTCAGAAAACCGGTTGTTGGAAGAAATCTCCTTTTGTTTTTTTCCACTTTGCAGGGCTAATCCTGTAAGGAAGGCAGGAAGGAGACATTCTGGTGTTGTTTCTAGCCTCATCTTTATTGCTTACAGAAACTGCCTCTCCGGTTAACCTTTATTACATTGTATAACAGCTAAGGCGAAGCGCCCGTCAATGTTGACATTGAGTTGACCACGCCCACCCAGTCACATGACCACCGAGCCCCACCTACCCAGATGGTCATTAGGGCAGAGAACCGGTTGTTAAATTATTTGAATCCCACCACTGATTCATATAGTTACAAGATCTCATAATTTCCCCTACCTGCTAAGATTCCATGAGTATATGAAATCCCTCCAGCTTCCTGCACTAACCACTCTGGGTTAAAACCATGATAACCTACTTTTGTTGCTCAGCACTTTTAAATGCCATGTTCCGGCATGCCAAAATAATAACTTTGAAAAAGAAGGAACAAATTGCTGATCATTCTACTCTTATCTGAAATTGCACATTTCTCACCCTCATCTTATTTGTCTAGTGATTCGTGTCTGTGCTCTGCTCCAGACTCACCAAGCATTGTTTTACATGACATGAAACATAATGTGTGTGTGTGTGTTTTTTTTTTCTTCCTGCCGGACTCATTTAAGCCCATCGGATAAATCACCAAACATAAGCAAGACGCAAACATTATCTGCCTTGAAGTGAACCTGCGTTCTCCCACTGGAATTTGCTTAGTGCAAAATGTTTCCTGTTTAAAGTGGAAAGAGAGAGAGAGAGAGAGAGGAAAAATTCCAGGCCTTGGACTTTCAGGGCTCCTGTACTCCCATGAGATTCTTCACTTTAAAAACAGAACATTATAAAAGACAGTCCCTCCCTGTTGGCTGTGAGAGACTCCAGACCAAGTGCTGAAGGTCTAAAGCCACCCTCAGAGATGCTGAATGGACTACAAGTCAACATGTGTTCTGGGAGCTACTGCTGCCACCTGCACTCCTGCAACCACATTTCAAGACAATCGGTTCTCTTCCCATCCCCCCCAATCTGGGATTTATGATTGAAAGTAGCGTTGGACCAAGAAGGGGAGTACAGGTGGTCCTTGCTCTTAAGTGAATTGTGTCCCCTTTGATTACGACCTTTCTTGCCACCGTTGTAAAGTAAATCACTGCAGTTGTTAAGTTAGTAACAGGGTTGCAAAGTGAATCTGCGCTCTACATGGGGCTGCCTCTGAAGAGTGTTCGAAGACTACAGCTGGTCCAGAACGCAGCCCCGCGAGCGATATGGGGTGTATCTAGATACGCCCATGTTACACCTATCCTCCGCGAGCTGCACTGGCTCCCCATTGGTCTCCGGACGCGCTTCAAGGTGCTAGTCGTTACTTTTAAAGCCCTACATGGTTTAGGACCTGGCTACCTGAGAGACCGCCTCCTGCCACTCACCTCCCAACGACCAACAAGATCGCACAGGTTGGGCCTCCTCCGGGTGCCGTCAACCGGACAATGCCGGCTGGTAGCCCCCCGGGGGAGGGCCTTCTCTGTTGCTGCACCAGCCCTGTGGAATGATCTACCTGTAGAGATCTGGACCCTCACCACTCTCCCGGCCTTCCGTAAAGCCGTCAAGACCTGGAATTTTAATATTGTATTTTCTATTTTTAAATTTTAAATGTTTTTGTCTTGTTGTGAGCCGCCCAGAGTCCCAATGGGAGTGGGCGGCATACAAATTTTATTAAACTCGAAACAAACTCGAATCTGGCTCCCTCGTTGACTTTGCTTGTCAGAAGGTTATAAAAAGGTAGATAGATAGATAGATAGATAGATAGATAGATAGATAGATAGATAGATAGATAGAAGTTTATTTATATGCCGCCCTTTTCCCTGGGGGGACTCAGGGTGGCTCACAATCCAAGGGGGAGGGGGAGACAAACTTTTTAACATATAAGACAATACATAATTAAAAAACACAACATTCATACCATTCGGGCGGGTTACAGTCTTAGCCCCAGGCCTGACGGGATAGCCAGATTCTGAGGGCTGTGCGGAAGGTCTGGAGGGTGGTGAGGGTACGAATCTCCACGGGGAGATCGTTCCATAGGGTCGGAGCTACCACTGAGAAGGCTCTCCTCCGCGTAGTTGCCAGTCGGCATTGACCGGCAGATGGAACTCGGAGGAGGCCTAATCGATGAGATCTAATAGGTTGCGTGGAGATAATTGGCAGTAGGCGGTCTCTCAAGTACCCAGGTCCACTACCATGGAGGGCTTTATGGGTGACAAGTAGCACCTTGAAGCGCACCTGGAGATCGACAGGTAGCCAGTGCAGCTCGCGGAGGATAGGTGTTATGTGGGTGAAGTGAGGTGCACCCACAATCGCTCGCGCGGCCGCATTCTGGACTAGCTGAAGTCGCCGAATACTCTTCAAGGGCAGCCCCATGTAGAGCACATGGAGTACTCCAGCCTAGAGGTCACAAGGGCACGAGTGACTGTTGTGAGAGCCTCCCGGTTCAGGTAGGGGCGCAACTGGTGCACCAGGCGAACCTGGGCAAATGCCCTCCCCTGGTCACAGCTGACAAATGGTGTTGGTCAAGGTTAGATCTCTGCTCCAAATTTAGATGTACTACGTTGTTATAGTTTGCCAAAACGCTTAGTTCACAGCAGCAACTAAACTGCAACTTTTGAACTAACTACAGTTTCGGAGTAATTTCTGACTGCCTTGATTGACTTGTAGATCATATCTGCTGAGTTAAGGTTGTACATCTGCTGAACTTCTTGAGCAGATCACAAAGTTACCGGAGTAATTTAAAAAGAAAAAAAATATGTATAATTAATAAATAGTACAGAAAAGTCATTAAAAAATATTCTGTTCCAATATAATGCAGGCAGCCAACATCATAGGGATAATAGCACTATAGAAACATCTGAGATAAGATTGTCAGCGTAGCGTTGAAAAGACATGGATGACAAGCCTGCTCCCTTCATGTGACAGTAATCGTAGATGGAGTTAGCTAAGATGTGACTGACAAATTCCATCTTTATCAAGATGGCTGTGGCTGACAAAGCAAAAAACAAAAAAAACAAAAAAGAAATATACATTCCACCTGCACATCTGTCAAGAAAGCCAGATCAAAGAACCATTTTAAGCTAATTCTAAACTACCAACTGTCAGGCCTGCAGTTATATCCCTTTTAGGAGATTTGGCCTGCCACACTCTCTCTTATTTCATTATACTGTTTCATTAGTGTAGTAGTTGGGAGCGGGGGATGGAAAGGAGTAGAATTGTGGAATGCATTGTTTCCATTCTTTACTAGAAGCCAAGGTCATCTTTTTTCTCTGCACTTTTACACCTGACCGGAAGCAGCTGGGTGGAGATGCCAGTGTGGAAGAAGACGATTGGACCATGTGATGGATTTGTGGGTGTGGGGGCAAGATCATGAACTTTCAACTGGGTGGGAATCCGATGTGACTTCCAGAATTGGGATTCCACAGATGTGCTAAGATGTCTGATTTATTAAGTTGGAACTTTAAGGATCATTTTGCCTTGGACTCTGATTTAATTTTACACGATACTTGGAACGCTGACACCAACAGAGACTCAATATTTCCGCGACTTTTCTAGAAAGGAGAAGTAGAGCTCTCCTTTGAATGGCTCTGTAGCCCAAAGTTCTAGATGACTTGAACTAATAGGGTTTTTTTTTAATCCAGATGGAACGCTAACAATGCATGGTCTTTGCATCAAGTAAAAGACCACAAATTACTTAACATAAGTAACTACATACAAACTCTCTTCCTTCCTAGTTTAAGAAGAAACATAAAATAATCCTGGGTGTGTTTGTGTGTGTGTGTGTGTGTGTGTTGCATAAGACAATGTGATGCATTGGTTAAAGTACTGCGCTAAGAATGAGCAAGACCCAAATTTTGGTCTACATTTTAGGTATGGAAGTGATGGTGATTTGGGATAATTGGTGTCATTCTCTAGGAAGTCTAAAATCTCTTTACGGTTCATAATGTTAGTGAAGATACTTCATCTTGCAGCTGATTGGTTTAGGCTGATTATCTGTCTTTCTGTCTATCCATCCATCTGTTTCATACTCACTTTGAATCTTTGCGTGGCACGACAAAACCACGCTCGACTAAGCCGCACCCGATTAAACCGCGTCGCTGATGTCATCAACAGGGCGACAACAGCGAGCGCAGAGAAAGAAGGGCGCTTTAAATAGCGCTTTGAAAGCAAGCCGATTCAACTTAAGGTAAGGGTTAGGTTTAGGGTTAGGTTTAGGGTTAGGTTAAGGGTTAGGGTTAGGGGGGTTAGGTTTAGGTTTAGGGGTTAATTTTAGGTTTAGCGTTTACAGCATGCTTCTGTCTCCGTGCTGTTGTTGCCCTGTTGATGATGTCAGCTACGCAGTTTCGTTGAGAGAGGTTTAGTCGAACACGGTTTTGTGGTGGAACCGAATCTTTTCCCACCCACAACAGCTCCCTTGCCTCTTTTGGGGAAAAAAATTCTGTAAGTATAATATTCTCACTTTTACTTATGCAAAAGATTTGTCTTATGCTTTCTAAGCATCTCTCCTCCTAGGAGAAGCTTTCCCTTGGCTATTCTCCAGTGCTTCACTTTTTCCTTTGGCAAACTGGATCAAATGCATGAAACGTAATTGCAGAAATTACATGAATTGCACAAATTTAGCAGAAGAATACAACATTTGAAACACTTTCTGGGGTTCATGAGAGAGTAGAAAATATGACATGTTGGATCTGACAAACCTAGCACTAAGGCATGAACTCTTTTGGTTTTTCAATGTTGCAGTCAGCAAGTCAGTTCAAAGACATCCAGAGTTCTCTCTGTAACTGAAAAAGCATTTCACTCTTCAGAGAACAGTTCCTAACAGGTCAAACTTTCATCATGTCGGAGTTGACATCTAGATACAAACACTTCTTTATTCCATGTATCATTTGTCCTGGCTTTAGGGAGAATACCGCTTTAATGTACATCCAAATTTGGGGCAGAAAACCTTTAGAATGACCCCATCATCAGCTCTCCCCTGGCAGTCCGTGGTGTGAGCTTTCCAATGATCCAAATCTTGTCAAATATAAATTAGTGCAAGTTGAGAAGCATATACAAGATCATGCGTATACCCACAGGTTACATGGTTGCTGCCCACACAGAGAGAAAAATGTTATTGGCAGCTAGCTCATTGAACAGATACTATTTCCTCATATCTTTAATATTTTCATGGGAATTTCTAATTGTGGGCCTTCAAGAGTTTATGGACTGGCATATTTGAGGTGAGAACATGAGCAAATCAGCTTTGAGGTGTGACTTGTACATGAGCTTTATAGATTGCTGGAATACAGACCAAACTCATCAGTATATCTTCAAGCTAGACAAGACACAAGCATGCTTTATTAAAAAGACTTTCTTACAAAAAAAGGAAGTGCTTAGTTTTGCAAATAAATCATGAATAGCTCCAACCTTTTGTGAAGAAGCTGCAATATGTGGAGGCTGGATTTTTTCACTGGCTTCTTTTGTGTTTTACCAGCCCAGAACTTCAGTTTCTGTTCTGTGGGATGTTGTCATATATCTCCTTGTGTAGGTGTGGCGGTCACCCATGGCCCAGTGCATAACAGAGCATGCACAGCCACACTGAACCACACAGGAAAAAACAAACTCCATAACATCCTGATAGTACTCCATAACATCCTGATAGTTCATAACATAACATCCTGATAGTTCACTCTAGATGTGCCTTACCCAACGACGCCCAGGATTTGACCATATATAGACAGAACTTCCCTGAGCAGTAGATTAGCAATTGTAGTTTGACAGGCTGTCTTAAATCACATGCTGATTGCTCCTCCTGCCTTTGTCCTATCTCAATAAAAGGGGCTCCCAGACCCCCAATCTGGGTCGCTCCATCCCGAGAAAGCTCGTGTCTGTGTCTTTTCTCAACATTGGCCTCATGGGCGAACCACGGGTACTTCACAGTGGGACTTTTGTAAATTAGTGGAAGTGACATTTCTTGCCCAAAACAATTGCTGTATTTTAGATGAAGGCGATGCAAGATTTTTTACTGACCGTTTCCTCCTCCCCTTTCTGTTTTTCTTCCTAGGCATGGATCTGTAGAACCAATGGAATATTTGACAGGGCTACGGATGGCACACAAAGAAAGAGATCTTCCCTACTCTCCTGCAAGCCAGCCTGCAGTTCATCCCTCCAAAGGGAACTACCTTCATCCACCAGATGGCCCGAGAGCAACAGAGTTATGGTATTCACAGTATTTCCCACCACAGCCAGTAATTCAGCACAAAGGACCTCTCCGCCAAGATGTACCACCATCCCCGCTACAAGGCCACAGAGCTCCACCTTACAATGAGGTGGGCAGAATAGGACACCGACAAAGCACTCCCGATCAGTACCAATGCAGGTATCAAGATCCAAGGCAGAAAGACTCTGTGACCGCAGCTGTATAATTGAAAGCTGCACTGTTGTGGATATGTTATGGTTGGCGACTTCATCTTACAGTTAGTCCCATCTGAAGTCATTTCTGCACTCTCAACCTACAGCATATTCTGGAGCAGAGATGGGTTCCTACCAGTTCGCACCTATTCGGTAGAACCGGTTCACCAAATCTACCAGACCGGTTAGAAGAGGTTCCACCAGTGGACCCGGAAAGCAGGCCACACCTACAGAAGAGGTTCCAAATTTTTTTTGAAACCCACCACTGCTAAAGGGTTAGGGGTGCAAGGATCTTGTACCTTGACAGCTTTAAGACTTGCACACTCCAATGCCAGAGTTCCTGAGCCAGCATGACTGGAGGAGGAATTCTGGGAATTGAAGTCCACAAGTCTTAAAGCTGTCAGGTTTGAACACCCCTGGGGTTTTTTTCCTAAAGGGTTAGGGGTGCAAGCGTCTTGTAACTTGACAGCTTTAAGACTTGCATGCTTCAATGACAGAGTTTCTGAATAGCTACTTGGACTGACCTAAGTACTAATTCATAATTTCATATGGGTGGCAAGCCACTCCCATCCGGTCACATGGGTGGCAAGCCACTCCCACAATGGAGGCCACACCCAAAGAGTAGGTTCAAACAATTTTTGAAACCCATCACTGTTCTGGAGTCACAAAATCAAAATGGCGGCTGCAACCAAACAATCAAAGCTGCCATTTTGATGGTTTTGACCCCCGTTTCCCCCCCCTCTGTCCCCATGGATGCCCTGAATCATGGAGTACTGTAGTTGTTTTGCCAACACACCAGTAATAAAGACAAGCTTTATATTTCTTCACCACTGACTATGGTGATGCTATGAAGATGCTATAAGTCTTTCCACAAAAAGTGCTCATTAACGCTGGCCAATCTATGACCGGAGCAAGAGCCAAGGTGGCTCAGTGGTTAGGGTGCAGTACTGCAGGCCACTTCAGCTGACTGCTATCTGCAGTTCAGCGGGTCAAATCTCACCGACTCAAGGTTGACTCAGCCTTCCATCCTTCCGAGGTGGGTGAAATGGGGACCCAGACTGTGGGGGGCGATATGCTGACTCTGTAAACCGCTTAGAGAGGGATGAAAGCCCTATGAAGCGGTATATAAGTCTAACTGCTATTGCTATTGTACCCAGCTATATTGCAAACTCATAGAAATGGTACATGACCTTTAAGTATTGAAGAGTAAGAGCGTTTTGGGTTTTTTTTTAAGTGCTTAAACAGGATGGTAGATAAAGACTCAGCAGTATTTCTACGCACATCACAAAGTGCCACTCAGGGCTATTTGCAATTACACAGGCACAAAAAAGACAGCCAAATGGCCTTGGGGGGTGTGGGGGGGGGGGAGAAAATTACTTTAGAAAACGCACATAATTCATGCTATTGAGGGTACAATCAGTATACAGGTCCTTTACTAAGACTTCCTCTGAACTGAAGAATTGGAAATATTCCGCAGTATCATTAAGATGTGTTCCTTTCAAAGTGTGACCCGGAACGTGTTATTGTCCTCATCTCTGAATCCTTTATGAATATTCTTTTCAGCTGCTTATAAGGATGCTTCAGTCCCGAAGCCATTTCTCTCCTCTTCTTCTCTCTGTTTGCTAATAACAAGAGCAGATGGACGAATTTAAAAGATGCCTAAGGTTCATGGAGCACCATACAGTGTTACATTGTTCAGATTTCTGGAAGGAAATACAAAAGGGCTCCGTATGTAGTTCTGATTTCACAACTGTTAGAAGATTCAGTTCGTTTGTGTGCCAGTATATTGATGTGTGTGGATGACTAGGTGTCTTTGTGTCTTGAGAGAGCTGGTTCTCCATTGACAGCAACGGAGCATAGTTAATAATTGTATACTAGGGTGGAGTTATCGGTTTGTGTTCTGGTGACATTTTACTACTATGTGTTTCCCCAGTCACAACTCCAAATCAATTTGCAAGATGGCTGTGGAATATCGTGTTTTTAGGCACTCGTTTTTTGCTAAATGACCTTCCTTCTCATGGCCTTATCAGAAAACAAATTGTTATGAGAGTTTCCGAGCACCTGGGTAACTATTAGACTGCTGTTTGTTAGTTTATTTGTCTAAATCACCTGTGCAAAGCAGCCCTCCGCTAATCCTAGAGGGCTTAGCAGAGGAAAGATTTGTTAAATGCCAAGCATTAACAGTGCTTAGATCTTTGGAGGCATTGGAGTATTGTAGGTTTGAAAAGGAGGAAAAAGAAATAATAATAATAATAATAATAATAATAATAATAATAATAATTATTATTATTATTATTATCTCCCATAGACCGATTAGATCTCACAGGTTAGGTCTCCTCCGGATTCCATCTGCCAGCCAATGCCGGCTGGCGACTCCCCGGGGGAGAGCCTTCTCTGTTGCAGCTCCAGCCCTCTGGAATGACCTCCCTGTGGCGATCCAGACCCTTACTACCCTCCCGGCCTTCCGCAAAGCCACCAAGTCCTGGCTGCTCCAGCAGGCCGGGGGGCTTGTGAAACATCCAGCCCCACGGAAATTGTGAATGTTGCGTCCTTTTTAAAGTGTTGTCTTTGTTTATTTATCCCCCTTCCCTTGTCGGTTGTGAGCCGCCCGGAGTCCTCCGGGAGTGGGCGGCATACAAGACAAATGAAATGAAATGAAATGAAATAATAGTATAGTTATCAAGTGGGAGATTTAAGCATAACATGGGTTCCACTGAGGTAGAATCATGGTAGGAATATCCAGGATGGAAGACAAGGGCCAGGTGTCAAAAAAAAATAATCAAAATGGCCGCTGCAATCGAACAATTGAAGCTGCCATGTTGATGATTTTGACTCCCCTGTCCTCATGGATGCCCTGAATCATGGTGTACTGTAGTTGTGATGAATGTGTCTCGAAGAAAAGAAGAAAGGAAATGACAAACTTTGCACAATTCCGTAAAATGCAAAGGTAGCTTAAGTTCTCACAATTTTTGTGATTATGACTAATGAAACGTCTGAGACTTTCTTCAGTCTCTAAAACAGTGTTTCTCAACCTTGTCAACTTGAAGATGTCTGGACTTCAACTCCCAGAATTCCCCAGCCAGGGAGTTGAAGTCCAGACATCTTCAAGTTGACAAGGTTGAGAAACACTGCTCTAAAAGCTTCTTTGAAAAGTCTCGAATAGCTCCAGCGTGTTTTTTTTTTAAATTCCAAACTCTGACTGGGGAGTCATTTTTAAGCCTATGTTACAGCCCTTTTCCTTCTAAGTGAAAGACCTTGGGCTTGGCCAAAGCAAAAGAACTGAAAAAATCCTTGGGTTTCATTTTGGTATGCAGCAAATTAACAAGATTCATTATAGAGGTCATCTAATAATTATTATATATTGCTCAGAGGAGTCATCAAGCAGGCAGAGCCATTTATCATTTAGCCTTTCTGAAATGGCTTCATCCTACCAGGTACCCTCAAGAGATTTGGCTTATAGAGAATTCATTATGTACACACATTTGTATTGCTCTATTTTAGAGGGTCAGTTTCTCTAGCGTCCCCTGAAAGACTTGGTGTGAATGTAGCCCTGATTTCCTATTCATTCATATTCAGAAACTATGAGGTACTATAGTGATTTTGAATCAAGATTCAAGGTCATATCCTTTTTTTCCAAAACTACCTGTTAAATGTATGAGAACATGGGGCTAAGTGGAAAGCCTCCAGTGATGAGAAATAGCAAGTATGTTCATTTTAATAGGGGAATGTCACCAAGAAGTGATTTTTTTAATGCATACATCACACGTACATATGCACACATAGCCACGTGTTGGATTCCCCCCCCCCCCCCGCAAAAAAAATGCAGAGGTTTGTGGCCATTCAAAGGCCAGTTATCTATTTCCAGTGGATGAATTTAATTTCAGCTGGCCCTGAATGATTAATCAAGAATTAATTGCAAGACTACATTGATCCTTCCCTCGGAAAATCTATTTATATAAATGAACAAATCTTGTTCATGCCATTTTAAGCAAACAGTTAATTCTCCCTACCCACCTCTATGTAATCACGTCTGAAATTGATGGCTTGCTTACTTTGGTTAAGCCGACATTTTCAGAAATCCATATTGAGTTGAACTCTTACAGGAAGGATGGAAAAATTGCATATTGCGAACACCGGTATAGTGATTTTGCACATACATGTGATTCAGGCAGACAATTTCTTTTTATATCAGATTTTATTTTTCTGGCTAATTTAACTCAACTCTTCTCTGTCTGGCACTGCCAATGCTTTCTTTTTATAATCTCCTTGTTTTTAAAGAGGCCTCAACATAATCCAGAACTGATGTTGGTTGTCTGATTTAATCTGTGAGTAAAGTTCCCTGGACTTAATTCAGTTTATGTTTTCCTTAATGGCTGTGCATAGAACAGATCTGGACATCTATTTGAGTAGGAATATTCAAAAAACTCTAGATTTTGGAGTAGCCATTCCATAGTTGAAAGATATTTTCTTTCTTCTTCAAGGATTGGGCCTCTGCTTCTGATTCAAGTATAAAACCTTCAATTTATGTTATAAAAAAATCCATATTCTTAAATGAATAAAAACCTGGCAGGGATGCAGTGGATGCAGACAAATAATCAGAAGTGAAGTGAAACTATTTAAATGAGCTTTTCTTTTTTTTTAATCACCACAACTTACAATGGAAAGGGCTCCTTGGGTAGTAACAACAAATGTTTATGATAGTGGCTTTCTCAAGCCTGATCATCATTAAGAATAGCCTTGAAAGACAAACTCACACCTTATAAATCAACGCAGCTAAATCTTACCCTACCCTTTACAAAGATAACTGGCAGCATTTCAGGAACAAAGCCAGGGTAAATCCGAACTGGATGAAAAGTGTCTGCCTAAGTTATTTATGGTTTTAGGGTTGGCGCTCAATTGTTCCTGCGCAGCTGCAATTTCCATCTGAAAACTCCCATTGACTGCAATGGCCCAGTTGGATAGAGCAAGTCAGGCAGGTCAAAAGTAATAATTCGTAATTCGTAATTTAATAAATTTATATGCCGCCCAATCCCGTAGGGTTCCACCACAAAACCGCGTTCGACTAAAGGGCGCTCGACAAAACCGTGTAGCTGACGTCATCACAGCGCGACAACAGCGCGGAGAAAAAAGCACGCTGTAAAAGCTAAACCTAAAATTAACACCTAAACCTAACCTAACCCCCCTAAACCTAATCCTAAACCTAACCCTAAACCTAACCCTTAACCTAACCCTAAACCTAACCCTAAACCTAATCCTAAACCTAACCCTAAACCTAACCCTTAACCTAACGCTAAACCTAATCCTAACCCTTAACCTAACCCTAAACCTAACCCTAACCCTTAACCTAACCCTAAACCTAACCCTTATCTTAACTTGAATCAGCTTGCTTTCAAAGCGCTATTTAAAGCGCCCTTCTTTCTCCGCGCTCTCTGTTGTCGCCCTGTTGATGATGTCAGCGACGCGGTTTAATCGGGTGCGCTTTAGTCGAGCACGGTTTTGTCGTGCCATGATCCCATAGGACTCCGGGCAGCTTACAAATACAAGAATAAAACAAAAAAATAAAAATAGGGGAAGGACGAGAACAGATTTAAAAAGAACACACCATACACTCGACTTAGATAGGAGCTGGACCTCATTCATGAGGTCAACAGCCCCAGGCCTGCCGGAACAACCAGGTTTTGGTAGCTTTTTGGAAGGCCGAGAGAGTAGGAAGGGTCCGGATCTCCACAGGACCGGGGCAGCTACAGAGAAGGCCCTCCCTCGAGGGGCCACCAGTCGGCATTGTCCGGTCGATGGCACCCGGAAGAGGCCCAGCCTGTGAGTTCTTAGCGGCTGTTGGGAGGTAAAGTAGATTTTCCGGGCTGTTAGTCTTAACCGGTAGCTTATTAAACAGTGTTTCTTTCTTAAATCAGTAAGGGAATTTATTCCCTGCTACAAAATAATAGATGGAGCACAACACTCTAGAGGTGTTTTGTGCAGGTGCAATAAAAATGAAAAGTCTTGGGTTGAGCGTGAGAAAAAAGTGCAAAAGAATTACATGCTATCCACCTGAGTCCAGAAAAACAGGATTCTGACTTGGGAAAAAACAGGTGGATGTGTTAATTGATTTCAAGAGGTACGTGTTCATCAGAGAACCGTTGCTTCTCTGAAAGAACATGACGGAAACTTTCTCAGCAACACATTGCAGAAAAAATGTGTAGCACACACTTACATCACAAGGTGCTATAGGTGATGGAAGTTATACCCCTTGCAAAAACATAATAAAAACCAGCATTAGCCATTAAGAAATCAGCTGCTCGTTTTACCTTTGTAGGAATACATTTGGGCAGCCATATCAATTATCTAAATAAATAAATAAATAATATAATTGACCAGGAAAAATTATATTCTGATATACTTTGCATTCATTTGCTTTAAAAACATACTAGCAGGAATCACTTCTGTAAACTGGCTTTGGGGAATGTGGATCGCTTTCTAGGCAAAAGACCAAATGAAACCTTCTTCTATGCCCTTGTTTCAATCTCACTTTCCTGGAAAAGGAGAAAGAGAATGCAGGAGACATTGTCTAATAAAGCAAGAAAGCAATCCCAGATTTTATACAAAATGCCTTGGCTCATTTTCTGTGTTTTCTGATAAGAAGAATTAGTAATCCAGAGGCGTGTATTGCAATAGTTTTAATCTGCATCTACTCAACACTATTTATTTTGAGCCATTTCCAGCTTAACCAAAATAATAATAATTAAAAAAAGGCTAAGGAATGTGCTCCTTATTGGTGCTTTCTTTAAAAGCTTTAAAAGGTGGCTAAAGAATGATTCTGCAAACAAACTTTGTTATGAACAGTTTATACACCCAAGAGGGAAACATCCAATTGATAATCATATACCGTAGTACGGATGAAAAGCTACTAAGAGTGGGCAACATAACCTGAATGTTGGGCACGCTTATCAGATACATCTGATTATTCATAATCTTCTAAAGTAACTAGAAATACCGCTGTACTGTCTATCAAATTGTTGGTGTCATTTTTAAAAAGCCTGAATTGGATGTGCGACTATGACCACCTGTAGAAAGAAGGAACTAGCTCTGATTGTCTGAATGAAAATGGTGGCTGAGCAATATATAAGCTTTAGGGAAGCCCCAAACTCCTTATCCCAGAGACAGAAACAGATTCACATCCTGCCTAGTTATGCCTAGAGCAAAAACCATTCTTGTGTGTATTTCTTCCAGGGAGGAATGTTCTGTTAATTCACTTATCTCTTAGGGGAGCTCATGCATGCCTTCCCAGATCAGGCCCTTGTTCAGAAAACCCGGGGAAGATGATTTGTGGACTTGAGTCCTGCTTGTTTTGACCCTCAGCATACAAGCCATCCATTCCAGGTTTATTTTGGATGCAATTCTACAGGCATCAATGGTGGAGCTATCATGGGAAATGCTCTGGTTTGCACACTGGGTGACTTTTCTTTTATATTTAGATTTTTTTTAAAGAACAAATTTATATTTGTGTGAGCTGAAACATTAAAAGTTTGGGGAAATTATTGGGGGGGGGAGACATTTGAGAGATTAAATTGAATGTAACAAAATTAAGTTTGAGCTGTTTTGCTTTGTTATATATAGAGATGCCATATAGATTTTGGACAGTTTTATTTTGCATTAAAATAAAGCTTTGAGAAGAAATGACTTTTGTGGATTTTTTTTTAAATTGGGAGGTGGGGGTGGGGTTCAACCATAGTCAGACCTCAACAGAAGTTTGTCAAAGAGAAACTTGACCGAGGATGCAGGCAGCCGTGAATGAAATAGGACAACTCGCTGCGGCCAACTCTGTCAGGGTGGAAATTCAGCCCTGTATTTAAATGAAGGATGAACCGTGGTTTTACCTTGAAGTATACTTTATAATTAAGAAAAATAAATCCAAAATATATTCTAAGAAACGCTTTTTATTGTAAAGAAAATCAAAAACAAAACGTATTAGCTAATGATTACATTTTGGCATTGGCACCTCCTTGGCAGGCGAACAAAAAAAACGTAAGGAATGAAGAAAAAATGACATGCGTAGTGAGTTTTTACAGATAAGAGTCATATCTACCGTATATCTCAGAGTTTAAGCACAGCTGGCAAAACAAAAAAAACGCAGTGATAAACTCTATGTGGCCATCTTGCCACAGACATCTCCCCCGGGAACAACTCCCTGCAGACAATTCCACACAAAAGAACTCAACGCAATAAATGTTATCCACCATTGACAAAAAATGGAAATAATGTCAAAAATAACAGTGGTGGATAACATTTATTGATAACATGAGTTATCCCATGTGGAACTGTCCACGACAAGTTGTCCTGTGGCAAGATGGCCGCAGCAAGTTGTCCTAGACCCATTGTGAACGGCAAGCTTCCTCCTCATGTAGGATGTAGGCCGGGGTGGGTTTCTCGCCCCGTTCCAACCGGTTCGCTTAGAACGGGGCCGGCGGCGTCCTCGTGCACGCTTGCGGTGCATGCGTGCACGCGCACGGCACACGCATGCGTACTAGCGTCTGTGCGATGCTCCAGATGCTCCTGGAGGATCTCGCAGGCGCTGTATGCGTCCTGCGCATGCGTGGAAGCGCAGAACTCGTCAAAACCGGGTAAGGAGCGCGGGCGGGTGGCTGGGCCCTTCGCCGTTCCCGGAAGTTACTTACTTACGGGTTCACCGACCAACCAGTTCGCAGGGACCGCTGCGAACCAGTTGAAACCCACCCCTTATGTAGGCTACATCCTGTTGAAGCCTGGCTCCTTAGAACTCCCGTTCTGACACTTCACATTTCAAAGAACTCTAGCAAATGGCAACAGATGCTAAGTACACATATTTAGTAGTAAAAGCACTTGAAAGGACTGAGGCTTCCCATCTGATCCCTGATCTCTTTTACCAGGAGCAGGACTATTTGTTACCATAAACAAATGCAATTAAAACAAAGAAAATAAATTAAAATAGATCCCTAGGTAGCAACTAGTAAAGAGCTTGATGCACTGTGACTAAAACAATTCTTTCTCTAATTCGTAGAATGAACAGATAGCAAAAAGCTCAGAATTGGTTCATGAGAATATTTTCCAGCCTCTCAAGAATGTGACTGTATCCATTACGATGTATTTCTGGGTTTAAGAAAAACCAAGACAGACAGACGGAAAGACAGATAGATCTTCTTTTTTTTTTCATTTAAAATATTTGAATACCACTTCGCGTAAAAAGAAATCTCAAAGCAATTTTCAAAGTGTGGGATTTGACAGGCTGGATTCGGTTAATTTTTACCAGATAATAAACAACACTCCACGCAAAGGGGAATTTTGACCTGGAGTTCTGCAGAGAATGTTACTTTTCTAACTTAATCTATATAAGTAAAATATTTTAGTTTCCTCCTTCCTGCTAAAAAGTTGTAGTCCAAAGCTTTAATCCCTCTACCTCTCTGGAAGGGCTTGAGGAGTAAGTTTATATGGGTTGTGGAAGGAAAGGTTTTTTTCTATGTCATGTGTATTGTATATACAAATCTATGGTTTGAAATGAGAGTATGCCCTTGAAGAGTGTTCGGAGACTGCAGTTGGTCCAGAATGCAGCCGCGCGAGCGATATCAGGTGTACCTCGGTACACCCGTGTTACACCTATCCTCCGCGAGCTGCACTGGCTCCCTATTAGTCTCTGGACGTGCTACAAAGTGCTGGTGATTACCTTTAAAGCCCTACATGGCACTGGACTTGGATATCTGAGAGACCGTCTCCTGCTACACACCTCCCAACGTCCGATAAGAACTCACAGGTTAGGCCTCCTCTGGGTGCCGTCGGCCGGACAATGCCGACTGGCGACTACTCGGGGGAGAGCCTTTTCTGTAGCTGCTCCGGCTTTGTGGAACGAGCTACCAGCAGAGATCCGGACCCTCTCCACTCTCTCGGCCTTCCAAAAAGCCACCAAAACCTGGCTGTTCCGGCAGGCCTGGGGTTGCTGATTCAAATCAGGTTCAACCCCAAATTAAACCGGTGTATGTTGGGTTTTTAAACTGTTTGTTAATGTTTGTATTCTCCCCCTGTATGTTATTTTTTTATTCATTCGTATTTGTAAGACGCCCTGAGTCCCCCTGGGATTGGGCGGCATATAAACCCATTAAATTACGAATTACGCTGCAATTGGTAGGAAGTGAACAGAATATATTTTAGAGATAAAACTCCTGGCCCTTTTGAAGCCTGGGAGAAAGCAGAGTGTAATCCAACTCTTCTTCTGTTAAATATGATATATAGGTAGTCCTTGACTTACAACAGTCCACTTAGTCACCATTTGAAGTTACAACAGCACTGAAAAAAGTGACTTATGACCATTTTTCACACTAAGGACAGTTGAAACCTCCCCATGGCCATGTGATCTACATTCAGATGCTTGACAGCTGGTTCACATGTATGACAGTTGCAGTGCCCCAAGGTTACGTAATCCCCTTTTGCAACCTTCTGACAAGTAAAGTCATATGGAAAACCAGATTCACTTAACAACCTTGTTACTAATTTAACAACTGCAGTGATACACCTAACAAAATGTTGCAAGAAAAGTCATAAAAAGAGCCGAGGTGGTGCAGTGGTTAGGGTGCAGTACTGCAGGCCACTTCAGCTGACTGTTATCTGCAGTTCAGCGGTTCTAATCTCACCGGCTCAAGGTTGACTCAGCTTTCCATCCTTCCGAGGTGGGTGAAATGAGAACCCAGACTGTGGGGGCGATATGCTGACTCTGTAAACCGCTTAGAGAGGGCTGAAAGCCCTATGAAGCGGTATATAAGTCTAACTGCTATTGCTATTGCTATAAAATGGGATAAAATACACTTAACAGATTTCTCCCTTAGCAACATAAATTTTAGGTTCAATTCTGGTTATAAATTGAGGACTACCTGTGCAGCCTTTCTCCCAACCCATCCCACCATAACCCACCCCAAACAGGTAATAAAACATGCCTGGTTATGGGATGACACACTTTCTGGGCAGGCTTCATTAGGTTTGTAAATCGAGAACACCTATACTATGGCATATAAATACGTATGTCACAGTGGTGGGATTCAGCCAGTTCGCACCTATTCGGGAGAACCGGTTGGTAACTTTCTAAGTAGTTCCGAGAACCGATTGTTGGAAGAAATCCCATTTTGTTGTTTTTTTCCACTTTACAGGGCTACTCCTGTAAGGAAGGCAGGAAGGAAACATTCTGGTGTTGTTTCTAGCCTAATCTTTATTGCCCTGCTTACAGAAACCGCCTCTCTGGTTAACCCTTATTATCCTTATTGTAACAGCTAAGGCGAAGCGCCCATCGACCTGAGTGACCTTCAGTTGGCCATGCCCACCCAGTCACATGACCACAGAGCCCCACCTACCCAGCTGGTCATTAGGGCAGAGAACCGGTTGTTAAATTATTTGAATCCCACCACTGATATGTCATATAGAGCCGAGGTGGCGCAGTGGTTAGGGTGCAGTAAGGCAGGCCACTTCAGCTGACTGTTATCTGCAGTTCAGCGGTTCTAATCTCACCGGCTCAAGGTTGACTCAGCCTTCCATCCTTCCGAGGTGGGTGAAATGAGGACCTAGACTGTGGGGGACGATATGCTGACTCTGTAAAACCGCTTAGAGAGGGCTGAAAGCCCTATGAAGCGGTATATAAGTCTAACTGCTATTGCTATTGCTATAACATGTTTTACTACGTATGGTGATGAATACGTGCACTGCATTATAGAAGTAACTTTCAGGCTTTCGTTTCCAAGGAATAAGACTTCATATATGTTTCACCCTACCGGAACTAGGTCTTGAAGCTGTCTCAGCAGGGACATTAAGATATGCATACCATCTAACGAGAAGCTTGAATGAAGAACCTGCTATTTTAGGCAGAAAGATGAAAGGAATAGCTCCATGGTATTTTATTTGACACAAAGATCTGAAAACAGCCTCTATGCCATGGCACCCAACAGAGGAATGAAGAAGGCCAGGATGCATCTGTACCTCATCTCTGTCTCCAGAAGCTCCCTTGATGTGTGCTGAGATGGTTCTGTTCTTCCCCTCAAGCAGTATGTGGGCAAGCATTTGCCCAACAGGGGAACTGAGATTCCTTTGATGATGGACAACCTGCTCCCTCCCCACTTCAATAGATCAAAACTAATGTTGGCCTGGCCTGGCTGGAAAGCTAAATGGAAGGAGGGAACAGAAAAAAAAAGTTGCCATATGTGAAAACACTACTGTAATGATGTAAAGAAGGTAGCTTGACATGTTGAACAATCATATGCTAGCTAGCTGCACAATCATCTATCAGGAGAGTTTGAAGATTTGGCTCAAATCCACTTTCCCACTTATTATTGGATGCTCCTGAATGTGACGAGCTGTGTCTTCTTGCATATGCGCATACTTGCTTCCTTTCACCCAAGTGACTTTTGGAATCTATCAACTTAATTTGATGATCTATCTCAGAAATATCACTCAAATAAATTAGCAGATTCAAAGTGATGCTTTCAATACAAATTAAACTGATAGTTCAAATATATTCTGACTTGACTATCTTCTATTTGAAATGTAAGGTCCCCCCCATAATACATTTACAGTTAATACATTCATGTTGCTATTTTAGGCGTTTTGTTCACGTAGAAGGTTTTCTTTCATTTTCTGATGGCAAATGAGACATCCCTTCTAGATCAGCTCAATTTCATTTTGGTCAGCCTCACCTTTCTATGGAGGCTTTGTTCTGACAACATGTCTCATGAAACACTGAATAGGCTGTATTGGAGTTGTCTTGGCTTTTCCTTCTCACAAACATCTTAACCTTAATGATGATGCCATTAAGGCTACTAAATACAAATTATAAACTAACACGATCAGCAGCACTTAAAGAAAATATATACAAAATGTTTTATCGTTGGCATTTGTCACCAACAAGATTGGCTAAAATGTACCCAAACATGAAGCCGACCTGCTGGAAGTGTAAAAAAGTGCAAGGGACCTATTATCACATATGGTGGACCTGCCCGGAAATACAAAAATATTGGACAAAAAATTGGAAATGGGTGCAAGAAATTACAGGAGAACAGATAAAATACAAACCCGAAATCTTTCTACTGGGAATAATCAAAGGGAAATATACAAAGAAAATTAAGTACATATTAACATATCTGCTAACTACAGCTAGAATAGCATTTGCCCAATGCTGGGAACAAAATAATACCCCCTCGGACAAATTAGTGATTAAAAAAACTTTGGATTGTGCAGAGATGGACAAATTAACACTGAAATTAAAAGATAAAGAAGAGTCGGAATATTATGAAATTTGGAACAATTGGTACAAATGGCTGCAAAACAAGAATAAAATTAATTAAGCCAAAAAACAAGATATATATATATATATATATATATATATATATATATATATATATATATATATATATATATATATATATATATATATATATATATACACACACACACACACACACACACACATACATACATACACACACACACACACACACACAGAACTGTGTATAAAGGTGTATAAACATAAAAGCGAAATATTATATACATGTACAGGTATGATGACATAACAATGTTGATGTAATGACTGTAAGGTGTTGTAGAAGGGAACAAATAATTTAAAAAATCTACTAAGGCTACTAAACATTTTAGTAGCCATTAATTTCTGCTTGTGTCATCCATGAATTTGGAATGTTGGAGTTTCTGCTCTTGATCGTCTTTCTGTTTCTGGCCATGTTGAAAAATTGTGGGAACCTATCCATGATGACAATAGACACCCACAACTATCCAATGCTCACACACTAGAGCACTGAGAGGTCATTTTTGTTTCCCACTGTCCAAGAATATCCAATAGGCATTATTTTTGTTGCCCTATGGAAAATATGAGCTGCAGTTCATAACTATAAGTCAACTATAAGCTTTATGGTGCTGTGATCCCCTAAAATGATACATAGATGTTGTGGCCCAGCAGGAGCCGTTGGAGCTGCCACCAGACTCCGACAGCGAAGGGCCTTATGAGTCGACTCTGGAGGATGTGGAGGACCCTGGACAGGGTTCCGACTCCGAGCAGGGTACAGAGAGGCTGGTTGGCCACCAGGAGGCGCCTGAGCCTTGGACCAGTGGGGAGGAGACAAGGGAGTGTGATCCCGACGTCAGCAGTGAGTTGTTCCTGGATGCCCGGCACCAAAGGACTAATAGGCGTAAGTAACTATTACTCAGTTACAGGAGGTAATTGCACCCAGCTGGTGGTCATTAGGCTCCTCTCCAGACTATAAAAGGACTGCTTGTGCACACGCCCCTTTTGCAGAAGTCAACGCAGGAACGAATGTTGGAGAACATTATTGTGAGCTTGGCAGGCTGGATTGCTGCCAAGGCTTGTCTGTGCCGGTTTGCTGCCAAGGACCTGTCTGTCTGTTAATTAAATGCCATAACTTATCTTTGGCTCAGAGTGTGTGTTGGTGTGGGACGAGGGGGGGTCAGAACACATAGATATGTGCAATTTTCCTATGATTTAAACTAAGAGTTTCTTCTTCATACCAGTGAGTGTAGTAGCTCACCATCCAACATCAAATGGGTTCCTTCTTCCCTCTGCTCAGGGGAACGTTCTGGGCAGAAACACTGTATGGCCTTCTTGTCAAGTTAAGGCCAAAACCTTTAGTTTGAGGCTTCTGGGATCTCAGCCAGTCTTCCATTTAAGGCAGCCACGCTCCTTTCTTGGCTCAACTTGTAGGACTAGCACTCTCACTATTTCCTTCTCTTCCACCATTCCCAAGATCCTTGGCCTTCCTCTGTGTTCCGGATATGGGCTTGGCTAGCTCTCTTCTTGGTAGCCCTATGTTCCTTCTCCTTTCAAAGGTCTACGTCTCACTTCTGAACAACCGCTGAAAGTCTTCCCTTCTCTGTGTCATCCAGCATAGTATATGGATTCCTCAGTACACCGGTGGCTTATTTAAGCTAAATGGAGTGCAAACTCAAGATCAGTCATGATTTCCCAAGGGCTTTGTGGGGTTGATGTTGCTTGGGTAGAGTGGAAGCTGCAATACCAGTTCCATGTTCTTCTCATTCTAGAAGGCCTGCCACACCACATTTCATATTATCCCTCCCACTTGGCCAGCAGTTGTCAGGTTTTTTAAAAACAAATGGAAAAGTTGGAACCCCTTTCCATTTTGTCAATACCCCCACCACTCCAAAGAACTTGAACTCAGAGTCTAGGAATCCCTGAGACAGATATATAAGTGCAAGGACACCAGGAATGCATCTGCTTTTCATCAACCCTTTCAAACTTGGAACTGGCATTGGGCTGGTACAACATGCAGT
Organism: Thamnophis elegans; assembly: GCF_009769535.1. Classification (NCBI taxonomy): domain Eukaryota; kingdom Metazoa; phylum Chordata; class Lepidosauria; order Squamata; family Natricidae; genus Thamnophis; species Thamnophis elegans. The sequence goes on along the minus strand of NC_045541.1, from coordinate 5,283,850 downwards.
TTATAGACAAGCAACCTGATGCCTATTTTGGAATCTTTGCCGAGGTGGCGCAGTGGTTAAATGCAGCACTGCAGGCTACTGCTAGATCAGCAGTTCAGCGGTTCAAATCTCACCGGCTCAGGGTTGACTCAGCCTTCCATCCTTCCGAGGTGGGTAAAATGAGGACCCGGATTGTTGGGGGTGATATGCTGACTCTCTGTAAACCGCTTAGAGAGGGCTGAAAGCCCTATGAAGCGGTATATAAGTCTACTGCTATTGCTACTATTTGCCATCTACCCAGAATACCATCACCCACTTGTTAAGGGAAGTTCCTCGCCATCACATAAAAGAAACAATTGTCTAGGTTACTCTGCAAAAAATGCTGCCTGCTGGGATTTTGGATAGAAATGGAAGAAAAGAAGTTACTTTGCAATGCATTGCGGTGTAGTTGGCTTAAAAAAATAACACTGTTAATTTATTAACTGTATAGGCTGCCTAATTCCTAGCAACTACAGTTGTATATCCTTATATATCATTTTAGTTATGATAGGGAGCACAATTGAAAAATATGATGAAATCTTATTGAAGGGGAAAAACAATGCTAGAGTGAACTTATATCCAAATACTAAGAAGCAACAATCAACGCGTTCCCATAAGTTCTAGAAACACATATTCTGTATTCAGCTGTGGACTGCCATTGGATACAGGGAGCATGACAATTGTAATAAATTTGAATAATTCAATAGCAGGGATCGCCATGGGATTTTAACGGCAGAAACCAGCTCAATTTCTGAAGTTCAACAACATGGATTAATGAAGCAAGGGATACTCATCCAGATAGAAAAAAAAACCTGGAGTCTAAAAATAAAAATGGATCTTCTAACTTATGACAGGGATAATAGTACAAGGGCTTCTGACCTTTGAAATGCTTTGAACCTGTTATATAGCAATGGGCTTCTTCATAATATTGCAATTTGTTACACCTGGATTCCAGCTCAGATTTAGAGCTGTTTTGGTGTCGGTTGCGACCGATAGGATGCAAAGGGCTGCATTTATATACACCATTTAGCTAACTACTTCCTTAATTCTGATAAGCTGATGAGAAAGAGCCGAGGTGGCGCAGTGGTTAGGGTGCAGCACTGCAGGGCACTTCAGCTGACTGTTATCTGCAGTTCAGCGGTTCAAATCTCACCGGCTCAAGGTTGATTCAGCCTTCCATCCTTCCGAGGTGGGTGAAATGAGAACCGGATTATTGTTGGGGACAATTTGCTGACTCAATTTGTTAAAAAATCTGTAAACCGCTTAGAGAGGGCTGAAAGCCCTATGAAGCGGTATATAAGTCAAATAAATAGATAGATAGATAGATAGATAGATAGATAGATAGATAGATAGATGATAGATAGATAGATAGATAGATGATAGATAGATAGATAGATAGATAGATAGATAGATGATAGATAGATAGATAGATAGATAGATAGATAGATAGATAGATGATAGATAGATAGATAGATAGATAGATAGATAGATAGATAGATGATAGATAGATAGATAGATAGATAGATAGATGATAGATAGATAGATAGATAGATAGATGATAGATAGATAGATAGATAGATAGATAGATAGATAGATAGATAGATGATAGATAGATAGATAGATAGATAGATAGATGATGATAGATAGATAGATAGATAGATAGATAGATGATAGATAGATAGATAGATAGATAATAGATAGATAGATAGATAGATAGATGATAGATAGATAGATAGATAGATAGATAGATAGATAGATAGATGATAGATGATAGATAGATAGATAGATAGATAGATAGATAGATAGATGATAGATAGATAGATAGATAGATAGATAGATAGATAGATAGATGATAGATAGATAGATGATAGATAGATAGATAGATAGATAGATAGATAGATAGATAGATAGATAGATAGATAGATAGATAGATAGATAGATAGATAGATAGATAGATAGATAGATAGATAGATAGATAGATAGATAGATAGATAGATAGATAGATAGATAGATAGATAGATAGATAGATAGATAGATAGATAGATAGATAGATAGATAGATAGATAGATAGATAGATAGATAGATGATAGATAGATAGATAGATAGATAGATAGATAGATGATAGATAGATAGATAGATAGATAGATAGATAGATAGATAGATAGATAGATAGATAGATAGATAGATAGATAGATAGATAGATAGATGATAGATAGATAGATAGATAGATGATAGATAGATGATAGATAGATAGATAGATAGATAGATAGATAGATGATAGATAGATAGATAGATGATAGATAGATAGATAGATAGATAGATAGATAGATAGATAGATAGATAGATAGATAGATAGATAGATAGATAGATAGATAGATGATAGATAGATAGATAGATAGATAGATAGATAGATAGATAGATGATAGATAGATAGATAGATAGATAGATAGATAATAGATAGATAGATAGATAGATAGATAGATGATAGATAGATAGATAGATAGATAGATAGATGATAGATAGATGATAGATAGATAGATAGATAGATAGATGATAGATAGATAGATAGATGATAGATAGATAGATAGATAGATAGATAGATAGATAGATAGATGATAGATGATAGATAGATAGATAGATAGATAGATAGATAGATAGATAGATAGATAGATAGATAGATAGATAGATAGATGATAGATAGATAGATGATGATAGATAGATAGATAGATAGATAGATAGATAGATAGATAGATAGATAGATAGATAGATAGATAGATAGATGATAGATAAAGGAAGGTGTAATTCAACATACCTGAAAACATTGTCGGCAAAACCTAATGGAATCTATCCATGGCCCTCAGATACTGATTCTCAATTAAAAATGGCATATTCCCATATAATTTCCCCTCTATCCATTGCAATAAAAATGAAACAAATTATAAAGCATGAATCATTTCCAGGCCCAACACAAAGTGTTCGTAGAGATGTAAAACCCAGGACAAGGAAATCATTTCCATCAGGAACTTTCCACTTATCTCATGATTTTTATTCTAGCTCACAGTCTTGGTATGAGGGAAGAAGAACATGTTCTCACTGGAACATTATAAAGTCATTCCCGGTATGGATCCCGTGTCCTTTATCTGTGACTACTTTAAATGGACTTCAGCAGTGAAAAATTATCAGGAGAAAAATAATTTGACGGAGAAATACAGGAAATGGGGACATTCAGCTGCAAATCTTGGCCCAGTTGCGGAACTTGTTTGGAGGCAACTTCTATCTCACAGGAGACCAAAGGGGAGGATGAGAACTAGCAATAGCAATAGCAATAGCAGTTAGACTTATATACCGCTTCATAGGACTTTCAGCCCTCTCTAAGCGATTTACGGAGTCAGCATATCACCCGCACAGTCTGGGTCCTCATTTCACCCACCTCGGAAGGATGGAAGGCTGAGTCAACCTTGAGCCGGTGAGATTTGAACCGCTGAACTGCAGATAACAGTCAGCTGAAGTGGCCTGCAGTACAACACTCTAACCACTGTGCCACCTTGGCTCTCACTGGTGTGATTTGAGACAACCCACCCACCCCCACATCCTCTGCTTGGAGTTCATGTGGCGATAACCCCACATGGATTTTAGAGGCAATGAAAATGACTATAGCAAACATGAAACTGCCAATATGTGGTTAGAAAGTATCCAACCTACCAGTAACCTAGAACAAATCAACCATGTATCTGAAATTTGAGAACATGTTTCGTGGTTTTTGCTAGAAGCAAAGTCCAGTTGTAGGTACAGCACAATGATGAGCCTCCTAACTACCCAAAATGTTGTTGTAAGGAGAAAGATTTTAGGATTCCATTGTATGTGTTGCTTTCTTTGCCTTTTTTGGCACACCAGCATATGCCTCCACATTTTCAGCTTCTTGAGGTTTGGTTTTTCCTACTGACGTGTGAAACAGCAAGGAGAGAAACGCTGATCTGAATTAACAGTTTGCAATTAATGTAGGCATGTATTAGATAAGAGCATTTGAGACAGAGGTGGGTTCCTACCAGTTCGCACCTTTTCGGTAGAACCGGTTCGTCAAATCTACCAAATTGGTTAGAAGAGGTTCCACCAGTGGACCCGGAAAGCAGGCCACACCTACAGAAGAGGTTCCAACATCTTTTGAAACCCACCACTGGGACTCCTTGGATATGATTATTCTACACTATCATGCTCGTATTTATAAAACTCAGTGCCTCTGTGAAAGGTAAGGATGACTACTGCGTTTGTGGTGCAATCAGAACATTGCGTGTGTTGAAGTTGTTTTAACGCAAACCAAAGATGCCTTTTAAGAAACAAGTTTACATCATATTCTTATGCCTGCCAGTGCTGTGTGTGAGGTAGTTTAAGGTGGTTCTGACAAGTGTCGTCGGCATCTTCATATCCGGTCACATGGGCGGCAAGCCACTCCCATCCGGTCACATGAGCGGCAAGCCACTCCCACAAAGGAGGCCACACCCACAGAGTAGGTTTGGACAATTTTTGAAACCTACCACTGATTTGAGAGATCATCGGTGCTCTCTGAGCTTAGTTGTTTTCTTGCAGACTTTTCATTACTCACACTAGGTAACATCATCAATGTTAGCAAGGACTCCTCATTTCAACTTTGAGCTACAAATATTCTCCTTTATTGATAAAGACACTTTGGCTATTCCAAACATTGGGTTGGAGAATGACCTTCCTTTGTACAGGATAATGCATGCACACGTTGTCACACACATACACTCATCTATTCTTAGGCATAGCAGTTATAGTGATTCAAGCTCTAGCACACGGGTGTCAAACTCGATTGTATCACGTGATGTATCGTGATGTTTTTGCCTTTGAGGAGCTGGGATGGGTGTGGATGCCACCAGTTTGACAGGCCTGCAAGTCTAGCATATATGAGGAACAAATGTATGGGTTTAAAAGGGTTCCCTGGCCTATGCTATATGGCAAGATCATAGATCTTGAGGACTTGAGTGGAAGGAAAACTTGTTCCTGACTAACTAAGGTTATTGCATTTCTATATCACTGTACTATCCCTAGCATACCAAATTTTCAGATTTTCCTCATGATATCCTTGACACAGGGCCGGATTTAGATGAAAAGAGGCCCTAGGCTATTCCACTTATGAGGCCCTTTCACCTCCCATTTTTAAGTTTGTAAATTACATGAGAGACAATAAAATACATCATTACTGTGATATATCAATGTATATCAATATATATAGCTGGCCTCCTGACGGAGGGCGGCTCTGCTCTGCGGCAAAGGCAGCAAGGCCAGCCGCCTCCCCTGCTGTGCTCAGCTGCCCGGCTCGGCCCCCTCGCCCTCACCTACCTGGCCGCTGGTGGGCTCCGCGTTGACGGGGCGTCTACTGGGAGCGGCCGCGCCTCTCGCCCAATCGCCAGTGCCGGGAACGTGGGTGGGCTCCCCAACTGCCGCGGCGCTGGAACGATCTTAACCAATACATTTTTATGTTTGTTTATTAGTCATATGCATAGAATTTCTGCAATGCGCTCTACATGGGGCAGCCCTTGAAGAGTGTTCGGAGACTCCAGCTGGTCCAGAATGCAGCCGCGTGAGCGATTGTGGGTGCACCCCGGTACACCCACGTTACACCTATCCTCTGCGAGCTGCATTGGCTACCTATTGGTCTCTGGATACGCTTCAGGGTGCTAGTTATTACTTATAAAGCCCTACATGGTATTGGACCTGGGTACTTGAGAGACCGCCTTCTGCCGAGTATCTCCCACAGACCCATTCGATCCCACAGATTAGGCCTCCTCCGTATTCCATCTGCCAGCCAATGTCGGCTGACGACTACTCGGAGGAGGGCCTTCTCTGTGGCTGCCCCGGCCCTTTGGAATGAGCTCCCCGTGGAGATTCGGACCCTCTCCAACCTTCAGGCCTTCCAGATGGCCATGAAGACCTGGCTGTCCCAGCAAGCCTGGGGTTGAGTTCCCCCCCCCCACTACTCGAATTTGCTGTGTCTGTTGTGCTTTTAAACCTTTGTAGTGTCTGATTGTCTTTGTCTCACTTTTTGTAATTTCCCCTCCCTTGGCTTTGTTCAGCCGCCCTGAGTCCCTTCGGGGAATAGGACGGCCTACAAATTGAATAAAATCCAAATCCAAAATTTCTCCTTATTTTCGGTTCAGTGTTTTAGTGTTCACTGTTTTTAGAATAGTGTAATTTTAATTTTACTAACAATTTGAATGTAGGCCCCTCTTGATCTTGAGGCCCTAGGCTGAAGCCTAGTTAGCCTATAGGAAAATCTGGTCCTGCCTTGACACATTCAGAACTGTGAAACCCCTGCAAAAGATAGTGTAATCCAGTACATCTGGAGAGTGTCAAGTTGGGGAAAGCTGAAGAAAAACCTATTAAAGATTATATAATAACATTATCCTATTCTGGTAATATTTACTTTTTAATTAAACAATATGAAGCAGGCAAGTAGGTTTTGGCAGGAAGTTTCCCTGTAGATATTTATATTAATTCAGATAGGTAATTGTAAACCTGTTGCCAAGACCCGGTTCTCTATCTCTGTCTCCATCAAGTGGGTTCCATCTGGATATTCATTCTGATATTAATCAAGATAGTGCTAACTAGTTCAGATAGCAGATTTAAAAGACAACAGATTTTTTTCCACATTGTTTGCTGTATATATTTTCAGCGTAGAGGTTTTCTGTTTAATTTCATCTTTCTAAGTGTTTTTTAATGGTTTCCCCCACAAAAATCTTCCTTTTTTTTCATACTCATGTTTAAATATAGGGAATCCTTAACAACCGTTGCTAGAGCCGAGGTGGCGCAGTGGTTAGAGTGCAGTACTGCAGGCCACTTCAGCTGACTGCTAAGTGCAGTTCGGCGGTTCTAATCTCACCGGCTCAAAGGTTGACTCAGCCTTCCATCCTTCCGAGGTGGGTGAAATGAGGACCCAGACTGTGGGGGCGATATGCTGACTCTGTAAACCGCTTAGAGAGGGCTGAAAGCCCTATGAAGTGGTATATAAGTCGAACTGCTATTGCTACTGCTATTGCTATTTCTGTGTCTCTTCCACCCAAATCTCTTCCAAGGCAAGAGAATGAATCTGCAATCCATGTAGCAGAGTGTATGCATATTTATAAGGATTGGAAGAATAGCAAGGTTTCCAATGGAATCAGCCAGTTGAGGGCAGTACTGATACGCTAGAATAAGGGTGTCAAACTCAAGGGCCGGGGGCTGGATCCTGCCCCTGGAGTGTTTAGATCTGGCCCACAGGGCTGCCCTGTAAACAGCAACGGACCGGCCTCTGCCATCAAATACAGACTCTGGCAGAGGGTTGTAGGACACTGTCACAGCCGAAAATGGAGCTCAGGAGCCAGTTTTCGATGGCAGAGCACTCAGACCACTACAGGTGCACCCAGTGGTGGGTTTCAAAAATTGTTCGAACCTACTCTGTAGGTGTGGCCTCCTTTGTGGGAGTGGCTTGCTGCCCATGTGACCGTATGGGAGTGGCTTGCCACCCATGTGACCATGAAGATGCCAACGACACTTGTCAGAACCATCTTAAATTACCTCACACACAGCACTGGCGTGCATAAGAATAGGATGTAAACTTGTTTTTTAAAAAGCATCTTTGGTTTGCGTTAAAACAACTTCAACACACGCAATGTTCTGATTGTACCACAAACGCAGTAGTCATCCTTACCTTTCACAGAGGCACTGAGTTTTATAAATAGGAGCAAGATTGTGTAGAATAATCATATCCAAGGACCAGTGGTGGGTTTCAAAATTTTTTGGAAGCTCTTCTGTAGGTGTGGCCTGCTTTCCGGGTCCACTGGTGGAACCTCTTCTAACCGGTTCGGTAGATTTGATGAACCGGTTCTACCGAATAGGTGTGAACTGGTAGGAACCCACCTCTGGGTGCACCCAACCTGAGTGACATCGAGCTGGCCACACCTACCCTGCCCCCCCAAGGTCAAACACAACCCTGATGTGGCCCTTATTGAAATCAAATTTGACACCCCTGTGCTAGAACCTCTGATGTTCTGACAGAAGCTCTTTAGCATCTGTCCTTTCATTGGAAGCAGGCTGTTGCTGTGAGAAAAAGATGCATTGATGATGTTTATTAAATAGAAGCCTGTAGGGAGTGCTGATCTGTACATTTTAAGCATAACGTCGTGATTCCGACGGCTGATGGAATTCCTCCAATTGAAACTCGCCTTGAATACAAATTGTTTACAATAGTGGCATGATTATTGTGCCCTGCCAGGTCAAAAATGTAAAGAAAGTAAACCAGGAAGAGCCCCGTGTGAATAAGAACAAAGTGGATGCCTGTGAAAACCAAAATCTCCCTTCTTGTGAGAAAAGCTGATGATTTGACAAAGAACTATTGGTGAACCACTCAAGGAAAATTGTTGTCAACTTTGGCATTTCATAGGAATATATGGATGTTCTTCCATGTCAGAGTTTTTGTGCAAGATGTATTATGATATTGGCAGGGATATAAGCTTTAAGGGTTGAAATTTACCAGCAATTGTTGCAATGCTACAAGAATCAAAATGAGGAATTCTTCCACAAAATCATGAAAGTGAAACATGTGTGCTCATCATTATGATCAAGAAAATAAACATCAGTACGTGGAAAGGACAATCTGGATATGACTGAAGAAACAAAGTGCTTTTTTTAAAAAAAAATGGCTTTAAGAAACGTGTCCATCTTTGTTAGAAATGTGGAGCATTTGTGGAAAAGTGAATGTACATAACAAAACAGCTCATTCCAAAAACTATTTTCGTTTTTCATCGCCATTTTTTTATTCAATCCTTATATCTAGCCCAGGAATGTTCAAATCATAATTCATAATTTATTTCATTGGAAACTTTATGACTTTATGAAGAGCCAAGGTGGCGCAGTGGGTAGAGTGCAGTACTGCAGGCTACTTCAGCTGACTGTTATCTGCAGTTCGGCGGTTCAAATCTCACCAGGCTCAGGGTTGACTCAGCTTTCCATCCTTCCGAGGTGGGTAAAATGAGAACCCGGATTGTTGTTGGGGGCGATATGCTGACTCTGTAAACTGCTTAGAGGGGGCTGAAAGCCCTATGAAGCGGTATATAAGTCTAACTGCTATTGCTATTGCTACTTTTGTTGTTTTTAGGTAGATTTTTGTGCTTGCTTGAAAAAAGCTTCAATACTAACTTGGACAAAGCATTTCTACAGTGAAAATTCCTACAGTCAGCTTTCTCAAATAGAACAATCTCATGATGTCTACCTTATCCAGAATATAAACATTACATTGTAGGCCTATAAACACAGGAAAAGTTCAAGATGAAAATGAATCCAGGCTGGTGCTGTTTTGCCAGGACATTTCTTTTCCTAACAGGATATAGTGTTACAAATTTTGGGGGCTTGTGCATATTAAAAGAATTTAAAATGTCACTAGGAACGTGAAATTCAGAGTACAAGGCCACATAGCAGCAGATAACATTAACGGGAAGCAAATCAAATCTAATTCCAAAGAAGAAATATTTGGCTTGCACATTCAAAGTATGCTGAATTAGTAGGTTTTTGTGGACTTTTTGTTGCTTAACAAGATACATATTTTTTTTTGAAAATTTTATTAATTTCATATATACATTCACAATTATATGATCTCATAACTGTTATTAATAATATGTATTTATAACAATTTTTTACTTGAAATTGCTTTCTTACCATCCCATAACTCCATCTTATCTTACAACATTCCTACTTCTTCTTCCTTCCTTCCCTCCTTCCTTCCCTCCCTCCTTCCCCCTTCCCTCCCCCCTTTCTTCTCTCCTTCTCTCCTTCCCTCCTCCTTCCCTCCTTCCTTTCCTCCTTCCTTCCCTCCTTTCTTCTCTCCTCCTCTCCTTCCTTTCCCCCTTCCTTTCCTCCTTCCTTCCCCCCTTCCTTCTCTCCTACATTCCCTCCTTCCTTCCCTCCTTTCTTCTCTCCTTCCTTCCCTCCTTCCTTCCTTCCCTCCTTGCTTCTCTCCTTCTCTCTTTCCTTCCCTCCTTCCTTCCCTCCTTGCTTCCCTCCCTCCTTCCTTCCCTCCTTTCTTCCCTCCTTTCTTCTCTTTCTTCTCTCCTTCCTTCCTACAAGATACATATTTAACTGAGGGAAAGATATTTCAAACCATGACAAGGAGAAATGGAGAAGAGAGTGCACTTGGCTTGAATATGTCTTTGGCTCCCTACGAGTAAAAAAAAAAATTCAAAGGAAATACAATTTTGCCAACAGAAATCATGTTTCTTCCACTTTATCCCATTAAGATAATGGTACGTTTGCAAAATGTACCTTTATCATAATTACCTGCAGACCAGGGCCAGTGTTTTTGAGCATTAATTCTAGCACCATTTTGCAAAATGCATTTACGCATAATTTTAGCTGGTATGATTTTTTTCTTGAGGAACATAGCCATCAAGCCCACTCAATCAAACAAGAACAATGCTAAAGACTATGATTCCTATTTCCTCAGTGTAGTATTTTATGAATTTTCTGCATTATCTTTGTAAAATGTATTTATTTAATGATTGCGTTCTCCTCCTCTCTCAATGAGCAATCATTTCGTACTGTTCATTTATAGCGACACATAAAAATATAAGAAAGTGCTGAATACCTAATTTTTATTTTCTCTTCAAAATACATGCCCCATTCAATAGAGAGAAGGTTTTCAATTTGCTGCTAGTATTAGGAGTGTCATTACTCCCTAAGGAACTAACGCTGCTTGCAATTTTTCATTAATGGAAATGGAATGTTTCTCAAATAACTCCATGAATGATTCCAAAATATTTGAGACATTTGATAAGAAGCTACAGAAAGGATGGGATCTCCATGTCCCAGGACATCTCGAGGAAGCCAAGTTGGGGGAAGTTACTTTAAGGATGCAAGTGTTCGTTTTCATGTTTCATGTTTTCTCATAGCAAAGAAGCAGCTACTGGTTGCGTTCTGGTGTGACCGGTCAGATTTCACCCCAGTTAAGTGGCTAGAGAAGGGAACTGATGTTAGACTCAGAGTAATCAGGGGACACAAAGAACCAAAAAAGGATTTCTTCTGTTTTATAATCCCTGAGTGGACTGTGTCTTCTCAGATAAAGACTAAGAGTTTCCTCTGAGGCATATAACATGCTTACCTGAGATGAACTAAATCAGCCCAATTTCCTTGGTTCACACAACAAAGTAAGCCCGCTAACTAAAAGTTTACCATTGTGCAATTCAGGCACCCAACAAGACAGCTGCATTTTCCATGCCCCCTTTAGCAATAGCAATAGCAGTTAGACTTATATACCGCTTCATGGGGCTTTCAGCCCTTTCTAAGCAGTTTACAGAGTCAGCATATCGCCCCCAACAATCCGGGTCCTCATTTTACCCACCTCGGAAGGATGGAAGGCGGAGTCAACCTTGAACCTTTAGTTGACTTCGCGTGTAGGCTGCCTAAGTCAACGCCGAATAAAGCAAAACAACCTCAGCCTGATGAAAAACAGGTTGAGAAGGGAAAGATAAACAGTCATGGCCATACACAACCCTCTTCGGCCCTTATCTTTCCACTTCTTGAAGAACCTTTCATATAATGGGGGTGGAGGAAGAGGGAGGGGCCATTGACAGGGAACAGTGAGAAACCTGGGGGGCTCCTGGGGATTCTAAAGAGGCCGACATTTCCACTACAATAGATGCACGGGCCTAGAGGTGGAGCTCTTGCCTCACAATCAGGAGGTTGTGAGTTTGATCCTAGGTAGAGACAGATGTAGGATCTCCTGCTTGGGCAGGGGGTTGGACTAGATGACCTGCAAGGTCCCTTCCAACTCTGTTAATCTCATATGGACAATTATATTTAAGGACCAGCAAAAGTGGCCTTTTTGAAACAGAGGTAATATTAAGCTGCGGGCAAGTGGATGCCCTTCCTCTGAACTGAGTGGAGCGGCTGAAGAGTGTAGAAAAAGAAGGAACGACATTGCACAAGAACCACGGTAATGCAAGTGGGTTTGTATTTCTCTCCACTAACCCCAGGAGCACGCAACTGAAGAGGCGCCAAAGCTTCCCTGAGAATGCCTCCCAGCTTCAAGTGGCTTTCCCACTTAATCCCCGGCTGGCGGCTGCTCTTGTATCTTAGCACTAGTTATGAAGCCGTCGCAAATTGTTCTTCCTGTTCCTTAGCCATATCCATCTCTGGATCCCTGATTGCCTTCTACAGACTTCTACATTTTATGGACATGTCCTCCTGAAGAGGCCCAACTGTCGGGGTCCGCTGAAGCCACCACAACACGCCTATCTCACCTCCGCAAAGGACCACAGTCTACCAAGGGTCTTCCCTGCCCTTGTGCTGCTATGGCCCTCGTGCTATTTGGAGGTGCGACTCGACCAGAGGTGGGTTCCTACCAGTTCGCACCTATTCGGTAGAACCGGTTCGTCAAATCTACCGAACCGGTTAGAAGAGGTTCCACCAGTGGACCCGGAAAGCAGGCCACACCTACAGAAGAGGTTCCAAAAATTTTTGAAACCCACCACTGGTCCTTGGATATGATTATTCTACACCATCATGCTCATATTTATAAAACTCAGTGCCTCTGTGAAAGGTAAGGATGGCTACTGCGTTTGTGGTGCAATCAGAACATTGCGTGTGTTGAAGTTGTTTTAATGCAAACCAAAGATGCCTTTTAAAAAACACGTTTACCTCATATTCTTATGGATGCCAGTGCTGCGTGTGAGGTAATTTAAGGTGGTTCTGACAAGTGTCGTCGGCATCTTCATATCCGGTCACATGGGCGGCAAGCCACTCCCATCCGGTCACATGGGCGGCAAGCCACTCCCACAAAGGAGGCCACACCCACAGAGTAGGTTCGAACAATTTTTGAAACCCACCACTGGACTCGACCAATTGTTTGGTTCACCAGGAACTCTGTTTTTCTGCATCGTGGTTAATCCCAGCCATAAACAACAATAGCTTGTATAGTAGCAAGTACTATTACAAATTAGAGCCAAATTCTTAACACCTTACATTTTGCTACTCGTCGCTGAAATAATAGGAAAATGCTTGAAATTATCTGTTACTGGCAGAAATTCAGTCATAGTTGACAAGAATTTAAGACTGCCTACCCGCAATCCTATTTAGTGCTGCTTTTACTATTTAATAAATAAAGACCCCAAGGGATCATTGCGGAGGATAATCAGACATTCTTTGTCTTCTCTCCAAATATTCAGTAGCACATTTTATCCCATAAGAAAAATAAGGGCTAAGAAACCCTTTGTGTTTATCCATAAATCTACCTTATTTGCATATTTCTATTTATCCTTGTTTTTCTTTTAAAAATGCTTTGGAAAAAAATATCTGAGTTTCATTTCCTATTATTATTATTTTTGTGCACGCATAAAGGAAAAGGAAGTTAGCGGTCTTTGAAAAAGAACAGTAATTTGGAAAAACAAAGTGGTTCGCAATATGGCTGTCAGATCTGGGTTGCAAAAATCTGGGTGGCCACTTGTTGGCAGCAAAGAATATATCTTTAGTGTCAGCTATAAATAAAATTAAACTTGAAACTCAGCTAGTGGTCTCTCAGATTTCTGCAGCCATAAATCCTAGTTTGCAAAGGATGAATTGCAAGGATTTGTCACGAAAGTTTGACGAAATGCCTTCTTATTCTTAAACCTATGCCTTATCCAAAAGCTCCCAGCTGCCTGTTTTCAAATGGGATCTTTTTCCAAATGTATTGGTATTACAACTTGCTGAACTCCCAACTGCTGGGAATGTTGGAAACTCTGGTCCAAACAGGGCTTGAGGTTGGGGGCGGGGGGGCGGCTGAACTAGACTACACACCTACTCAACTCATTTATTTGTGAATCATGAACTCCCCAGAATCAGCCCTTAACTACCTAGCTAGCAAAGCTTCAGGCAAAGAATCTGGTATAATATAAAAGAGAGAGAATCTAAACAGTGCTTATAACTCTACATCCTGGGTCAACAGAGGGCTAATTAGAGAAGCGAGACAGCCAAAGGTCAGGCTGGCTGGGAATTCAAAACACCAGATGGAGAAGCTCTTTGCCCGCACAATACCATGGATATATATATTCCACAAACTACTGTTTAGAAATACAGACACTAAACCTGGGAAGGGTCTGAAATTAGAGAGAGCTTTCGACAATAGGCAGTGTTTTACTGATCTGAAATACATCTTGCTACTGCAGATGTTACTTAGTGAAAACTATATAATGATGAAAATCAGAGTCCAGAGCAGGCTGCCTAGCTTCTTCGAGAGGAAGAGAAGGTGGCTGGCTAGGCACCAAGTTGTGACCTATGGGTCTCTTTCCCATTGTACAGGTGGAACCGGAAGGGAAGGCTGTTGTTATCATCATGAAACCTTGACGGGAGATTCTTCTGTTATGACCTGTAATAGCATGTCCTAGATTTCCTTTGGGGCAGCGCGAAAGCATTTGTCCTTTCCATTACCAGCTGTGCCCAGGTAATGATGGAGAGCCAGGGGACAAGATAGAAGATCAGCGTTTAGGTTTAGGTTTATTAGATTTATATGCCGCCCTTCTCCCAAGGACTCAGGGCGGCGTACAACATTAAAAGAAACACATAATGCAAAAGTTTTTTAAAAAAATTAAATAGAATATCCCAAACCCAATTAAAATTGACAATGACATTTTTTTTTAAAAAAAATTCAAATTAAAATTAACAGTGATCAATAATTTGATTTGTTTTGTTCATGCCAGGCTGGCTTGCTGGAAAAGCCAACTTTTTAGGGCGCGTCGGAAGGACCGGAGGTCGGGGATCATACGAAGCTCCGGGGGCAGCTCATTCCAGAGGGAAGGTGCTCCCACAGAGAAGGCTCTCCCCCTGGGGGTGGCTAGCCGACACTGTCTGGCCAACGGCACCCTGCAAAGGCCAACTCTGTGGGATCGCACTGGACGGTGGGAGGCTACCGGTGGCAGTAGGTGGTCTCGCAGGTACCCTGGGCCTAAGCCATGGAGCGCTTTAAAGGTCATAATTAGTACCTTGAATCACACCCGGAAGACAACCGGCAACCAGTGCAGGCCACCTAAAAGGGGTGTAACATGGGAGCACCTGGGTGCCCCCCATGATAACCCGCGCAGCCGCATCCTGGACCAGTAGAAGCTTCCGGGTGCTCTTCAAGGGCAGCCCCATGTAGAGAGCGTTTTCCTCATTCCCAGCCTAAACGGACTACCAGCATCCCTTTCTTCCAAGAAGTTCTTTTTTGTAAAGGTACTTTGAGGCTCAACTTCCAGTTAGGATTGCTTTAGAAATGTAGCAATGCAATTTCGGACCCTCACCACCCTCCAGGCTTTCCGCAAAGCCTTAAAAACCTGGCTGTTCCGACAGGCCTGGGGCTGATGAGTTCCTGTCCCTGCTCGAATGGTGTGGCTGTTGATTGTTTTTAAAATTGTGGTGTTGTGTTGTCCGTTGTCTTTTTTCCCCCTGTTTGTACCCCCCCACCACCACCGACTTGGTTTGTGAGCTGCCCTGAGTCCCGTTGGGAATAGGGCGGCATAGAAATACAATAAAATCGAATCGAAACATCGAATGCAACTTATAGCTTGAACAACTGGTCATCCTCATATACTAATTTCTGTGCTGCTGAGATTTTAATGTCCCTTTGGCGGAGCTTCTGGCAGGCACTGCCTAACACAGCAGAACGTATCTTTAGTCTCCAAATCCAGGTCTCCAGCAGAAGTGCTCTCATCAGCTCAGCAAGATCTCATCAACTATCCCCATTATCTTCCTGTCTATACCTATCGCAGTGGTCGGTCGATGTGTAACTGGACCGTAACACCTGTAAATCCTAAAGCCATTTCACGAAAAATAGTATTTCTGTGGTATAAAGGAAACGTTTATTTTTAAAAGCAGTTATTCCTACTTTACTGAGATACACAACCATTTACTATTTATTTGGGGTTTTTTTTTTAGGTTGGATGCCGCCGATTTCCACACAGCTGGTTTTACTCTCTCTCTCTCTCTCTCTTCTCCCCTCATTCTTTTTAAAAAAAAATCAAATCCACATGGTGCTAAAACCTTGGCTTTCATTTACGTGTGGTACAGAAAACATTTCTTGAATTTCATTTTCAGGTTGTGCTACAGATGGAGCGAGCTGAGGTGTGTTACAAAACAGAGTGCCAAGAAGCAACTAGCAATGCCATTTAAAATAAATACAGTGTAATTCCAGGGTGCAGTTTACATTACTACCAAGACTCTTCTGAGCAGATGTATCGAAAGTTTACATCTGATGCTGAGTAGGCGCAGAATTAAAAAAAACAGAATTAAAATAACCATTGGCATTGTTTCAGACAGCCAGAGCCATGTGCCTCTGAAACAGAGGTGGGTTCCTACCAGTTCGCATCTATTCGGTAGAACCGGTTCATCAAATCTACCGAACCGGTTAGAAGAGGTTCCACCAGTGGACCCGGAAAGCAGGCCACACCTACAGAAGAGGTTCCAAATTTTTTTGAAACCCACCATTGGTCCTTGGATATGATTATTCTACACTATCATGCTCCTATTTATAAAACTCAGTGCCTCTGTGAAAGGTAAGGATGACTCCTGCGTTTGTGGTGCAATCAGAACATTGCGTGTGTTGAAGTTGTTTTAACGCAAACCAAAGATGCCTTTTAAAAAATAAGTTTACATCATATTCTTATGCTTGCCAGTGCTGTGTGTGAGGCAATTTAAGGTGGTTCTGACAAGTGTCATCGGCATCTTCATATCCGGTCACGTGGGCGGCAAGCCACTCCCATCCGGTCACATGGGTGGCAAGCCACTCCCACAAAGGAGGCCACGCCCACAGAGTAGGTTCGAACAATTTTTGAATCCCACCACTGCTCTGAAGTGAAATTGATTAGTACTGTCATTGATATGGGACAATCCATGATTTATTTCAGGCAAAACCTTTTTTTTAAAAAAAAAAACCAGTTTAGTTTTCTAGCAAGGACCAAGAAAAAAGCTGGCATTCATTTCAAAGATGTTCTGATTTTCAAATGTACTAGTAATTCCTGTTGGAACCGATTATCCTTTGATGCAGTCAGTACCTTTGAAAGTCCATCGTAGCTTTATCTTTAGTCAATGCCTCTGTGGGATGGGTGTCTGTGTCTGTGCATGGATAAGCCTTTATGTACTGAAAATGAAAAGGCTGAACAATATCTGATCAAGTGTTGCTTCTTTATGTTGAAATATACAACAACAATGCAGACAATGCAACAATAACCTGACCGTACCTATAGCCGCGCAGAGGTTTTTAATTTTGTTTTGTTCCTAATTGTCTTTTTTTTTATCCCTTCCTGAAACAATAAGGTACTTGTCAGATGAGTGTCCAATTAGTAGCTATAATGAGTTACAATAATATGACAACAGCTTCCATTCCAATTCCTTAGCAACTGTAATTGCAGAGAGAGATCACGTGTTTCTTTTGCCCTCAGAAGAAGTTGAGCTTATGCCAAGCGATATTTTTAAGTGAAAACACTAATAAGCTAAAGAGCTAGCATTCAGCCCTCAATGCTGTGTTAACAGCATTTGTGCTAGGAACCAATGGTAGAGTGCTTTTAATGCTTGAAAAGATATTTAGGTTGCTTTAAAAACTGTGCATACCCAGTGCCCATCCCTTCTAGAATCACCCTATAGAATCCACCACCATCAAAGAACTCTAGGGGATTTCTGAGGTCTAAAATTAATCAGGCAAGTGAGCCATGATTTGCAGCAAAAGACTCTGGAAACTATTGTATGAAGAGCAACAGATACACTTTGCTTACTATCAAATATGGAATACCAACAAAAACATAGACTTGAAGGTGGAAATGTTTTCTGCAGAAATCAAAGATTTTTTTGGAAACATTGGCTCCATTGTATTTAAAAATCAAGGATTACAAACCCCGAGTGAGAACTATGTTTTCCTATACAAGCTTGGTTAATTAGGATTCAAAGTAAGGCTGGCTCAATCTAACTGAGAATGCTATAACGATAGAGCCAGGGAATTCTGAAATCCACCTGGAATTCCCTCGGGCATAGAAGATTGTTATGGGAGTGACAGATCAGTGGTGGGATTCAGCCAGTTCGCACCTATTCGGGAGAACCGGTTGGTAACTTTCTAAGCAGTTTGGAGAACCGGTTGTTGGAAGAAATCTTTTGTTTCTTTCCACTTTGCAGGGCTAATCCTGTAAGGAAGGCAGGAAGGAAACATTCTGGTGTTGTTTCTAGCCTAATCTTTGTTGCCCTGCTTACAGAAACTGCCTCTCCGGTTAACCCTTATTACCATTGTAACAACTAAGGTGAAGCGCCCGTCAATGTGAGTGACGTTGAGTTGGCCATGCCCACATGATCACATGACCACTGAGCCCCGCCTACCCAGATGATCATTAGGGCAGAGAACTGGTTGGTAAATTATTTGAATCCCACCACTGTGACAGATCAAATCATTCCATGGAGTATGAAATAGAAAAGTGTAGGGCAACAAGAACTGGACTGTAAAAAAATATATCCAGGTACCATTGGATACCAGAAAAGAGATACAGAAAACCAAAGACCCTTTGCTGCCATCTGAGTTGCCATCTGATGGTCAGTTGTAGTTCTTCAGTTTGGTTATCCTCAAAGATAGGAAGAACAATTGACAGCTCTTCCAAATCTGCTCTTGTCATCTTTTCTTTGTCCCACTACACAGCTCCCCAAATCATATTATTTCCAAGCCTTCCATACATACATTCACACTCCCAATACATATATAAATATACCCAACTGTTCTGACCCCCCCCCCCTTCTCCGTCCAGGAATGAAAGCCAAAACAAACGTACAAAAGAATGTTTTAATCAGTCCAGACTCTCGTTGACTGCAAGCCCAAAATAAACAAAGAGATAAGCACTCTGGCAACAAGTCCTACAAACCTACGCAGCACTGCAAACAAGCTTCTCGCAGCAAACCACTTCTCCAAGTTGGTTTCTCTTAATTCATGAACGTTGACTACTGCAAACAGGGCGTGGCACCAACAGTCTCTTTTATAATCAGGAGAGGATCCTAATCAGCATCAGCTAAGTGTAATCATCTCCTACAATTACGCAGTTGTTCCTTCCGTCAAGTAGCCCTTCGACGGCGTGCATCCTGAAACAACTCACAAGTGTTTCCCTGAACACTCCCTCTGATCCAAGGCTCTGCCGCCACCTGGTGGCCAACCAATCTCTCCTCGCCCTGCTCAAAGTCGGCACCCTGTCCAGGGTCCTCCACCTCCTCCAGAGCTGACTCATAAGACCCCTCACTGTTGGAGTCTGGCGGCAGCTCCAACAGCTCCTGCCGGGCCACAACACCCAACAATGGAAAAGTATTCTCCAAAGCAATTGTTTTTTGGGAGGGGGGGACACTGGTGATGATCCCCTTTGATGTAGAGATCCTTGGTTCTTAATTTTGATTCAAGATTACCTTGAACCTGTCCTCGGAGTCCCTTTCCATCTGCTGCTCTCCATAATCTTTTCCCAGTAAATTTCAGGAATGATGAACCAATTCATATACATTCTTTCAATGGAACAGTTTAAAACAAAACAAAAAGTGTTTTTACAGCAACTAAACCCACTAAAGCTGCTTTGACTATTGCGAGCAAAGAACTCTTAAGAAATGGCAGCTGTAAACTATATTATAAAATGTTTTATTCATTCCTCTCACAATGGGCAAAAGACACTAAATATAGCTTTTCGTTTGTTTTCCCCCAAACTGCCATTCTAGAGTTTCTTTAACGGTAATGATCCTTCCGCTTACAATCAAACCTACATACTTGCATACTTGAATTTTAAACCAAAATTCTCCCGATGAATTACTGATGATGGGATCTTATGCTTTTAGAGATTTACAGTAAAGCTGAGACTTGGGGGATGGACGAGATTTAAAAAACAAAACACAAGGTTGCAGGGACAACTTTTTAGACCTAGTAAAGTGATCCATTTCCCAGGATAGTATCAGGACTGGTCAGCTGTTGAAAAGATTATTATTATTATTATTATTATTATTATTATTATTATTAATAGTTAACCAGCTATTAACTATTAATGCCAAATGCAGACTTTGCAAAGAAGCTGATGAAACCGTTGATCACATACTCAGCTGCTGTAAAAAAAATCCCGCAGACTGATTATAAATTGCGGCACAATTCAGTAGCACAAATGATCCATTGGAATTTGTGCAAAAATTATAATATTAAAACAGCAACAAACTGGTGGGAACATAAGCCTGAAAAAGTCACCGAAAATCAGATGGTCAAGATCTTGTGGGATTTCCGTATACAAACCGACAAAATACTGGTGCATAATACACCAGACATCACATTGGTTGAGAAAAATAAGGTCACAATCATAGACATCGCAATACCAGGTGATAGCAGGGTCGCTGAGAAGGAACATGAAAAAATCGCAAAATACTAGGACTTAAAAATCAAAATTCAACGACTATGGCACAAACCAGCAGTGGTAATTCCAGTGGTAATTGGCACACTGGGTGCTATTCCAAAAGCACTGGAATTACATTTAAAACAGTTAAAAATTGACAAAATCACCATCAGTCAAATGCAAAAAGCCGCACTGCTTGGATCTGCACGCATATTACGAAAATACGTTACGACGTCCTAGGCCTCTGGGTGGGGCCCAACTAGTAATCAATGCCAAATCCGGCAAAACAACTGGCTGCTGTGATATAATTCTGTTGTTGCGATAATAATAATAATTGTTAACCAGCTATTAACGCCTCAGGAATCCTGCAGGGAATTGGAATCTAATGATAAGGCAAGCAAAACCATCCAGTACCTAAAATGCTTTTCCAATGCATAGATCAATTCATTTATCTTGATCTCCTCTTTTCCTTAGGGAAGACCCTGAAAAGTGCAGATCTAGGTACTCAGGGGAGGCAAGTACAAATCAGTAATAAAGTTGCTTTGTCTGAAAAACGTAGAATTAAAAGCAGCAATTCTGGTGGAGGGTATGGATTATCTTTCTGACATAATATTCAATTATAAGTCTACTTGACTTTGCAATCTACAGTAAATGGAATCAATGTCATCGTGTTCATCATTTCATACAGCTAACTATTTTGGATCTGCAGCAGAAATTCCATCCAAGGAGGAACAATTTAATATTTTACAAGGCACTTCCACACAGCTACCGAGTCTGTTCCTTACTGAGTTTCTTGAAAAGCAGCATGCCTGCATTTGACCCGTGATGATTTTCACAGCTTCCCAGAATCAAAATGAGGAAGACATAATCTATGACAAGAGAAAGGAGTCCTTGTTGGATTGCTTGGAACCTCTTCTGAAGAACTAGATTTGATGCTGTATTAGATGTAAGTAGCAGAAGTAATAATAATAAATTAACAGTATCCCCAAAGTCTACTGGCATCAGAACATGGAAGATAGAATAACAGCATTGGAAGAGACCTAAACTATTCTGGACAAATGGCTGTCCAATCTCTTTGAAAACCTCCAGGGATGGAGCACCCACAAATTCTGAAGGCAAGATGTTCTACTGATTGATTGTTCTTGTCAGAAAAGTTCTCCTTAATTCTAGTTTTGATGTCTCTTTAATAATCTTTCACCCATTACCAGTGGTGGGTTTCAAAAATTGTTCGAACCTACTCTGTGGGTGTGGCCTCCTTTGTAGGAGTGGCTTGCCGCCCATGTGACCGGATATGAAGATGCTGATGACACTTGTCAGAACCACCTTAAATCACCTCACACTCAGCACTGGCATGCATAAGAATATGATGTAAACTTGTTTCTTAAAAGGCATCTTTGGTTTGCGTTAAAACAACTTCAACACACGCAATGTTCTGATTGCACCACAAACGCAGTAGTCATCCTTACCTTTCACAGAGGCACTGAGTTTTATAAATAGGAGCATGATAGTGTAGAATAATCATATTCAAGGACCGGTGGTGGGTTTCAAAAAGTTTTGGAACCTCTTCTGTAGGTGTGGCCTGCTTTCCGGGTGCACTGGTGGAACCTCTTCTAACCGGTTCGGTAGATTTGATGAACCGGTTCTACCGAATAGATGCGAACTGGTAGGAACCCACCTCTGCCTGTCGCCTACTTGCCATCTTTTCTCATTAGTGAACTAGCCATTTCCTTGACTTTTTTCTTGATTTTTACATGTTGAAATAAAATGTTTTGGTTGTTGTTCTTCTTGTTTCTTTTATTCATTAAACATGAAACTCAGTCAACTGAACATTTAAAAAGGTCTCACAAATACCACTGACTTGTGCTAATGGTTGATACGGTTTGCTGCCAGCGTCCTAAGTATCAACCAAGTATCTTCTTAAAATATACGATGTTCGAAGTAACATAATTTTTTGCAGTTCCGCTGGTGTTGTTGCAGGAAGTTGCAATTTCTTGATTTGTTTTGTAAAATTCTTGGACCTGGTACCAAGTGCCCCAACAATGTGTATCACTGTTACATGTTTTATCCATAGCCGTGTAGTTTCGATAGCCAGGTCACGATATTTCATGATTTTTTCCCCAGTTCTTTTTCTTTGATTCTGGCATCTCCTGGTACAGCGATATCAATAAACTGTACACTTCGGCCCTCGACAACCATGATATCTGGCATATTGTGTTTCAAATGACGATCTGTCTGAATTTGAAAGTCCCGGAAGATCTTCACCTTCTCATTTTTGGAAACCTTTTCTGCTTTGTAGTCCTTTTTTTTACATAATGACCAGTGGATTAATTTAGTTCAGTTCAGTTCAGTTTATTAAATTTCTATGC
This sequence comes from Thamnophis elegans, assembly GCF_009769535.1. Classification (NCBI taxonomy): domain Eukaryota; kingdom Metazoa; phylum Chordata; class Lepidosauria; order Squamata; family Natricidae; genus Thamnophis; species Thamnophis elegans. Next base: position 5,261,091 of record NC_045541.1, on the reverse strand, counting down.
TGCCCTTTTCCCCCGAAGGGGACTCAGGGCGGCTCACAACTCGAACCGGGGAGGGGGATACAGGCAAAAGATTTAAAAACAACAACATAACAATATATAATTTAAAACTCACAACAGTCATACCATTCGAGATGGGGGCAACGGCTCTTTAGCCCCAGGCCTATCGGAACAACCAGGTTTTAAGGGCTTTGCGGAAGGCCTGGAGGGTGGTGAGGGTTCGAATCTCCACGGGGAGTTCGTTCCAGAGGGTCGGAGCAGCCACAGAGAAGGCCCTCCTCCGGGTAGTCGCCAGTCGACACTGGCCAGCGGATGGAATTCGGAGGAGGCCTAAGCTGTGGGATCTAATCGGTCTGGTGGAGGTAATTGGCAGCAGGCGGTCTCTCAAGTACCCAGGTCCAATACCATGAAGGGCTTAGCAACTCAGTCATGTCTAGCTTTGTAATCAGTTTGTGCAATTTCGCTGCATTCACATATTAAATATGAAACCGTTTCGACTTTGTTGTTGCATAGTCAGAAGTTTGGGTTGTCGGTGGATTTTTGTATCTTTGCTCTCATGGTATTAATTTGTAGTGCTTGTTCTTGAGCAGCCAGTATTCAACTTTCCATTTCCTTCTTGAGGGTTTCCATCTTAAGCCATGCCCATGTAAAGTTCTTATCACATTTTCCTTCAACATTTTTCAAGTGCTGTCCATGCAAAGCTTTGGTTTTCCATCTATTTAATCTGTCATCCAGCTGTTTTTCCTTCTATTCTGCCTTTGTTTCTGTTGTTTTTAAAATGTTCTCCGTTTTCACAGCCTGCAGCAATTTTTCTGTACTTTGGTTCACATAATCATTCAACCTTCTTCTTTTCTTCTTCTACAGTTTGATGGATTTGCAATAGCTCCCTTCCTCCTAGTTTCCTTGGCACTTCGTGGATATAAAGCATGGTACATATTCAAACATTTGTGCGTTTTCTGGTCCAGGTTTTCCAGTACTGCCAAAGTCCAGTTGATGATTCCAGCTGAGTAGTGTATCACTGGAACTGCCCATGTAGGCTTTAATTATGTTTCCAGCATTCAGCTTTGATTTTAATATTTTGCGGATCCTCCTGATGTATTCCTTTTGCGTTGACTCTTTAACTTTTCCATTCAAGATGTTATCTGTTTCCAATGTTGTTGTTGTTATTGTTGTTATTTAGTTTATTCATTAAACATGAAACTCTGTCAACTGATTATTATATATTAACAACAACAACAACAACAACAATAATCGCGCAGACTGATTATAAATTGCAGCACAATTCAGTAGCACAAATGATCCATTGGAATTTGTGCAAAAATTATAATATTAAAACAGCAACAAACTGGTGGGAACATCAGCCTGAAAAAGTCATTGAAAATCAGATGGTCAAGATCTTGTGGGATTTCCGTATACAAATGGACAAAATACTGGCGCATAATACACCAGACATCACACTGGTTGAGAAAAATAAGGTCACAATCATAGACATCGCAATACCAGGTGATAGCAGGGTCGCCGAGAAGGAACATGAAAAAATCGCAAAATACCAGGACTTAAAAATCGAAATTCAATGACTATGGCACAAACCAGCAGTGGTAATTCCAGTGGTAATCGGCACACTGGGTGCTATTCCAAAAGCACTGGAATTACATTTAAAACAGTTAAAAATTGACAAAACCACCATCAGTCAAATGCAAAATGTCGCACTGCTTGGATCTGCCCGCATATTATGAAAATACGTTACGACGTCCTAGGCCCCTGGGTGGGGTCCGACTAGTAACCAATGCCAAATCCAGCGAAACAACTGGCCGCTGTGATACAATTGTATAATAATAATAATAATAATGACATTCACAATCATAATCATTTGTTAGTTCATTCTGAGCCTTAGCTTTCCTGACTTTGTCCTTTCAGTTTCGGGCTATTTGCTGGTCCAAAGTTGATTCCAAAGCACCGTAAAGTTCCTGCATTAAATGCACACAGCCTCTCTACCACCTTGTTTCCCAGATCAGTCTTTAATAAATAAAAGTATTTCCCATAGCTTTGTCAGCAGTAACATATTTAATCTTCCTCTAAATATAACTTAGTCCTTCCTGCTTGGGTATGTGAGTTTCTTCTCCTTGACCAGGCAAGAACTTGCCTCCTTAGTTGATTCTTTGTTTTCCCTAATTCTCTCGCAGAATCTTCCTTGCCATCTGAAATTGCAGCCTTTATTTCTGGCAAGGTTGCTGTGACTTTAACAGCTTTGTAAAAAGGCAGGAATAGAAAAAGGACAGGACTTCTCTGGCCTGGCAATGCAGCAGCGGAGGATCACCTTGTGAATTCTCACTGATGTGCCGCTGATAAAGGCGCAGAAGCCTGTGATGTTGTTTGCTGCAACCTGAAAATGAACCTCTGTTTGCTTCTCTTGTGAAGATGATGAATTATTGTTGGAAAGAGGCAGGGGGAAAAAAAAGTAGCTAGACAATCCAATACCCAAGAGAAGCCTCAGAGGACAAGTTAGAGCTATGAAGAATTTTATGAGCATTAATATGCTATCCTTGAACAGCTGGTGTTACAGCCTTATCCTGAGCCAGGCTGCAGCTCCCTGTAGCCAGGATTCTGTTGGCAGTGGGTCTCCAAGGTCTTTGACTAAAGACGCTCTTCCTCACTTTGCAATCTGGCATTCTTTGAATTGAAAATGCCAGAAAGCATTGCCTTCTGCGTTCAATGTCTTCTAACACTAACAATGCTTCCCTCCCGGTATGATTGGCTTCAAAAAGCCAAGCTGCACATCAGACAATATCTTCACTGGATATACAAATGAAATTGGCCGATGCTTCAATAATTAAAAGGGATATACAAATAACCAAAAGAGTGACCTTGATAATGTTCCTATGTTGGATTTACAAAAGACACTTGTTAAAGCTTAGAAGAGATTTGTGAGAAGGGGAAAATAAAAAAATGAAAAGAAATCAAGTTGGAGTACAATATTTAAAGGGATTAAAGTTTGCTAAAAGTAAAAGGAAGGAATTTAATGTTGGCTGATTTGATCAGGGTTAAAATAGATATACCGTTATCTCTGGTAACCCTTAATGGACTTTTGCTAATCAGGTCTGAATGGCAAGATTTTAAAGATTTGAGATATGAAAAGAAGAAATCATTTGTTGTACTTGAAGAGAAGGTGATAAGCTACTAAAATTATTTATGCTTGTGATTGGGAGGAAAGAGATAACGGTATATCTATTTTAACCCTGATCAAATCAGCCAACATTAAATCCCTTCCCTTTACTTTTAGCAATCTTTAATCCCTTTAAATAATGTACTACAACTTGATTTCTTTTCATTTTTTATTTTCCCCTTCTCACAAATCTCTTCTAAGCTTTAACAAGTGTCTTTTGTAAATCCAACATAGGAACGTTCTCTTTATCTTTTTATTAGAGCAGTTTTCTAAGACTTTTGATGGAAAAAACAGAGCAAGCTTAATCCTGCCTCATGAATGCTGCATATGGCAACAGAGGGCATCTTTACACATAATTCTTTCCTTCCCCCTTCAGTCCATAGCTAGACAAAACAACAACAACAACCACCTGCTGGGCTTACTTGATCTGATGCCATCTAGTAATCATCTGGATTTTTGTATCCCAGATCTGGTAGCCCATCACTAGAAAAGGGAGCCACGGATTCTGTAGATCTCCCATATCTTCACATAGCCCACTGGTTTCACTTGACTAAAAAGTGAAACTCTTGGCTGAAACTCTTGGTTTTTCTTTCCAATTGAAAAGAATCTTCACCAGCCAGATTCCCCTAGGAACACAATCCACAAAGAAGGGAGGCTACAAACAGGAGTTCAACCGCATCCCCCGATGATGCCCAGCCCAGCAAGTTGAATTTCTGAACTTGAATTATGGACAAGCTGAACTAAAATGGCCCCAGCAAAGGAGTGAGGTGGGCCGAAGTATCTGTTGCATCATTGGGTCATTTGGCTAGAAATACACCAGTTATTAAGATATGGCACAAAAAAACCCCCGTCTATTTTCCATCTATTTTCATATTCTTTTCAAACTTTTCCCCAACAAAGCAGTTGCTGGGGATTATTGCAATGGTGCCATTCCTAGGTTCCCACAATGAATGACTGCAAATTGACCTTTGAAATTTCCCCAATGGCTTAATCTTTGTTGGAGCAACTTCTGCTCTCCTTCAATGGTTTCCTTGTCTTTCCTGCCTGGATCTATAGACAGTTTTAGATTTGGTTGCTCTGCTGTTATCACATATCACAGCATAGGCAAAATTCTGAGCAGGGTATATACACACTCTAGGATTAATAAGTTTTGGTGATAATTCTATGTAACTGTAACCAAAATGGATTTTAAAAACAATAACAAAGACCAACAATAACTTCTATAGCTTCTGTTACTGAAAAAGTACCATAGTTTTTAAAATAATCTGAACAAGATTATTGCCACTCGGTCTTGTCAGGATTGAGTGCGAGTTTGTTCACTCCCATCCAGACCCTGACAGCTTCCAGGCACTGGCACATCACTTCCACCGCTACGCTGAGCTGGCACTGGACGGAGAGATACAACTGTGTATCATTCGCATATTGATGGTATTTAATCCCGTGCCGACGAATGATCTCACCCAGTGGCTTCATGTAGATATTAAATAGGAGGGGGACAAGACCGAGCCCTGCGGCACCCCATATTTAAGGGGCCTAGGGGTCGACCCTCTTCTGGGTTCCTGCATGCCATCCAGCTGGTCTACATGTGCACGGGAGTGCCAGAAACCTAAAAAAAAGACCACCTGTGGGGAAGATGATCTTCTGGTTTCTGGCATGTGCGAAGACCAGCTGGCCAATGGAAGCTAGAACCCACAAGGGGGGCCAGAACAAAGGGAGCAGAACTACCAGCCAGGGTGGGTGGGCAGGGGATTCCCTCCCTCCCCGCCCAAGCAGGCTTCATGCGCAGCCCCAGCCCTCTAGCCTTCGGCACTGCCGCACATCTGTGGTCCAGAGCGCCTGGCCAGCTTGAACACAGGGGGGCAGCAGTGCAGGATTTTCTGGCTGAGTGGCCGGCCGGGATGCTGGAGGAGGAAAAGCAGGAGGAGCCATTGGGGAGCAGATCGTCCCCAAAAGAGCCGGAAGAGAGCATGGAGTCCCTGCTGAGCGGTTAGAGGCACGCTGGCTGGGAAACAATTGGGAAGGGAAGGCTTCTTCTTGATGGTGGGCTGGGGGGTGCTTCATCCTGGCCAGAATTGGGCAAAGCTCTCCCGCCTGCTGGCCCAGCACTAAGGCCGGGAAGGGCCTTTGGCTTTCCAGCGGAGGAAGGCGGCCCAACTTTCTCTCCCTGTCTGGGGCTGCAGAACTGGGTCATTGGTGGGGATGTCCCTCCACCCCTCTGGGGGCAGGGGGATGGGCAGGGGGGTGCGAGGACCCCCAAAAGGCCAAGTGGAGTTGGCACATGCACACTGGACAGCTGATGTTCACATGAATCTGAGTGCTGAAAAGGTTAGCCGTAACTGTGATAGACCCTTAGATTGATCCTGTAGGAATCACCGTACATTCCTATGAACACAAAGAGGTTAAAAGCTCTCTGAAAGCACTTCGAAGTCTCTTTTTTTTTTAAAAAAAATACTGTTTGCCCCCTCATTGAAACTGCAATGAATGTCACTTTAGAACACATTGGCCCTCCTGCTGTGTTTCACAGCCTTTCCTAATTGTGTTTATGAAATTAAGACCAGTTAGTGCCATGCAATATGTGATTCTAGGAAGGATGTAAATATATTCTAAAATATGTATGCTTGCAAAGGTGAAAAACTGTAAGCTAAAGCATTGCTCTAATGTAGAGGATGAGGGGATTGCAGATGACATTTTCATGCAGTTTCTGGCTTATTAAAGTCAAGAGAAGGAAGGAAAGGAAGGAAGGAAGGAAGGAAGGAAGGAAGGAGGGAGGGAGGGAGGGAGGGAGGGAGGGAAGGAAGGAAAGGAAGGAAGGAAGGAAAGGAGGGAGGGAGGGAGGGAAGGAAGGAAGGAAAGGACGGAAGGAAGGAAGGAAAGGAGGGAGGGAGGTAGGGAGGGAGGGAGGGAGGGAAGGAAGGAAGGAGGGAGGGAGGGAGGGAAGGAAGGAATAGCAATAGCAATAGCAATAGCAATAGCAGTTAGACTTATATACCGCTTCATAGGGCTTTCAGCCCTCTCTAAGCGGTTTACAGAGTCAGCATATTGCCCCCAACAACAATCTGGGTCCTCATTTCACCCACCTGAGAAGGATGGAAGGCTGAGTCAACCTTGAGCCAGTGAGATTAGAACCGCCGAACTGCAGATAACAGTCAGCTGAAGTGGCCTGCAGTACTGCACCCTAACCACTGTGCCACCTTGGCTCTGTGCCACCTTGGCTGGAAGGAAAGGAAGGAAGGAAGGAAGGAAGGAAGGAAGGAAGGAAGGAAGGAAGATATGTGAGGGTAAATTTATTTGTTGAGTTTCAGGCTGGAAGGAAATGAAATAGCTCTGTAATAATTTGGTTTAGGAATCTATTTTATGGCAGTGTTCATAGCAGAATTGCTGGCAGAAAAATAAATATAAAATACTTCACAGACCTTCTGGACTTAGTTTTCTGTCCCTGGACTTTGAAATGAGGAGAGCTGCCTCCTACGATGGCTTGGGGTGGCGGGTGAGGGGAATGTGAAACATAGTGAGAAACAGAACTAAATACATAGAAAAAGGAACATGTTGTTCTTCTAAGAATTACTGCAACAAAGTCAGCATAAATTGTGACTGTATGCTGAACATATTTATTGCCATTTCTTTACTTTCTGGGCTTACTCTAAAAGTGATTGCTTGCTTGTGCCTCCTCATAGCTTCCACAATCATTTTAAAGTGATGTGTTGCATAAATATTGAATGTATCTTTAACCTTCTGCCTCTTTCACACACAGACACAGATTGTATGTATGTATGTATGTATGTATGTATGTATGTATGTATGTATGTATGTATGTATTGTGTCACAACCCCTGGTATGCCCAAATATGGGAGGAAGCAGACTGCTTCCTTTCTCTGTCTATCGGCTCATCACAAGAGACCATCCAGACAGAAAGCCAATATTTTTACTGTTGCCTTTGTTACATCTTTATTGACCTGCTTACAAAAACTGCCTCTCCAGCAGTGGTGGGTTTCAAAAATTGTTCGAACCTACTCTGTGGGTGTGGCCTCCTTTGTGGGAGTGGCTTGCCACCCATGTGACCGGATGGGAGTGGCTTGCCGCCCATGTGACCGGATATGAAGATGCCGACGACACTTGTCAGAACCACCTTAAATTACCTCACACACAGCACTGGCATGCATAAGATATATGATGTAAACTTGTTTTTTAAAAGGCATCTTTGGTTTGCGTTAAAACAACTTCAACACACGCAATGTTCCGATTGCACCACAAACGCAGTAGTCATCCTTACCTTTCACAGAGGCACTGAGTTTTATAAATAGGAGCATGATAGTGTAGAATAATCATATCCAAGGACCAGTGGTGGGTTTCAAAAAATGTTGGAAGCTCTTCTGTAGGTGTGGCCTGCTTTCTGGGTCCACTGGTGGAACCTCTTCTAACCGGTTCGGTAGATTTGATGAACCGGTTCTACCGAATAGGTGCGAACTGGTAGGAACCCACCTCTGCTCTCCGGTTAACCCTTAGTACATTGTAACAGCTAAGGCGAAGCGCCCATTGACCTGAGTGACCTTGAGTTGGCCACGCCCACCCAGTCACATGACCATCGAGCCCCACCTACCCGGATGGTCATTCGGGCAGAGAACCGGTTATTAAATTATTTGAATCCCCCCACTGCATCATACATTTAGATAATAACATTACTAAAGTGACCATTCCCCCCACCACCGCGCTTTCAATTTTTTTTCTAGTGTAGAACTGATCCTTTTTGTACACCTGTTCCATAGTGACTTCATATTGTCATGGTATTATCCTCCATGATATCAAGGTTTCTTTTTTTCTTTGTCAGATAAAGTCATCCCAGAACCACAAATAGTATATGTGATATTTGGATGTTTTATCCCATATATATTCATTTTTGCAGTTGTCTCAACTGAATTGCATTTTTCATTATAAAATGTATTAAGACAGACCTATTTTGCAACTCTTCATAATCTCATAAACCTGAAGAATTTGGTGTTACGTTACTGAGAAATTTACTCTTCACTTTTTCCCTCGCTGCTCTGAGCTATAGAGCCGAGGTGGCGCAGTGGTTAAATGCAGCACTGCAGGCTACTTCAGCTGACTGCAGTTCTGCAGTTCGGCTGTTCAAATCTCACTGGCTCAGGGTTGACTCAGCCTTCCATCCTTCCGAGGTGGGTGAAATGAGGACCCGGATTGTTGTTGGGGGCAATATGCTGACTCTGTAAACCGCTTAGAGAGGGCTGAAAGCCCTATGAAGCGGTATATAAGTCTAACTGCTATTGCTATTGCTCCGTACTAAACTCAGGTAAACACTCATTCTGTTGTGTCATAGCTGCTAAGACTTCCAGGAATCTTTGCTGACAGTGTTTGTCATAAGCATTTCGAAGTCTAAATAGAATTTATCAGGAGTTTCTAATCTGTGGTCTGAAGTAATTAATGGTCTGTACGGGTTCCATAGATATTGGTTTTTACTGGCACCATAATAAAACAAATAGTCTAAAATCATTTGAAGGTAGTAAATCAACTAAGATTTTGGTGGTTTTACTTGAGGCCTCATGAGAACCCAAGAATCTTAAAAGTCAGCCATTGAAATCTATATAAATAAAAATGGAAATGTTCGTTGGTTCAAAATCTTAAATCTCCGAAGGTTCTTCACCGATTGCTTTGAAATTTTGACACGACGTTGCATTCGAATACATGTGTGTTTTTATATACCTGTATTATATAGATGTCATATCTGTGACAGATAAAATCATGCTTTTTTGAAAACCAGGGCCATCTGTTGGACATAAAAGCAACACACGCTATACTAAATATTTCACGATTCCATTTCAATGTTTCCGATTGCATTGTTATATTGAATTTTGATAGATTTCGATTTATTTTCATTTTGATTTAATTATTTCGTGTGACATTGCATTGGAATTGAGCTGTGTTGTTTACCATAGCATTTCTTTATTGAGTATAGTATATTCGGAACAGTTCGGCCTCTCTCCAGATTCATCCCGACGGTCCCTTTATATCTGCGGCCTTTTTCGCCAAGGGGAGCCGAAGCCATTCAGCTTCCCCCTCTCTTCTCTCCCATCCCATCCCGCCAGGCCTTTGCTGTCTATGGTGGGGCGGTGCCTGTGCCATCCCTCAGCTGCCTCCCCCTGCCCTTAAGCCGGCCTCCCCTCACCCAGCCCAGCAGAGCTCCAGAGGAGGGGGAGGCGGAGTGTCTCCTCAGCCTGGCCAGCCATGAGTGCTCTCCACCCTCCCTCACAGCGAGCCAGCTATGGCCTTGTCAAGGCAGCTTCGATGGGGTGGCAGCAGCGGTGTCAGCCTGAGGCGCAGTGGGGCTAGGGGCGGCTGCTGGGTACCCCGTGAGGCAGCCACTGCAGCAGCATCTCTGAAACCACAGAGATGTCTTCAGACAGTGCTGGCTCTTCGGCTGTGTTGCCAGGGGCGGCTCCCTCCTCCTCCTTCTCCTGCTCCTCAGGGGATGCCGGCTGCCTCCTCTCGCCACCGCTGCTGAGGAAAGCTGGGTTGGGGGCAGCAGCCTCCTCCTCCTCCTCTCCTCCTTAGCCCAGCTGAGGCAGCGCCTGAGGGAGGCATCGTTATTGCCGTCAGTGGCGTCGTCGGGCCTTCCTCCCGCTAGCCCCAATGAAGCAGCAGCCGCAGCAGCCTGACTCAGTGACAGAGGTGCAGGAGAGGAAGAAGATGGCACAGCCTGTGATGCTGCCTTGGTGGGCCGGCAGCAGCAGCAGCAGCAGCAGTGGTGCCGGCTTGGAGGACTTCCTGCCAGGTCTGCTGGCTGAGCCGCCGCTGCCTCCCCCAGCCTCTGCTGCCGCCTCCGTCTCGGTCTCCTCCTGCCCTCCCGGGGCGCCTCTACCGCAGAACCTGGCGCTGCTCTCGCAGGGAGGAGGAGACATCGAGGGTCCGGCGGGTGTCCAGTTGAAGAATAAGAGCAGCTTCCAGATCACCATAATAAGAGATTTAAACTTACAGAAGTCATGTTGGTTTTTCTTTAGCAAATTATTCTTGAATAAACTTCCTAATAGCTTCTCTTAACACTTTCAATGACCTGTCACTGATGGGGTTTTCCATCAAATCATGGCCGGGTCAGCTTGAGACTTTTTCCATCTTGAAGCAACAAACTATGTATCACTCCTCCCATTTCATATGTAAAAGTCCAGTGGACTGAAGACAATTTATCCTGCAGGACCTGGTTGCTGCCTTCTGGAGTCCTCCACCTAATCAGACAAGATTAATCTACCTGGCTGCAACACTAGACCTAAAAGATAGGATTGCTTTGCCTGAACCAGTGATGTGCGGTGAGGTTTATGGCTGGTGAGGCAGATTTGTGGACTTAATTCCCAGAATTCCACAGCCAGGCATGCTCAGTTCTGATTTAAAGCAACAGCATTTGTTTTTCTCCTTTGCTAAATAAGTTTCCCCTCCTTTCTCCCTCTCTCCCGCCCCCCCTCTCTCTCACACACACATACAAAGTTGCACCAGGAGGATGAAGTTTGAATTCCTCCCCCTCCCTCCGACCCACACATACCTTTTCCAGCCGTTTCAGAGAGGATTTCAACTCTGCTCTTGCCTGCCATCATGAAAAGAAAAAAAACGTAAAGGGAAAAAGGCAAGAGCTGAGGTCAGGCTGAGCTAGTTGCTGCCAGAGTCACCGTGGATAACTATGCTTAACTGTTTAAAAAAGCCTCTAAAAAGCGCCCTCTACAGGAGGAGGCAGGAGAATGACGTGCCTCATCTACGTCAGGAATTTTTTGGCTTTTAACCCTTGCTTAACTCTGCTCGAGTGATCATAAAAAGTCAGGCTAGATGAGGCACGCCTCCCCTGACTGCACGTCCCTGGCCTGAACTATACATGATTGAGGGAACACATCATGGTAAACATCTCCAAAGGTTTGGATGACTTCTTGTAGACTATGGAACATGCTTATTCTTGACTGCTCCAGAGAAAGGGACAGATAACAGCAGCTGCAAATACAAAGAAAGCAAAGTTTACTAAACATTAAGATATGTCTTATTAGTTCAAGCCGTGTGAACATGACATGGCTTGCCTTAGAGGTGGCAAACTCAACCCTAATGGATTTTTTGAAGCAGTGGTAAGATTATTGTTATTGTAAGAGCCAAGGTGGCGCAGTGGTTAAATGCAGCACTGCAGGCTACTGCTAGATCAGCAGTTCAGCGGTTCAAATCTCACCGGCTCAGGGTTGACTCAGCCTTCCATCCTTCCGAGGTGGGTAAAATGAGGACCCAGATTGTTGGGGGCAATATGCTGACTCTCTGTAAACCGCTTAGAGAGGGCTGAAAGCCCTATGAAGCGGTATATAAGTCTACTGCTATTGCTATTGCTATTGTTCTGATCCCCCTCGTCCTACACCAACACACACTCCAAGCCAAAGATAAGTTACGGCATTTAATTAACAGACAGACAGGTCCTTGGCAGCAAACTGGCACAGACAAGCTTGGGCAGCAATCCAGCATAGATAAGCCGTGGCAGCAATCCAGCCTGCCAAGCTCACCATAATGTTCTCCAACATTAATTCCTGCATTGACTTTTGCGAAAGGGGTGTGTGCACAAGCAGTCCTTTTATCGTCTGGAGAGGAGCCTAATGACCACCAGCTGAGTGCAATTACCTCCTGTAACTGCACAACTGTTCCTGACGCCTATTAGCTCTCCAGTGCCGGGCATCCCAGAACAACTCACTGCTGACCTCAGGCTCACACTCCCTTGTCTCCTCCCCACTGGTCCAAGGCTCAGGTGCCTCCTGGTGGCCAACCAGCCTCTCTGCACCCTGCTCAGAGTCGGAACCCTGTCCACATCCTCCAGAGCCGACTCATAGGGCCCCTCGCTGTTGGAGTCTGGTGGCAGCTCCAACGGCTCCTGCCGGGCCACAACAGATTATTATCTGTCAAGGCTGCTGAAGTAGTGTTATTTCTTCCAATGAGTCAGTCTTTAGACTAGACCCGATACAAACTTTGTTACACTCTAAAAGTGATTAGACTCTGACTTGAACTTCTGAGGAATGATGTTTATTTATATTACTAATTAATTATGCCTTCCCCATTGCTGGATTCCCCTTTCCATTGCATTTTTAAAAATGTCTATTCAAATAATGTCAAATCTAGACAGAGACTGTCAGACAATCCCATGGCATAAAATTAATTGGGGGGAAAATAGCCTACAAGGCTAAAGTGGCCAGGCACTATTCTGTTGTTGCTATGAAAGACCTCATGGATTGTATTCGTAAAGTTGCCGGGAATCAACCTCAACTCAAAGCAGACTTTACCTTAATGTGCCCTGCATCAAAACAAGAGTGTATGCTTAAATATCTACTGGTACAAAAAAAAAAATCAAAAATCTGGGCATTGCAAATTCATAAATATATTCTAGAAGCTGTGCTGCAACAAATTGGCAGTTTGTGTATGAATAATAGCCCTTCCACATCCATGTACACATGCTTAATGCACATCAGAGGTGGTATTCAGCTGGTTCTCTGGGTTGCTAATTTTTTACTACCGGTTTGGAAGTGCTCCCATGCGCGCTCGCGCACGGGTGTGACACTTCTTTGCATGCACAGAAGCTTCTGGGCGGGTGGGTGGGTGGAGCCTCCCACCGCTGCTACTACCAGTTCGCCCGATCTGGGCAACCCACCTCTGGCCCCAAAGTAATGCATGAGCACCGCGCATGCTCAGAAGGCGGTACGCATGCGCAGATGTGGCATGTGCGTTCACATTTGCGAACTGGCTGGGAAGGTAAGTGAATCCCACCACAGATGCACATGTTCAAAAGATAAAGGTTATTACCAGTGGTGGGTTTCAAAAATTGTTGGAACCTACTCTGTGGGTGTGGCCTCCTTTGTGGGAGTGGCTTGCCGCCCATGTGACCAGATGGGAGTGGCTTGCCACCCATGTGACCGGATATGAAGATGCTGACGACACTTGTCAGAACCACCTTAAAATACCTCACACACAGCACTGGCATGCATAAGAATAGGATGCAAACTTGTTTTTTAAAAGGCATCTTTGGTTTGCATTAAAACAACTTCAACACACGCAATGTTCTGATTGCACCACAAACGCAGTAGTCATCCTTACCTTTCACAGAGGCACTGAGTTTTATAAATAGGAGCATGATAGTGTAGAATAATCCTATCCAAGGACCAGTGGTGGGTTTCAAAAAATTTTGGAACCTCTTCTGTAGGTGTGGCCTGCTTTCCGGGCCCACTGGTGGAACCTCTTCTAACCGGTTCGGTAGATTTGACGAACCGGTTCTACCGAATAGGTGCAAACTGGTAGGAACCCACCTCTGGTTATTACCTTTGGTCTATCAAGACAAAAAAAGTGGAGAAAACTGTACCTTTAAAAGAGTGAAATAAATAACAAGCAAAAAGTCTATTAGAAAGTATTATTGTTGAAATAGAATAAAAGGGGCATCGGGGGGGGGATGTTTGTTAGCACGCTGATCTAGATTTCCTTAGGTCCTCTGCGCATTCCTGGGTTTCACCTTTAAGGGAAGGACTTCCCATCCCCACTGCATTCCTCTCTTACAAGAAAGGGGATGAAGAAAAGCTTACTCACTCACCCAAAAGTCTGCAAAAAGGAGACAGAGGGTGAGGCGGGGGGGGGGGGAGATAAAAGAATGACAAAGCTTTTGCTGATGCTGCTACTGCTGATGCATAATAATAACATGCATGGGACATACGAGGGGAAACACCCTCCATTTAGATCCCTTATTGCAGAGAGGGTCAGTGGCAGACGGCACAGGGCTCCTCCTTCCTTAGAATTCAATTTGCTGAGGCTTCTTGTTCAGCTCCATTTCAAATCCTAAGGCTATTTCTCGCCAGGCTCTGGGCCTCGTGTTTGCAAGGTAATTAATAGCTGCCAAAGACCCCTCGGCTTCCTCTCCGAGCCCCTCTCTTGCCCGCCCAGGCATTCCATTCACTGGTGTGGTGTAAAACATCCGTTTACCATCATCCCACCGAGGGCTTTTATTCTTTCCGCCTAATGTAAGCCACCCAGTAGGACTCCGAGCAAACATGAAAGGCAGCCGAAGGGAACCCTTTAATGAAGTTAACCTGCTGGAACCAAGAGGGCTGGCTGGGATAGAAGTGAGCACTTTGAAAGACTGAATTCAGAGCGAGCTTTAAGAAAGGGAAAGAAAATGGGGAGAAGGAAGAGGATGCGTTGACTCTACTGTGGAGGTATTGAGAGAAACAATATTGACACCCTTCGATTTGGCCTCATTAAATTCACCTGCTTGGGTTCAAAGCTTTTTCTTTTTTCTTTCCCTCCCCCCTTTTTTCTTTCCTTTCTTTCCAGCTCACTAGTGTTTCATTCCTTTCTTCTAATACACATTCAACATTTTTATGTTTCGCCAGCTAACAATATCGGGTTCGTTTCTTTCTCTCCCTCCCTATCCATAGTACTTCCACAGACTGCCTCGCAACATGTTTATCTTTGTTCCTTATTTGCACTGTCTTTGATAGTTTCTCGTCTGCCGTCCGTCCTCCTCCTCCTCCTCCGTCCTCCCCTCTGCCTGCATTTTCCTAGTTTCCTTCTGCTTTCCCTCTTTTCTGGTCACAGCTGCCCCCTGATGGCTTCCAGATGCGTGGCAGTTTCAAAGCCATGGGAGGTGGGGGAGCACTAAAAGCTTTGCCCACCAAGGAATTATAATAGTGCTAATTAATTTGAATGGAGGCAGAGAAGCACTGCAATCCCGATATCATCTTAAAAAACAAAATGTAATTTTCTTTCAGTGCATATCATACGCTAGGAAAGGAAAGGAGGAGAAAGAGCCATCCAAGAGGTGATTTTTCGGCCCCCAAGAATGAGGAAAGGTAGCTTCAACTGCTCCTTCCATTTTTGAAGCTCTTTCAGATGTCTTTTGGCAAATTGAAATTTATCTACCAGGCTCTCCGGCAAACTGCGAGACTACAAATGCTGCTTTCGGGTTCATCGTAGGAAATCTGGGAGAAAAATTAAACAAGTTTGAGCCGAGTTTGCTTGTGGCTGAAGAGATTCTTGGCCTGATGGTTGTTTCACTAAGCCAAGCCATTCCCTGCAACTCTTTTTCATACATGAAGGGAAAAAAAAAACACATTGGCCAGCCTAAGGATTAGAACTAAATAATATATGTAAAATACTCGGAACAGTTTAAGTCCCATGGATCCTTAACCATAATTATTAATTACGTCACAACAAAGTTGTTTAAGTATCAAATACTGATTTTAGAATCCATGCTATGTGTACTATAAAACAATTTTTGATGATTAGCTCCCTCCTACTGACAGAAAAAATGGATAATGCATACATCTGAAAAATACAATAAAGGCAATATAATGTTTTCATCTGTCTAAATCAGAGGTAGTCAACCTTTTTATACCTACCACCCACTTTTGTATCTCTGTAAGTAGTGAAATTTTCTAACCACCCACCGGTTCCACAGTAAATGTGATTTTATGAAAACCTAATGAAAATGTTTTTAAATAATGCTATGAAATTTTTTTAAAAAGTCAATTAATTTTTTTTTTAAAAAGGAAAGTGCTTCAGGTGGCGCAGTGGTTAGGGTGCAGCACTGCAGGCTACTTCAGCTGACTGCAGTTCTGCAGTTCGGCTGTTCAAATCTCACCGGCTCAAGGTTGACTCAGTCTTCCATCCTTCCGAGGTGGGTGAAATTGTAATGTTCCCATGGTTCGTCCATGAGGCCAATGTGGAGAAAAGACAGGACACGATCTTTCTCGGGATGGAGCGACCCAGATTGGGGGTCTGAGAGCCCCTTTTATTGAGATAGGACAAAGGCAGGAGGAGCAATAGCATGTGGTTAAAAACAGCCTGTAAAAGTACAATTTCTAATCTACTGCTCAGGGAAGTTCTGTCTATATATGGTCAAATCCTGGGCGTCATTGGTAGGGCACATCTCAGGATGTTATGTTATGAACTATCAGGATGTTATGGCGTTTTAGGAGTTTGTTTTCTCCTGTGTGGTTCAGCGTGGCTCTGCATGGCCTGTTATGAACTTGGCCATGGGTGACCCACACCTACACAAGGAACTATATTACAACATGAAATGAGGACCCAGGTTGTTGGGGGCAATATGCTGACTCTGTAAACCGCTTAGAGAGGGCTGAAAGCCCTATGAAGCGGTATATAAGTCTAACTGCTATTGCTATTGCTATTGCTAGTATCGGACAAAACCCCTACCGCCCACCATGAAAGCTGGAACGCCCACTAGTGGGCGGTAGGAACCAGGTTGACTTCCACTGGTCTAAATCCATCAAAATGCAAACAAAATAGATTAATCAGCCCCATCTCTTAGCATGTTATTTGACTCGTTTCTCTGTAGACCACATAGGAGTGAAGACCAAGGAGGCAGAAAATGAAAAGTAACTTTAATTTGAGCTATTCTATGGTCTCTTTGAAGCCAAAAGGTCATCTCCGTTATACTCCCCTTTTATTCTTTTATCCATAGACAGAGTCGGTTCCACCACAAAACCGCGCTCGAATAAACCGCGCCTGACTAAACCGCGTCGCTGACGTCATCAACAGGGCGACAACAGCGCAGAGACAGAAGCACACTGTAAACCCTAAACCTAAAATTAACCCCTAAACCTAAACCTAACCCCCCTAAACCTAATCCTAAACCTAACCCTAACCCTAACCCTAACCCTTAACCTAACCCTAACCCTAACCCTAACCCTAACCCTAACCCTAACCCTAACCCTAACCCTTAACCTAACCCTAACCCTAACCCTTAACCAAACCCAAAACCTAACGCTAACCCTTAACCTAACCCTAAACCTAACCCTTACCTTAAGTTGAATCGGCTTGCTTTCAAAGCGCTATTTAAAGCGGCCTTCTTTCTCCGCGCTGGCTGTTGTTGCCCTGTTGATGACGTCAGCGATGCGGTTTAATCGGGCGCGGTTTAGTCGAGCGCAGTTTTGACGGGTCACGGACAGAGTCTATAGTGGAAGGATGCCTAGGCATACTGTGTGTAGTATTGGGGCCTGAGCTGGAACTCATTGTCCAGCCCTTCATATTCTTCAGCCAAAGAGGAATCCTAGGCCAGAGCAGTTACAGAACTCCAGGCAATGTCCTCTTCCCCAAGAATTTATCTTTGACAACAGCACTGTAAGAGAAAGCAGACCAAGACTGCGCTCCAGTGGTGGGTTTCAAAAGTTTTTAGAACCTCTTCTGTAGGTGTGACCTGCTTTGTGGGAGTGGCTTGCCGGCCATGTGACCGGGTGGGAGTGGCTTGCCAGCCATGTGACTGGGTGGGCATGGCCAACTTGTAAAATGTGGTGACACTCACTTAACAACGCTCTTGCTTAGCAACCAAAATGTTGGCTCAGAAACTCTGGCATTTGAAGCACGCAAGTCTTAAAGCTGTCAAGTTACAAGACCCTTGCACCCCTAACCCTTTAGGGAAAAAAAACCCAGGGGTATTCAAACTTGAGAGCTTTAAGACTTGTGGACTTCAACTCCCAGAATTCCTCCTCTCGCTCTTCATCTTGATGATGTGCGGACGGGCGGGGGGTGGAAGCTGGAACTGGTTCTAAACAGCACAGTAGATTTGTGGAACCTCTTCTATAGAAGAGGTTAGAACTGGCAGGAACCCACCCCTGCTGCGCTCCTAGTCTAATATAAGTAAGTGACAGTCACCATTTTAGGATTCTTCACCAGAAGTCTCTTGGTTACCGAGGAAAAACAACTACAAGAATATATTTCCCAGAACACAAATCCTCAGGCAAGTAACAAAACTATGAAGTAATTATGAAAGAATTTCAACTACTGCTCTGCACCAAATGTGTGCTCTACAATAAGATTCACACTTCTTATGGCACATTTTTGTGCCCCTTCTATGTAAAGAGCCACAAGGGACGTCCTTTTGGGCAGGAGATAACAGTTTTCATCTGACCTTTTGTTTTGATTACAGACCAGTAGGTTGTTTCAGGTTCACCACGATCTACCGTAGTTGTTTCATTTTCACCATGTCAGAACTAAATTTTGCATTAATTGCAATCCAGCATTCTAACTGCAATAGGACTCCATCTCCAAATTATATCTATTAATAGTTAAGCAATAGTACGGTTTTCCAAGTGCTATTTATAAATGCCCAGCTGAAACTTTCTTAATTAAAAGATTGTGCCACCTGGATGTCTATTTTTTTTTAAAAAAAATAGTCCAGGTATTAATTTAAAAATATTCTACCTGAAGGATAGCAAGGTGAAGGCACGCTTCTAACCAAGTGTCAACAAGTGTCACCCAGGAAACACTGGTACTAAGGTCAACACAAATTGATACACATACACTTGAATTTTGTATTGCTCATTAAAGGAATTTAACCACAAGAATTGTCAAGACGTTTCACATACTTGTAATTTACTCTCTGCCCTCATGAATAAGTTTTGTCTTACTAAATAAGCAAGTTGCCCAATAAACCTATTTGGATACATTAAGAAATTGCACAATGACCTTTGTCTAACTCTCTCTCCCAGAAGGCCCAGGATGAGGACAAACGTACGCAAACTGTGGATTAATATGAAATATTCTCCTTCAAAGTCAATATTTTCCCACATTGCCCATATTCAATATCAATTCAATTGGTTTATTATAGACTTTAGCCAGCAAACCAAACTGCCAGTGTAATAGCAATAGTAATAGCAATAGCAGTTAGACTTATGTACCGCTTCATAGGGCTTTCAGCCCTCTCTAAGCAGTTTACAGAGTCAGCATATCACCCCCACAGTCTGGGTCCTCATTTCATGTTGTAATATAGTTCCTTGTGTAGGTGTGGGTCACCCATGGCCCAGTTCATAACAGGGCATGCAGAGCCACGCTGAGCCACACAGGAGAAAACAAACTCCTAAAACGCCATAACATCCTGATAGTTCATAACATAACATCCTGAGATGTGCCCTACCAATGACGCCCAGGATTTGACCATATATAGACAGAACTTCCCTGAGCAGTAGATTAGAAATTGTACTTTTACAGGCTGTTTTTAACCACAGGCTATTGCTCCTCCTGCCTTTGTCCTATCTCAATAAAAGGGGCTCTCAGACCCCCAATCTGGGTCACTCCATCCCGAGAAAGATCGTGTCCTGTCTTTTCTCCACATTGGCCTCATGGACGAACCATGGGAACATTACAATTTCACCCACCTGGGAAGGATGGAAGGCTGAGTCAACCTTGAGCCGGTGAGATTTGAACCGCCGAACTGCAGATAGCAGTCAGCTGAAGTGGCCTGCAGTACTGCACCCTAACCACTGCGCCACCTCGGCTCCTTAAGGCACCCCAGCTGTAAATTAATTGACCCCACATCCATGTACTCTCTCTCTCTCTCTCTTTTATATGTGCCTGACTTCCTCCTTGCATGCAATCCTTGGCATCATCACTGAGTGAGAAAGAATAAAAAAATGAGATCCCATCATCAATGCCAGAAACGTATTTCAACAGCACCTTTTCTTACAATGGAAAGTTTGGGGTTTTTTTTTAGGAGTGGGAGAAAGTAATGCACTTCCACGCTGGGTTGTTGTGCCAGTTGACAATCAGCTCCAGGCCTGTCCACTCTCATATCGTCAGTTGATTCCAAATGGCTGGGTTGATTTATTATTGGCTGTCTACACTAGATTTGAAATTGCAGTCAAGCTGATCTTCTTGCTTGAGATATTTCAGTTCTGCAGAGCTTGTAGGTGGTCCATTTCCCCCCACTGCCAGGAAATCTTGCCTCATCCTTGCTCTTTTCCCTCCCTCCCTCCCTCCCTCCCTCCCTCCCTCCCTCCATGGCATTGTTTTCATAGCTTCAGAAGAGGCCGAAATGAAGGTGACAATGAGTCAACTTCGCACAATCTGAGAAAGCCTGAAAAGTTGAAATATGGAATTCTATCCAAGGTATGTCATACAGAAAAATCGAAGCCTTTTGTGACCTAGGAGCAAGGAGAATATAATAGCTTAGCTGGACTTAAAACATGCGGTATAGTCATTCTTCCAGATCTGGAAGAATTTTCACTGTGTTTACTTGATGTACTTTACAGGCAATCTGAGATGCCACACTGAACTCCATAATGAAATGTATGTATGTATGTATGTGCCTTCAATTCAGTGTTGACTGCCACTCGCCCCTACCTATTTTTTTCAGAAATAGTTTGCCTTTGTCTCACCTAGGACCAGAGGTGGGTTCCTACCAGTTCGCACCTATTCGGTAGAACCGGTTCGTCAAATCTACTGAACAGGTTAGAAGAGGTTCCATCAGTGGACCCAGAAAGCAGCCCACATCTACAGAAGAGGTTCCAAAATGTTTTGAAACCCACCACTGGTCCTTGGATATGATTATTCTACACTATCATGCTCCTATTTATAAAACTCAGGGCCTCTGTGAAAGGTAAGGATGACTACTGCGTTTGTGGTGCAATCAGAACATTGCGTGTGTTGAAGTTGTTTTAACGCAAACCAAAGATGCCTTTTAAAAACAAGTTGACATCCTATTCTTATGCATGCCAGTGCTGTGGGTGAGGTAATTTAAGGTGGTTCTGACAAGTGTCGTCGGCATCTTCATATCCGGTCACATGGGCAGCAAGCCACTCCCATCCAGTCACATGGGCAGCAAGCCACTCCCACAAAGGAGGCCACACCCACAGAGTACGTTCGAACAATTTTTGAAACCCACCACTGCCTAGGACTGAGAGAGAGTGACTGGCCCAAAATCAACCAATTGGCTTCGTGCCTACGACAAGACTTAAACTTACTAATCTCCCTGTTTTCTAGCCTGGTACTTTAACCAATTCTCCAAACTGGCTTTTCTATAACAAAATGTGGGGAAGCAAAGGAAGCAAACACATTACTGAAAGGATTTGTTAAACGTGTAGTGAGTTCTTTCAGCATACGTCTTCCTTACTCATCTTATAAATTCCATTGTTTGCTCTATGTTTCCATTAAACCATTTATCTTTCTCAGGTTTTCCCTTTCCTCTCGCTCAAGGTTTCCAAATTCATGGCTCACAGGCCAGATGTGTCACATGCCGTCCACACCCACACCCAGTTCAGTGAAGGAGGAAAAAAGTCCCAATACATCACATGACACTGCTGTGATGATGCAAGTTTGACACCTCTGCTCTAGCTTCTAATTTGGACATGTAACCAACATAAATTGAGTCCCAGCCATGGATTTCTTTCTATTCTATTCTATTTATTAAATATATAGGCCACCCAATCCCGAAGGACTCCGGGCGGCTTACAGAAATAAAATTTTAAGAGAAGGTTAAAAAGACAAACAGAAGAGAACAGATTAAAAGAAACACATCATGCACCCCGTCTAAGCGGGGCAAGACCTCAATCCAGAGGTCAACAGCCCCCGGCCTGCCGGAATAGCCAGGTTTTAATAGCTTTTCGGAAGGCCATGAGAGTGGGTAGGGTCCGGATCTCTGGGGGTAGTTCATTCCATAAGGCCGTAGCGGCAACAGAGAAGGCCCTCCTCTGAGGCGCCGCCAGCCGACATTGTCTAGCTGATGGCACCTGGAGAAGGCCCACCCTGTGCGATCTTATCGGTCTTAGGGAGGTGTGCAGCAGAAGATGGTCTCGTAGATATATATGTTTCTCAGAAACATATATCCCACTTTAACTATTTGATGAAGCAAATCAAATCAATCCATCCAACAATTCATTGGTAGCCTTTCCCAGCTACGTGCTTTCCAGATACAGAATTGTTGGGCTGCAAAAACCTGTTGGTCCAATTATTTCAAGAAAGGTAGTCCACCAATCTGCAGGACACCAGGTTGTTTCAACCCTTCTACTTAGTGCAGCCCAGAGGTGGGTTCCTACCAGTTCACACCAGTTCGGTAGAACCAGTTCGTCAAATCTACCGAACCAGTTAGAAGAGGTTCCACCAGTGGACCCGGAATGCAGGCCACACCTACAGAAGAGGTTCTGAAATTTTTTGAAAACCAACACACACACACACACACACACTCACACACAGAGAGAAAGAGAAATAAAGGAAGAAATAAATAAATAAAAAAGAAAGAAAAAGTGAGAGAGGGATGAAAGAAAAAAGGAAAAAGGGACAGAGAGACAAAAGGAAGGAAAGAGAGAGAGAGAGAGAGAGAGAGAGAGAGAGAGAACACATGGCCGGCAAGCCACTCCCACAAAGGAGGCCACACCCACAGAGTAGGTTCGAAAAATTTTAGAAACCCACCACTGGTGCAGCCCCACTGCTCAATGAAGAGGAGAGAGACATACAGTTTGCTTTGTGACAGAAACTTACCCAATCTGAGCAACATGGCAATCTGCATAACTAGAACCATAGACTCAACCTCTCCTCTCTTCTTCCCCCGTGCGGAATGGCTCATTCTAACAGAGTTATTGCTTGACTGTTTGAAAAAGTGAAGGAGTTAATAAGCCCTCAGTTATTTTTGTTAGGTATAATTACTGATTGTACAGTTGTAGAGATTAACCTGATTTTGCATTTAATAACCGCAGTTAGACTGTTGGTGGCGCAATATTGGAAGAAGCCTACTATTCAAGAATGGAGGGGGGGAGGGTGGGAGGGGTTGGGGGGAGGGGTGGGAGGGAGCGGAGTTTACTAAGTTGGAGGAGGGATGTTGGACTTTAAGGTATTATGATTGTACATGTATACTGCTATTTTTTTCTTTTTTATGTATATTGAAATGGAATTATAAATACCATCAACACAAAAGGGAGTTTGCCCAGAAGCTGAAGTACACCAAGTGAATTAGAGGAAGAGTGGGAAGCAGAGGAGAGAAGAAAGATAGGAAGAGAGGGACAGGAGAGAGGGTGAGGGAGGAAGATGAGGTGTACAAGGAGGAGTGGTAAGGGGAGAGAGGAGAAGGAGAAAGGAAGGGGAAGTAGAGGAGAAAATGATGGAGGGAAGAAAGGATGTAGAAGAGGGGGAAGCAGAGGAGAGAAGAAAGATAGGAAGAGAGGGACAGGAGAGAGGGTGAGGGGGCAAGATGAGGTGTACAAGGAGGAGTGGTAAGGGGAGAGAGGAGAAGGAGAAAGGAAGGGGAAGTAGAGTAGAAAATGATGGAGGAAGAAAGGATGTAGAAAGGGGGAGGAGAGAGGGGGAAGAAAGTGTCGTATAAGGTATAAATATGGTGTATGGAGAGCAGAAGAGCCAATAATTGGTTTTTTTCCCTTTGGTAGTTGATGGTAAGATGAATTGATGTAATTATTTAATAATACAACATGATATTGACTATGTAATAGTATACATGTGATTATATGCTATGAAAATGGAAAATAAACAAATTTTCTATCTGAAAGAATGGACATTGAAAGTAACAAACCTAGCTGAGATGGCTAAAATATCTGCATATCTTAAGGACCATTCAAACGAGAGATATAAACTGGAATGGAAAAGATGGATTGATTATACTCAAAATAAATACGGGACTAAGAAATTTCAGATAGCTTATGACTAAAGAAACTAGGAATGATATAAATTGTTTAGAGCTAGCCTAGCAAGGAGGAGTTAAAGCCCAAGTGAAAGATGTTATTAACTCTCTTTCTTTTTAAGCTTATTTTAGAATGTTTTTGTTAAAGATTTATACCCTGTATTAGTTCTGGAAAGTCAGGGGGGGGGAAGGTTGGGGGAGGGCAGGGGGTGAGGGCAGGGGGTGGGAAGTAAATATTTGTAAAAGTTTGTTTTTCACAATTTTCATTTTAAAAAAAAAGTGAAGGAGTTGTGTTAGACTTTCACATATATATGACAAGACTGAGAAGCAGGATATAAGCATCATCCACTCTTGTGGCTTGTCCCACCACGGAAGAATGGCGACAGGTTATTAATTCTTAAGACAAATTCTTAATATTCTAGAACAGCGTTTCTCAACCTTGGCAACTTGAAGATGTCCGGACTTCAACTCCCAGAATTCCCCAGCCAGCGAATGCGAATGCTGGCTGGGGAATTCTGGGAGTTGAAGTCCGGACATCTTCAAGTTGCCAAGGTTGAGAAACACTGTTCTAGAAAGAACAAAGAGGTGAGATGAGAAAGAAGAAATCCATCCCACCAGGCAGGAACTGAGAAAGGGGCAAGACAGGTTCCCAAATTGAAGATAACCCTTTTGTGAGAGGAAATTCTTTCCCCTAAAAACTTCAGCCAGCATTTTGTCCGTGACATTCTTCCAGCTAAAATTTATTCCAGATGCTGAAGTAAACAAACTATTAAGAGCAATTAAATTACAGATTGTCCTATTTTCTGTGAGGTTTTATGCAGGATTTTCATACCCTGAAATGGAAAGGTTAGGGGAGGGAGACTATTAGTGATGGTGTGTTAAGAATTAGGCTTTAATTCCAGTGAAAGTTACACGGGCTAGCCTTCCCTGCCCATTTTAAATGAGGAATCTGCTGAAGTCAGTGTAAATGCAGACTCCAGATCCAGGCCAAACTCAGCAGCTCCCACCAATCATCTCTGCAGCTGCTCTGCACCCAATACAGCTCTAGGCACGTAGATTCCCACAAAGCAGAAAACTGATAAAAGAATGTAGTTGTACATAGCCAACATATCTAATGTGCATAAACTTTCCAAATCTAAGCAGGACTGGGAAAGGCCATAACTCTATGGTAGAGTAAATGTTGTGCATGCAGAACAGCTATGGTTCAACTGAGAAAGATACCTCTAAACCTCTGCTAACAGTGAGAGTGTCAGCGTTCCAAGTATCATGTAGAATTAAATCAGAGTCCAAGGCAAAACGATCCTTAAAGTTCCAATTTAATAAAGCAGACATTTTAGCACGTCTGTGTTAATCCCAATTCTGGAAATGACATCAGAATCCCACCCAGTTAAAAGTTCATGATCTTGTCCCCACACCCACAATCCATCACATGGTCCAATCTTCTTCTTCCACACTGGCATCTCCACCCAGCTGCTTCCAATCAGGTGTAAGAGTGCGGAGACAAAAGATGACCTTGGCTTCTAGAAAAGAATGACAACAATACATTCCACAATCCTACTCCTGTCTATTCCCCCCTCACATCAACTATACTAATGGAACAGCATAATGAAATAAGAGAAAGTGTGGCAGGCCAAAATTCTAAAAGGAATATAGCAATATCAATAGCAGTTAGACTTATATACCGCTTCATAGGGCTTTCAGCCCTCTCTAAGCAGTTTACAGAGTCAGCATATCGCCCCCACAGTCTGGGTCCTCATTTCACCCACCTCGGAAGGATGGAAGGCTGAGTCAACCTTTGAGCCGGTGAGATTAGAACCGCTGAACTGCAGATAACCGTGTGATTGTAAGCCGCCCTGAGTCCCCTCAGGGAAAAGGGCGGCCTATAAATCTTAATAAAATATAAAAAATATAAAAATATAGCTGAAGTGGCCTGCAGTACTGCACCCTAACCACTGCGCCACCTCGGCTCCTCAATATAATTGCAGGCCTGACAGAGAGTTGCAAAACATGAGCTCTATAGGGAAGGCTTATTTGATTTAACATAGCTTTAACACAGCAGGGGTTGGACTAGAAGACCTCCAAAGTCCCTTCCAGCTCTATTCTGATTCATTAATTAAGCTTCCTGGGCTCCTATTACTTCCCACAGCCATAATTGCTGCTCTCCTCCCTTCCTCTCACTTTTTCTTTCTCTGTATAGTAGAAGATGGGGGCAATTCTGGAGGCCCAGGCAGGGAGTGTTTTGGAGGTTTCTCCCCTCAAAATCTTAAGCCTACAGGAAATTTCATGCGCATATTTTGACAGCATGTGTGCTTTTTTGTGGTATAGTTTTGGGAAATTCTGGGAATGACAAAATGAGAGTTGGCACTGTATGTTGCCCATTTCCTCTTTGTGATGTGTCCGTCATTCATTGTATAACACCCTAAATACAAACTTTGCACTACTAAATCTGTTATTTCATTTGACAGATATTTATTTTGTCATCCTAGCATATAAGTTTAGGATTATGCCAGTTTTAATTATGACGTTCCTTCACTCTCCTTCTTAATGGTTGCATTTCACCAATCTCAGAAAATACGTTGTTGTTATTACAGATAGAAATTTAGAGGAAGTCGTATATAACGCGCAAAAACTATGTCATAGTTTCTTAGAGCTATTTATAAGTGTATAAACAAACAAATAAGCCATGCATGGCTAGCTTGAAAGGAATCTAGCCATAAGTTAGCCATTAAAATGTCATACTTTCGTGTTGAAAATTCACTCAGTTGTGCTCCCGTTTTCATTAACAAACTATTGACAAACTATTAATGGCAGGTGAGAGAGGGAAAATTGAAATGTCTATGTGTTTAAGAAAAAAAAATCAAGGCAAAATTTACAATTATTTAACAAAAATCTGCTTAGGGATTTCAGTTAGAAGGAAGTGCATGGATGATAGTAAAGTTTCCTAAGTGTCTTCTTTATATGATGGATCACAGCAATATATAGATTTTATTAGTAAGAATCAACTAACACAATTGCAGTTTTTGTTCATCAATCCAAATAAATACCACTGACTTCAAAATGCATTGGTTTCATTTGTGTCTTTTAAAACTTTCTATCATGCAGGGGAAACGGGTTATTAAATCTCATCTCTTCAGGTGTGCCGAGCACGATATGTGCAACCTCTAAGGAACCAGAAGAGTTAAAGTTACATTACCAGCTCTTTCAGGTGTCCTGATCTTAGATTCCTTGCCTTTCGCCCTCAATAATAGGTGTGAACTTTCCAAAAACAACATGCTTGTTAATTAGTTAATGTCTAAATCACACACACATCCAGCCTGTTAAATTATTCTTGGTTCAGAACAAAACTGAACAGTAGATGATATAAAAAAAAAACTCCCCTTAGACATCTGTGACAGAGTTTGCAATGTCTCAAGTGAACAGGTGCAATTGTCATAAAGACAAAAATATAACATTATCAGATGGTTTTAACAGAAGAACTTTTTTATAAGCTGTACTAAAAATGGGCCGCATCAGTTGGGAAGTTCTGTGCGGTGCAAAATTAAACTCCCAAAGAAAAACAGTGAGTCATCCTGGGAATAGCAATAGCAATAACAGTAGACTTATATACCGCTTCATAGGCCTTTCAGGCCTCTCTAAGCGGTTTTACAGAGTCAGCATATTGCCCCCAACAACAATCCGGGTCCTCATTTTACCCACCTCGGAAGGATGGAAGGCTGAGTCAACCCTGAGCCGGTGAGATTTGAACCGCTGAACTGCTGATCTAGCAGTCAGCCTGCAGTGCTGCATTTAACCACTGCGCCACCTTGGCTCATAAATAATCACCACTATTTGCTAGGTTTAAAATGTTGGATAATCCCAGTAATCCTTACAGGTCATCCAATATCCCCCCCCCCCACCTCCGTCCCCACTCCTCCAAAGAAGAGAAATGCCTAAAGTAAGTAGTACAGCTTACGTCCCTCTGATGTAGCTAGAAATTCTACAAATTCGTTGAAGAAAGAGGTTTAATTGTGCAGCATTTTTAACAAAACAACGAAAAGTGTTGTGTAGTATTCGTCAAAAAATAGGTGGAAGGGAAGGGAAGGAGGTGGAACACTGTCAAGGTTGATAAAAGCTGGAGAGAGAAGGCAATAGATATGATGCAATTGTCCAATAATCTTGCTTTTTCCTACAATCACAAAGTGTTTTGCCTAGTTTAGCTTTGTAATGGATTTCCTACTAAATGCTTAATTAATTTAATTTAATTGTTTTTTGCCTAGCTTTCTACCACAAGACATCCAAACTGGCTAATGAAAGTGAGATATACAGTGTGTAAATATGGTAAAAGGTTCAATAATGTAAAACAGAAGGGACAATATTCTCCGTTACAAAGCTAGTAGGGTCTGGAGAAAGACTGGAGATCTTCACCGGGGTGCAATCAGGTGTCAAAACTTTTCAAACTTCAAGGAACAAGAAACTGCACAAGAGGGAAAGGAAGGGGAAGAGCAACCATGTTGCCACCAGTTTAGTTTTAGGAAAAACTTTTGCAGCTCTTCAGAAAACTAATTTGAGAACAAGCAATCCTTACATTTGGCCTAAACTTTCATGTAACCCTTTATTGGTAAATCTTTCTGGATGCTATTGTAGACAAAGCAAGAATCCAATGAAATTAGCATATGGAGATGTGAAAGGATCATTGTGGAGCCTGAATAGTTTTCCCCCAAAACTGGTCCTTTTACTAAACTAGCAATAGCAATAGCAAGTAGACTTATATACCGCTTCACAGGGCTTTCAGCCCTCTCTAAGCGGTTTACAGAGTCAGCATATTGCCCCCACAGTCTGTGTCCTCATTTTACCCACCTCGGAAGGATGGAAGGCTGAGTCAACCCTGAGCCGGTGGGATTTGAACCGCCGAACTGCAGCTAACAGTCAGCTGAAGTGGCTGCAGTACTGCACTCTAACCACTGTGCCAACCTCGGCTCATGGTGATCTCTTTTACTCTCTGCAAATGTTTAGATATTTACATAAATGCTTTTTTTTTTTAAAAAAAAGGGGATACCATTTGGAAAAGGCCTTAGGGATTCTGATAGGATCCCTGAGCAGAGAAGAGGACAAGAGAAGCTGGAAGGGGCCTTGGAGGTCTTCTAGTCCAGCCCCCTGCTCAAGGAGGAGAACCTATACCATCTCAGACAAGTGACTATCCAGTCTCTTCTTAAAAACCTCCAGAGTTGGAGTGCCCACGATTTCTGGAGACAAACTGTTCACTTGTCCTCATGTTAGGAAATTTCTCCTTAATTCAGGTTTCCTTGATTAGTTTCTTACCCATTTGTTGCTTGTCCTGCACTCCGGTGCTTTGAGATATTTGACCCCCCTCTTCTTGGGGTAGTCCCTCAATACTGGAATACCGCTATCATGTCTCCCCTAATTCTTCTTTCTTTAGCCTAGCCAGACCCAAAACTGTAGCCTTACTCAAATGGTTCAGTCTCCAGGCCATACTGTATATTAGAAAATAAGAGAAAGAAGAAATTAAATTTGACTGATAAGCAGTAATATAGGGAAATGTGCTCCTTCCGTTGTAAATGTGCCCAAACCAGGGAAAGAGCTACAGAGTGTTCTGCTGTTTTAACAAATTTAGCAAGTCATCAGACGTAAGAAATAGGTGTACCAGACATAGCTCCCCATCTCTCTTGAGTGTAGCATACATTACAGATTTTGATTGAAAATACTGAAATGCACCCTTGAAATTAAAACAAGAAAATATGGATATTAATGTGTCCTTAGGAGACTCACACCTGTTTAAAAAACACGAGAACTATGACGCATCTTCCCCAAAGGTGTGAGATTTCTCATCAATTTCAGTTACCTTGGCCAAATATTTTAGTCTAGTAAATCTGGAAAGTGTCAGCTTGGGGAAGGATTAATTTAAGCCATCTGTCTTCCAATCCTTTTTAGAATATTTGTAAATATTCTAGGCCAGTGTTTCTCAACCTTGGCAACTTGAAGATGTCCGGACTTCAACTCCCAGAATTCCCCAGCCAGCGAAGACTGAGAAGCAGGATAAGCATCATCCACTGTTGACAAGAAGACAAGACTGAGAAGCAGGATATAAGCATCATCCACTGTTGTGGCTTGTCCCACCACGGAAGAATGGCGACAGGTTATTAATTCTTAAGACAAATTCTTAATATTCTACAACAGTGTTTCTCAACCTTGGCAACTTGAAGATGTCCGGACTTCAACCCAGAATTCCCCAGCCAGCGAATGCGAATGCTGGCTGGGGAATTCTGGGAGTTGAAGTCCGGACATCTTCAAGTGGCCAAGGTTGAGAAACATGTCCTAGGCACACTCTTCCTCAAGACGGGCTCAGCTTCTGGTGACTATCTGGCCTTATCGGCATTGTTTTCTTAGCACCAACAGGGAGATAGTTTGCCATCGCCCTCTTCTGGTGATGTTTTTAGACATCTTCTCAGTCAACTGTGAGATTTCATGGTGAGGTTTTATGGGTAGCCGTGAAGCACTTGAGCTTTTGAGCTCATAGCATCATGGACTTTTTTTTTTCTTAGCTCAGTTGCTAAGACACTGAGGTTGTCAATCAGAAAGGTCGGCGGTCCGGCGGTTCGAACCCCTAGTGCCGCATAACAGAGTGTGCTCCTGTTACTTGTCCCAGCTTCTGCCAACCTAGCAGTTCGAAGCACGTAAAAAATGCAAGTAGAAAAATAGGAACCACTTTTGGTGGGAAGGTAATAGCATTCCGTGCGCCTTTGGCGTTTAGTCATGCAGGCCACATAACATGGAGAGGTCTTCAGACAGTGCTGGCTCTTTGGACTGTGCTCTGCGAGCTGCACTGGCTCCCTATTGGTCTCCGAGCATGATTCAAGGTGCTGGTTATCACCTTTAAAGCCCTACATGGCTAGGACCCGGATATCTCCCATGGCCCTTATCTGCTTTTCTTGCAGTCCCAGTGGAGTCAGGTAGATGCTCTGCGTGTGTGTGTGTGTGTGCGTGTGTGTGTGTGTGTGTGGTGTGTGTGGTGTGCGTGTGTGTGTTGGCACAGCAAGGGGCAGTGTATGATGACAGAGTAAGTAAAATTATTTTTGATTCGGACTTTGGATGAAAAATGCACAATGGCCGTATTATGCCATGACTTATTTCCTCTTATTTCCTCTTGCCAAAGGTAGAGTTTTTGTATAAATGGCAGCCCTGTTTTTTTATCGAAGCAAAAACCAAATCCACCCCCCAAAAAAATATCGGAGTCCATTCTTTTTTTTTTTCCCCCAACCACCACAATTATTTAAACCAACCTCGGTCTGAGGCTGAATCGTTATCATTTTCCCCAGGGATAAATTAATTTACTACGCTGCTGGCAAGATTTATGCAATATACATATACATATACATATCATATACATATACACACACACACACACACACACACACACACACAGATATATATAATATATATATATATATATATATATATATAATATATATATATATATATATATATATAAAAAAAGATTTTACAACCCCTGGTAAGCCCCAATTATGGGAGGAAGCTAACTGCTTCCATTATCTGTCAATCGGCTCGCACAAGAGTCCATCACGACAGAAACCCAATATTTTTACTGTTGCCTTTGTTATATTTGTGGTTTTTTTATTTGTGCTGATAAATAAATAAAGGGAGACTAGTATAGATCTAATTCAAGCTATTTAGCTCCATCAGCTAGCCATACCCTTACTGGGATCAGTAAAAATATTGGGTTTCTGTCATGATGGACTCTTGTGATGAGCCGATTGACAGATGATGGAAGCAGTTAGCTTCCTCCCATAATTGGGGCTTACCAGGGGTTGTGACTCTAAATATATACCTTCTTCCCTGGCTGGCTGATAAGGAGTCGAGCTCTGTGGCTCAATGATTAACACATCTGCCTTAGAGGCAATACAGCACAGGCTCGATTCCCAGTAAGGGTATGGCTAGCTGATGAGAGCTAAATAGCTTGAAATAGATCTATGCTAGTCTCCCTTTATTTATTTATCAGCACAAATAAAAAACACATATATAACAAAGGCACAGTAAAAATATTGGGTTTCTGTCGTGATGGACTCTTGTGACGAGCCGATTGACAGATGATGGAAGCAGTTAGCTTCCTCCCATAATTGGGGCTTACCAGGGGTTGTAAAAATCTAATATCTATCTATTATCTATCTATATCTATCTATCTATCTATCTATCATCTACTACCTACCTACCTACCTACCTACCTACCTACTACCTACCTAACTACCTACCTACCTACCTACCTACCTACTATACATACTACATACATACATACATACATATATATATATATATATATAATTATATATATATATATTCCACTACGTTGTAGCGCATAAGGTATCTCCTGCCAGCCTTTTTAAGTGTTATTTTGTGTCTCTCTCTTTGTGTGGGTGGTTGTGGAGCGCGAGAACTCCGGTTTATAGTTGGAGAAAGCTGTTAAGCATTGTAGCCACCACCTTCCGCCGACAGCCTGCGCGTACAATTTTAAATACCTGTCGCTTTAGGGAGGGATGCAACATGTAGCACGTTCACGCGACCTCCCGAGAGCTGCTGGGGGAGAAGCTTCTCCTCCTCCCCCCCAAAAAAACACCAAGACGCCCAGCGAGAAAGAGGCCTCCGCGCTGGACTTGTTGCTTCTGCCAAGAGAGCCTGGCGTGGCTTGCAGCCGAGCCGGCCCGGTGCAGCAAGAAAGGACGGAGAAGGCGGCTTATTACGCAGCCTTGCCGATCGCTTCCTCCGTTGGATCCCGGCCGAGTTCTGAACGTGGACTGCGCGGCGCTTCGCGGGTTCGATTCCCAACCCCCTTCCTCCCCCCGCTCCCCCCCCTCTCGGGTGTGTTTTGTTGAAATGGGGAACATAGAAGGGGCGGGCCCTGGGCGAGCGTGTAATCGGATAGCTGCCTTTCTGTCTGACATCCACATGCGGGCTCTGCCTGAAAAGGATCTGCGAGGGAAGGAAGCGAGGCGGAGGCAAAGAAAGGAAGAAGAAGAAGCCGCCAAGCCCGCACCGCCGTCCGCACGGCTTTCAGTCCAGGACCCCACGCGTCGGAGGGAGGAGGAGGAATGGCAGGAGGAGGAGGAGGGGGCGGCGGCGGCGGCGGGAGGGAGAGCAGCACTCGAGTCGTTCGCGGAGCGCATCCGGAAAAAAAAAAAAAAAAAAAAAACGCCTCGGGCGCGAAGGCTGCCGCAGACGCCCTCGAGAGCGCCAAATGGCCAGCGTTGTTGGGTGGGAAAGGGGAAGCAGCCGGGCGCCGCGGGCTGGGAAATCACCACCCTCGCCGGGAGCTCCGTTGAGTTCGTCGCTCTAGCTCTTGCGCAGCCAAGGCTCGGGCGAGGGCCTCGAAGGGGGTGCGCGAGGCTGGTTGCGTGCGATGCCAAGGCGGCCCGTTTTTTCCCCGGAGGCTTTGCGAAGAATTCGGCCGCGATGGGTATGAAGGCAGCGGCGCTTAAAGAAGGAGTCCTCTCTCTCTCTCTCTCCCCTTCCCTCCATCTCTCTCTCTCTCTCTCTCTCTCCCCTTCCCTCCATCTCTCTCTCTCTCTCTCTCTTCCCTCCATCTCTCTCTCTCTCTTTCTCACTCTCTCCTCTCTCTCTCTTCCTCCCTCCTCCCCTTTTTCCCTCCATCTCTCTCTCTCTCTCTCCCTCTCTCCTCTCTTTCTCTCTCTCTCTCCCTCCCTCCATCTCTCTCTCTCTCTCTCCCTCTCTTTCTCTTCTCTCTCTCTCTCTTCTCTCTCTCTCTCTCCCTCTCTTTCTCTCTCTCTCTTTCTTCTCTCTCTCTCCCTCCCTCCCTCTCTCTCTCTCGTGCTTCTGGTGTGCGGGGTTCTCCTGCTCCGAGGGTCGCCGGCTGTGCGCGCAGGGCTGCCGGGCGCTTTTTTTGCCCCCCAACCCGCGGAACGTCAGGAGTTCCCTCCAAGCTCGGCGATCTTTTTGGGGGGGAAGTGGGTTTATCGCGGAGCCGAAGCCCCGGCACGGATTGGAAACCTCGGCAAGGAAATTCTGGGACGGAATCCGGAATCGTCTCGGGGACTTGCGAAAGAAACCCGCGCGTCGGGCTTGGAGAGGAATCGCTCTTTTTTCCCATCTCGGTTTTTCTCCAGCCTCCCCGAAAATGGATACAGTTCCTCTGCTCTGGGGATTTCTCCTCCTTCGTTTGGCCGGATCGGGAGTTTTGGGGCAAGCGGCAGGTAAGACTTAAGGGTCACCCCCCCCCCCTTCTACTTTAAAAGCCACGTCTCCAACCTGCCTCTGTCAACCGGTTTTCTTTCAAGGGAGACGGGGCAGCGACCAATCCGGGGTTACTCAGCCAGATTCTGCTTATGTCTACGGCCGTAATTCTGCTCCTTTACTGAAAAAAAAAAAAACCACTTAAATCCCGCTTGGGTTGGTTGCAAAACGGATGGTGACTTTGAACAAACTGAAAAGTCTGTTTTTAGCTGTTGCATGTCACATATGGAATAAATCAAAGATCTAAACATACCACAAAGTCCCCCTTTGCTATGTAATTTTTGCGGAGGCGGAGAGAAAATATAACTTTTTTTCCCCCAAATCTGTCCCTGTCTGACACAACACACAAAGGCATATCACTCCTAAATGTGAGGCGCGTTTCGGATTTGCGTTTCTAAAATAAGACAGTTCTGGCTGGGGTGGTGCTGGAGGGAGATTCCCTTCTAGAAATAAAAAGAGTTTTGGGTTTTCAAAGTGAGTGAGTGGCTTGGATTCGGGAAAGAACAGCCAACCGCACCTTTTTTGCTTAATATCTAAGAAATAGAGTAACCGCGAGGTCCTTTGCATGTGTTCCTCCACGCGCACGCACGCACCACACACAGGTGTAGTTTCTTCCATGGGGAGAAAGAACTTTATACAGTTTGGCTGAAAACCCTTGCAAAACGGTTTAGAAACTTTTCTGGATGAAACTTACCGGCTAAAAAAAAAACGAGGCAACCTATATGGCTCATTTCAGGTGTCTCCCCCCGCCCCCCCCCCGGTCCATTTCAAAGCGCAGTGAATTGTTAAAACCACCTATTGCTTTTTTTTAAAAAACTCCCCCAGCCTTGTTACTGAAAGAAAACGGAAGCTGGAACCGATGTCTGATTCCTGGCGAAGAGGGCGCGCTAAACCCACCCGCCTTAATTACTCCTTTCCATACATCAGGCGCTCCTCTCTCTCCTCTAAATTGATTGCTGAGCGGTCGGTGAAAAGTCTGATAAGGCAGATCAGATCCACAAGCCACAGGATCGGGGAGGGAAGAAGAGCCAGCGACACCAGCTTCATCCAGCCAAGTGGACGCACCTTAAGATAGTTTCGAAATGATAAAAGAGGGGAGGGGGCGTCTCCTGCGCCTCTAGCGCGAAGCGAATACGAATTGTGTATTCCAGTGGAGTGGATTCCAAAGTGGATTCCAAGAGGGGCTGATTCAATTATTCAATTCGAGGTCTGCTTGGGAGCCGCGCAATTCTTGCGCACCGTCCCTGCACTCAAAAAAGTCTCCGGGAGTTACACCAGCATTCAGGGTGGCTCCTAACAAACCAGGTTAGAATCAGGCTATGGTAGGTTTTTTTCCACGCAGATGGCTTCCTTTTACCCCACGAAAGAATCCCGCCACTCGCTAGGCCTTCAGCCGAGCGCCAGGGGGTTTCTTTGGCACCAAAGCTTTCCCCAAGGGGGGGGGCTTGAGCGTAAGCAGAGCCCAGAAAAACACCACCAAGTCCCCCGCATCAAAGCCCGGGGTCTCTAAGTGGGTTTCAAACCCGGCTCTTTGACCTCCGGCAACGGAACGTTTGGAGGGCTGCAGCGGGTGGGCGAGGACCAACTTCGCCCGGGAGGCAAGGCAGGGTGGCAGGCGAGACCTCAAAGTGCCCATCCGTACCAACCCCGCCGGAGAAAGGGTCGCTACCGTGTAAGGGCGGCGAAGTAAGGAGCGTTAAGAGAAGGATGGGCGAAGTAAGGAGCGTTAAGAGAGGATGGGTTGCCTCCTTTTTAACGTTCAGGTCGTTTCGCTCTCTCCCGACCCTCCTCCTCCTCCTCCTCGGTCGCAATAGCAGCAACGCTGCCAGTTTGGCTGTTCAAATCCCACCAGGCTCAAGGTTGACTCAGCCTTCCATCCTTCCGAGGTGGGTAAAATGAGGACCCAGATTGTTGTTGGGGGCAATATGCTGACTCTGTAAACCGCTTAGAGAGGGCTGAAAGCCCTATGAAGCGGTATATAAGCCTAACTATTGCTATTGCTATTGCATTCTCCTGCCTGCTCAACGGGAGGAGGCAGAGCCCGAGATCTTTCGCCAGCCAAAGGTGGCACCGACTGGCTACATTGCCCGGGTCTCGCCGGGGCGGCGCTTCCCGCAGAGTCCAGGCCGTGCCACACGCCGCCACCGCTCTGGCTTTTGGCGACCGCGAGCCTTGCGGCAGCGCCCGCCGCCCCTCCGAGACAGCAGGCAGAAAGAATTGCCGCGAGTCCCACCAGACGAAGCGGGCTTGCTCTGCCGCCCCTCCGCCAGTCTCGCCCACTTTTGCGGACCTTCGGCGCTGCCCCCCCTCCGCCCCGCCCTTCCTATTTAAACAGCCGGCTAGAAACCCCCCTCGGGAGCCCGCGCGGCATCCGTGAGCCCCTCCCGTCCTCCGGCAATCTTCTCCAGCCGAATTCCCCGAGGTCAGTTGGGCCAGGCGGTGCCTTAGCAATAGCAATAGCAGTTAGACTTATATACCGCTTCATGGGGCTTTCAGCCTCTCTAAGCGGTTTACAGAGTCAGCATATCGCCCCCATCTGGGTCCTCATTTCACCCACCTCGGAAGGATGGAAGGCTGAGTTAACCCTGAGCCGGTGAGATTAGAACCGCTGAACTGCAGATAACAGTCAGCTGTAGTGGCCTTTAGTACTGCACCCTAACCACTGCGCCACCTCGGCTCTTCGCTTTGGGCGGCCTGAGGGTTTGCGCCTGAGCTTCCAGGTGAAGCCCGACTTGCCAGGCCGTCCCGTCGCCCGACCTGGCCTGCTATGTTCTCTCGAACGAGTCTCTCCCACCCTGGCTGTGGGGGAAAGAAGCCCCCAAGGGTTCGGGCTAGGCGCATCACAAGACCCACAACTATTAGGCGAGCGGGTGCGGGGCAAAGCCTGGCTGAAGTGCGCTAATGCTGGCCCCAGGTTGCGCTGTCTGGCTCCCCCTTGCTTCCAAAAGGGACCGCCGGGGATACCCACCCTGGAAGCTGCAGCGGATGGAAATAGACTCCCCTTCCCTCCCTCCCTCCCTCCCGCCCCAGCCTGGGAAAATCCGAAGTGGCCCTTGAGGTGCACGGCAAACCCTTTCCGTTCTTCAGTGGTGCTGGTTGTCACCATGATAAAAACAAGAGCCTCAAATGAAGGGACAAGAAAATAGACCCCGAGTAACTGCTAAGTTACGCTTTGCCTAAGAAGAAGAAGAAAAGGCAAGTGGAGCATTCCCATCTGTTGGTTGAGCCCTTAAAGGGTTGGAAGCCCTGGGATGAGGCTGAAAAGAACCCTTTGAGGTCCCTTATCCTTGCAGCCCCTGAGCTGTCTATGGCTATTTCAGCTACAGCGTTGAGGAGTCTCCCCAGAGGAAGTTCTCCCCCCTCACCTCCCCAGCCAACCTAGTGATTTCAGGGAAATCAGTGAACTCAGCAATATGGTCGGAGTAGTGGAGGGAATAAGAGGGGAGAAAGGGTGATGAACGTCTCGTAAATCCTGGCTTGCTTCTGAATTCTTGGCACTGGCGCCTTTGCTGCAGAGATGGTGGCTGCCTTGAAGGCTGCAGTAGCCCTGTGTTTGACAGCAGGCTGGGTTTTTAAAATCTCATCTCCGCCCGAGGTTGAGGGCACAGGAGCTGGGGACTGACAGATGTGCGTGGCTGGCGTAGGTTTGCAGAGAATGCCCCTCTCATCTCAGCCCATCTGTAAGCCCGGGGCATCCATGGAGGCTGAGCAATCAACGCAGAGAGCCTTTTCACTTCCAGGGCTCGGCCCGTTCTGGCAGCCATTCGGGCAGGAAGAAATGAAATTTCACAAAATATATATGAAGAAAATGCCCCAATTAATTTAACAACAAATGACAGATTGTGCTAGTGTGCACATTGTGTGTGTGTGTGTGTTTAATTTGAATCCATATTGCCACACTGAAACAAAATGTCTATCCTAACCATCAGAAGTTTCTCTTTGGGGAACTAAGAAGGATGAATAGGCTTGTTTACTGGCCTTATGGGGGGGGATTATTTCAACAGCCCCCCCCCCATATAGCATTTGCATAGGCAGGGCTGTGGATGGGTTTCGAGTTTCGAGTTTTATTTCATTTGTATGCCGCCCTTTTCCCTAAGGGGACTCAGGGCGGCTCACAACTCAAAGAAGGGAAAGGGGGATACAGACAGTTTAACAACAACACAGAACAATACATAGTTAAAAAATGCAACAATCATACCATTCGAAAGGGGCGACGGATCTTTAGCCCCAGGCCTGTCGGAACAGCCAGGTTTTAAGGGCTTTGCGGAAGGCCTGGAGGGTGGTGAGGGTTCGAATCTCCACGGGGAGTTCGTTCCAGAGGGTCGGAGCAGCCACAGAGAAGGCTCTCCTCCGGGTAGTCGCCAGTCGACATGGCGGGCGGATGGAATTCGGAGGAGGCCTAGTCTGTGAGATCTGATTGGTCTAGTGGAGGTAATTGGCAGCAGGCGGATGGGGAAGGAGTGTGGAGATTTAGCAGGTGGGGGTTGGCAAAAGTAGCTTTTTGGTCCCTCCCAGCTGTTAGGGTTCTGTGAATAAGGAGGCTCTTCCCCTTTTCCTCTTGCAGCTGTTGTCTTCTGAAAGTCCCTGCTGGTGCATTTGCTGGAAGAACTGCAGATGTAGGAATTCTGGTTCTCCTCCCCCCCCCCCCCTGCAATCCGATGATCTAAATTTTCTGGGGACTAGGAGAAGTTGTCCATATTGTTAAATCCCGTCAGAACTTGATGGAACCAAATGGCATTGTTAACAGGTTTAGAAAAGTAAAAGCCTTGGACTTTTGCCAATGGGATTGGTGGAAACAGTCACTGACGCTGCTTTTCAGTGCTGCTTGTGGGATAAAACCTGGCAATTCAGGAGGGAGATGCATTGGAAGATCCTCTTTGCCCTATGGGAATCCTTTTGCAAAGTGGGAGGGGAGAGAAGCAGGCGAGAGACTATCCCTTGTAGGGAGAATCATCTTTTGCCCCTTGGCATTGATTTGCAATTAAGAGACAATCTTCTTACTAATGTTTTTTTTTTTTTTGCAGAGTTTAACATTTTGAGTAAGAGGCATAGTGGGAGGGGGGAGAGACAAGAGGCATTTTGGGTTGCTTGCAAAGCCTTTGGACATTTTTGGGATATTGGAAAACTTTTTCAGATATGATCAAAGTGAAGATTCCTTGCATGTTGTGCTGGCCATCAAACAGTATATCGGTGTAGGAATCTAGACATTGTGGAATCTCGCCTTGAACTGGGGTTGGGTGGCAAATAAATTTGACAAGTCAACAAAACACGTCTTTGAAGCTAGTTTCAGCAGGCTATGGTTAAACAAGCTTCCTATAAAATTTGAACTCCGCAAGGGTCTAGTTTTCAGAGAGTTTAAAAAATTTCCAAAAACTGAGAAAGATGAGGTAGAATGAAGAATGTCTCCTTCATATTTTATTAGCTTCCTGTTTTGTAAATCTTAAAACACTGGGCTTTTTCAAGGACTTGCCTTGCGTTAGCTTTGCTGCTGCTGTAGGAGTAAGGAGTAAGTAAAGTGTGTTTAGCATGTCCAGCTGCAGTTTAGCATTTGCTGTGTTCAAGAAAACGATACACAAGTGGTATTCATTATGGGTAGCCATGGAATGCAAGGTAGCCGTAGCATTTACAATGCATTTATTTCCATTATGGGCTTCTGTGCTGCTAATTTGTAAGCCCACTGATTTAAGGATAAGTGTAAGAAATGCACAGAAATTTCGGTATGTACTCTGTGGAGTGGGTGGGATTGGGGAACGTAGAAGGAGCTCTCTCGTTTGGGCACTTGAGCTGATCTCGGTTCTTGTCACCCTTAGGAGCAATTTAAGTTGCAAATGAACCTCTGCCTGTTGTTGCATTTCCCAACGAGGAGGAAATTGTGGCTAATGCTTCATTTCAGCTGATTGATTTCTCCTTAATACCGACATAAAGTTAATAGAGGAGAGCAGAGCTGTGATTAAGCTATATAGCCCCAATTGCTTGACTCGGTTTGATTGAATCTCTTTTCTTTACAAAATATAATCAAATAAATCCGATGCTTCTTTGGAAGAAGAAAGCTGTTTAATGGTAAAGGGGAGGATGAGGGCAACTTGCAGGCCAAGCTGGTTTTAATTCTACCGACTTTGATACATCCACACCAATGTAGACGATTTAGGAAGTCATCCCCTAAGGGGGCATAGTCAAAACAATTCAAATGGGTGCGAATCATTGCTTAGTACTCTGTAAACACTCCTCAGTATTTCCATGCAGGAAGTGAGGATTCGAAGGTTGATTTCCTAGCAATATGAAACACTAGTTGTGCGAGACCGCCTACTGCCACACTCCTCCCAGCGGCCGGTAAGATCCCACAGGGTTGGCCTCCTTCAGATGCCGTCAGCCAGACAATGTCGGCTGGCGGCTCCCCGGAGGAGAGCCTTCTCTGTGGCTGCCCCGACCCTTTGGAACGAACTACCCCCAGAAATCCGGACCTCACCCACTCTCATGGCCTTCAGAAAAGCTGTCAAGACCTGGCTATTCCGGCAGGCCTGGGGCTGTTGACCTCATTGTTGAGGTCCAGCCCCGACTGAAATGAATGTATTTGTCGTTTTAACTTGTCTTATTTATTTTTACTTTTTTTAAAATTTTCTTTCTCTTCCCTTCTGTAAGCGCCCGGAGTCCTTCGGGATTGGGCGGCCTATAAATAAAACCTTTAAACCTTTACAGAATTGGGTATGAGAGTGGGAATCATGACAGGTTAGCTAACTTTCTCTACAGTTAGTGCAGAAGGAAGGCACAGCAAGAACATGGTGTATATCTGCCTAAGGAAAGTTGAGTACTTAAAATGTTGTATCTTCCTTAGCCAGATGAAACAGGAGGGAGATTTTCAGTCTCCATTCTGTCTCTTAACACAAGTAGCCCACAGCTTCCTTATGCCCCAATTTTAACCCAGATTACTTCTCCGAGAGAGGAGGAGGTGAGTGAATCTTCCTCCAGAGCCATTTAATCCCTGCCCTTGGGATCATTCCTCCAATTAGTTCTTGTAATAGGGAGGACATCTGCTGGTTTAGGGCATCAGGTACAAGCTACGAGAAACTCATACGTTGCACTCAGTAGGGTAACTTTGCTGGCAGAACCTACAGGGTTACAGGTTCATTCTTTCGTTCCTAAAGAACTAAAGAGAGGTTTTTAACTGTATTTGTTAAAAACCTATACCGTTTACGTGCTCTGGGAAGTGGGGGGGGGAAGGGAGGTGGGGGTGTTAGGGGGGAGGGGGGATATATAGTATGTGTTAGATTTTAAAGTAACACGACTGCACTTGTATACTGTTGCTCTTTAATTTACTTTACTTCACTGTAAAAATAGGACAAGCTGAATATATTAATAGATAGTAGAAATACACTGAAGGGAGGAGTAGAGGGATAGAAGAAAGAGGGGTAGAGAGGGTGGGAGAGAGGACGGGAGGGGGGGAGAAGGAAGGGAGGGAGTGTACTGGGAGAGAGGAGTGGTAGAGGGGGAGGGGAAGTAGGATAGAGGGGAATGGTGGTGGGAAGATGGAAAGTTGGAGGGGGGCGAAAGAAAGAGGTGTATGGAGGGTCGAAGAGGTACATTGGGTTTCTATTTTGGGGGGTATTGTTGACAAGAGGAATGGCTGTGTTTATTGTTTATTGTTATATGGCCCCGGTTATGCACAGTATATATGTGACTGTACGAAATGAAAATGGAAAATAAAAACACATTTACAAGAGAATATCAAAAAAAAAAGAACTAAAGAGATGTGGGGGGAGCTTCTGAAGATCAAAACGCCACATAACTAAAAATACTGGATGGGGGAGGGGTGTTTGCTTTTATTTACTTAGGCAATGAATTTTTAAAATGCCTTTCAAAGCCGTTACGGGTAGGACTCTGCTATCAGGAAAACAAGCCCTTAAATCAATTTTAGACAAAGAATGAACCGAGCCTTAATCAAATGCAATAGAAAAAAAAACACCATGCCAAGTCCAAAACATTATTAATCAACCCAATTACTAAAGATGATTAAAAAAAATGATGATGGAAACTCAAACAATAGAAATGAGAAGGAAACAGGGCTGCTGCAGGAAATATTCAGGTTCTGCCTTGGTCTGATTCTAATACAGCTTCCTTTGTCCGAATATATCCCTTTATTTGATTTTGTTTGATTATTTGCTTTTCTGAACAACTGCCCTATAGCCATATTGGCCCAAAATCCACAGTAAGGCAGCTAACCTTGAAAAAGTCTGAATAGGATTGGGGCTGGTTGATAATATTTGGATGGGATATTACTAGGAAATTTCTACTAAAACTGCGTTTTTATATACTAAATGTCTCCAAAGGAAAGTATAGACAAATCACTCTTGTATGGTTACCAAGTAAGTGTTTATGAAATCTCTAGGTTGAGTTTCAGCGAGAAAATCTTTATCTTCCCCTAAGGAGGTTCAGGCTTGGGAGTTTCCAAGCCAGCGTAGTTAACAATCCAGCTGTAAGGGAGACCCAGGTGATAAGACCCCCCCCTATTTTCTCTTAGAAGGAAAATGTCGTGGCTGACGTTTTGATTTGTAACAGCTTAGAGTTTTAAGTGCACTTATGAAGATTCCCAGACTTGTGTACAATTGTAGGGACAGGAGAAGATCATTATACCAGGGACTCTTCCAAAGTTTGTTAGGAAGAAAAAATAAATAATCGGCCTTTGTCATTATGGAAATGTAAAATGTTTAGCCATTAAAGTAAACTGGTGTGCACACTTGAGCTCTATGCATCCTTTGGTTGGAAAATAGTAAAAGCATAATTGACTAGATGTGTGTGTGTGTGTGTATATATATATGTGTGGTGGTGGTGTGTGTGTGTGTGCGTGTGCTGATAAATAAATAAAGGGAGACTAGTATAGATCTATTTCAAGCTATAGTATAGATCTATACTAGTCTCCCTTTATTATTTATCAGCACAAATAAATAGATGATAGAGAGATAGTAGATAGATAGATAGATGATATAGATAGATATAGATAGATATAGATATAGATATAGATAGATAGATAGATAGAGATAGATAGAGATATAGATATAGATATAGATATAGATATAGATATAGATAGATAGATAGATAGATAGATAGATAGATGAGATAGAAGATAGATAGATAGATATAGATATAGATATAGATATAGATATAGATATAGAATAGATATAGATCTATATATATATAATGACAAAAGGCAACAGTAAGAATATTGGGTTTCTGTTGTGATGGACTCTTGTGACGAGCCGATTGACAGATAATGGAAGCAGTTAGCTTCCTCCATAATTGGGGCATACCAGGGGTTGTGACACTATATATATATATATATATATATATATATATATATATATATATATATATATATATATATATATATATACACCAGGGGTTGTGACAGTGTATATATATATATATATTATATATATATATCTATATATATAATATATATATACACACACACCAGGGGTTGTGACAGTATATATATGATATATATATATATATATATATATATATATTATATATATATATATATATATATATATATATATATATATATATATATAAATCCCAGTAAGGGTATGGCTAGCTGATGAGAGCTAAATAGCTTGAATAGATCTATACTAGTCTCCCTTTATTTATTATCAGCACAAATACAAC
Organism: Thamnophis elegans; assembly: GCF_009769535.1. Classification (NCBI taxonomy): domain Eukaryota; kingdom Metazoa; phylum Chordata; class Lepidosauria; order Squamata; family Natricidae; genus Thamnophis; species Thamnophis elegans. The sequence goes on along the minus strand of NC_045541.1, from coordinate 5,217,595 downwards.
AAAATGTAACAAAAGGCAACAGTAAAAATTTTGGGTTTCTGCCTGGATGGTCTCTTATGACAGAGAGTGAAAGTAGTGATCTTCCTCCCATATTTGGGCATACCGGGGTTTTTAAAAATCTAATATATATATGTAAAAATCTACTATGAATAGTTTCACTAAGTAAAAAAGGTCAGTCAAGGCCAGTTTTGCTAGGATTATCTAATAGTGGGAGATGATGCCATTTGTGAAAATGCAAAGCATTAAAGATACAACCCCCTTCTTCTGCGTGGGCTTTTCTGTTAATTGATTATGTTCAGTATTTATTAGTCACATTGAAGCACAAGAGCAGTCATGTTGATCCACAAGGGAGAAAAAAAAAGAAAAAAAAAAAATCCATACAAGACCCTCTTCGCTAGAACAATGGAAGGTTTATACCATCTTTCCTAGGGAAGGTTTCTTGGAAATTTGAAAGCTTGCAACTTTCTGTCAATCATCCGCCTGACCTAATGAAGACATTATCTCAAAATGAGTTAAGGAACAGTGTCTGCAGATAGCTGACCAGGAAAGCAAATTGGCTTCGTGATTTAAATCACTAAGAAGAGACGAGGTGGCGCAGTGGGTAGAGTGCAGTACTGCAGGCCACTTCAGCTGACTGCTAGTTCAGCAGTTCAGCGGTTCAAATCTCACCGGCTCAGGGTTGACTCAGCCTTCCATCCTTCCGAGGTGGGTAAAATGAGGCTGAGTCAACCTTGAATCAGTCAGAATCGAACTCCTGGCAGTGGAATGCAATTAGCCTGCAGTACTGCATTCTCACCATCGTGGCTCTGATAACATGCATTATCTTCTAGAACCCACCCTCACCTACATGAAGTTCCTTGGAGGCAAGAGAGTTATGAAAGTTATGAAAGGTGGCTTGTTGTTGTTGTTGTTGTTGTTGTTAAAGAAAGTTCAGAGAGGATACTGCACAGTCATTTTTCAACCAGGCACAGCCTAAGTCCACAGGCATGTTGCTTCAATAGTGCTTCATAGTGGCCTAGGCCCTGGGTACCCTGCGAGACCGTCTTCTGGCCACAATACCTCTTGTGCAGGGATGTTCCCAAAAGAGCCATTACGGTAATGATACTGGGGAATCTGGAGGCTTGATTAGTCTTGCTGTTGACTGATGAGATTGACTGTTCCTACCAGCCCTTTCTCAGCAACTTGAGCTGGTCATTGGTCTCTGGGGGGAAGGAGGAAGGAAGGAAACCCATATGAGTACCAGATTCCTGTGAATCACTACGGAATCAAGAATGATTTTGCTGTAAACTAATGCTAAGAAAGAGAACTTGTGCTTAAAATAGGGGGATACATGACAGTTGTGGTTAATATCTCCATGAGATTGAGAAAATTTCCCAGCCTCTTCCAGCATAGGCACTAAGTACCTGATAATATAATGTGGCCCTTGGATGATTTTCTTTTTATTTATTGTCCCCATTCCCTTCTTCATTCGCCAGCTGTTTTCCACTGCCCCTCCCTCCTCCCTCCTAGTTGGAATTACCTACCTGAAAAGGTTTTGAGCTATATAAAACAAGCTTCAACTAAAAAAGGATCTGCTGTGGTGTTAGTTAAGATTTAATGGATGAACTTTATATAACCCTTGGAAGTTTTAAAAAAAAATCTAATGGAATTGATCTATTTGCTTTTAAATTGCAATATGTTCAACTGTCCTTTGCTCTCCTGCATCACATGGAATGGGCTGAATGTTTGTTTTCTTTTGTCAATACAACTGGCTTGGAATACCAGGACACCATGACACAAATATGTAGACATGGGTGCTCTCCAGTGGTAGGATTCAGCCGGTTCGCACCTATTCGGGAGAACCGGTTGGTAACTTTCTAAGAAGTTCAGAGAACCGGTTGTTGGAAGAAATCTCCTTTTGCTTTTCCCCCACTTTACATGGCTATCCTGTAAGGAAGGCAGGAAGGAAACATTCTGGTGTTGTTTTCTAGCCTCATCTTTATTGCCCTGCTTACAGAAACTGCCTCTCCAGTTAACCCTTATTACCATTGTAACAACTAAGGCGAAGCGCCCATCGACCTGAGTGACGTTGAGTTGGCCACGCCCACCCAGTCACATGACCACCGAGCCCCACCTACCGAGCTGGTCATTAGGGCAGAGAACTGGTTGTTAAATTATTTCAATCCCACCACTGGTGCTCTCTGATCTGATTTTATCCAGAAGACTTGTAGACATATGGAGGATTTATTTGGAATTATTTAATTTATTACCTATTATATTTTAATCTGGGTCTTCTACCGCGCCATCCCCTCCCCCCCCCAATCGCCTTTTGTCACTGTCCACTTTTCCCCCTGTTATTTCAAAAGTAAATGAGGGCCCTTATTATATTTCTAAGTTCTTAAACAATTGTATTAATTTTAGATCTATAAGTTGATCCATCTGAATTGGGGCTATAGATGTATATCAGTTTAGCCGAGTGGTTAAGGCAGCAGGCTAGAAACTGGGAGAAACTGTGACTTGGGACAGCCACTCACCTCAGCCCAATTCATGAGCCGAGGTGGCGCAGTGGTTCAAGGCAGCACTGCAGGCTACTTCAGCTGACTGCAGTTCTGCAGTTCGGCTGTTCAAATCTCACCGGCTCAAGGTTGACTCAGCCTTCCATCCTTCCGAGGTGGGTAAAATGAGGACCCGATTGTTGTTTGGGGGGCAAAATGCTGACTCTGTAAACCGCTTAGAGAGGGCTGAAAGCCCTAGGAAGCGGTATATAAGTCTAACTGCTATTGCTACTGCTATCTCATAGGATTGTTGTTCTGGGGGAAAACAGGAGGAAGAAGGAGCATTAGATGCGTTTGCTGCCTTAAGTTGTTTACAAAAAAAAATAAGGTGGGATATAAATAAATAAAATAAATAATGGAATGTAAGATAGGATTCTTATAATTTCTCTCAGTTCATTGCCTCCATTATATGTAAAATGTGTTCAGGGCCATATTTTTTTTGGGGGGGGGGGGGAAGGATCTACCAGCAATTGTACCTGCAAGCTCTTATTAATAGAGCCGAGGTGGCGCAGTGGTTAGAGTGTAGCACTGCAGGCCACTTCAGCTAGGCTGCTATCTGCAGTTGAGCGGTTTCTAATCTCACCGGCCTCAGGGTTGACTCAGCCTTCCATCCTTCCGAGGTGAGTAAAATGAGGACCCAGACTGTGGGGGCGATATGCTGACTCTGTAAACCGCTTAGAGAGGGCTGAAAGCCCTATGAAGTGGTATATAGTCTAACTGCTGTTGCTATTGCTATTATTACTTGCCAAAATAATTCATTTTATGCCAAGTGCATTCTCCGTGTTATACATATTTCTCTTGAGATAACAATCTGCATTTCTTAGCTATTTTGTGGCTTTATCTCCCGAGAAACCCAAAGTTAAAAATAGATTGTGATGATAGCATTTTGCAAAAAAAAAGGACACCGCCACAACTTCCCTATAAGGCTATGAACTCCTTTTGCCATAGCAGATGGCACTACCAAGTTGGCTGGGCTTCATCGGAAAAAAATGAAGCAGGGTCAGACTTGATTATCCCAGACTTGGATAGGTATCTACCAAGAAATCCCCAGACTGTAGATTAGCCTAAAGTAAAAAATAATAATAATCCAAAGTAGAGAATGACAAACTATTATTATTGCCAAAAAATCTGCACAGCAGCATTCATATGGTTCCACCACAAAACCGCGTTCGACTAAAGGGCGCTTGACGAAACCGCGTAGCTGACGTCATCACAGCGCGACAACAGCTCGGAGAAAAAAAGCACGCTGTAAACGCTAAACCTAAAATTAACCCCTAAACCTAAACCTAACCCCCTAAACCTAATCCTAAACCTAACCCTGAACCTAACCCTAACCTAACCCTAAACCTAACCCTAAACCTAACCCTTAACCTAACGCTAAACCTAACCCTAACCCTTAACCTAACCCTAAACCTAACCCCAACCCTTAACCTAACCCCAACCCTTAACCTAACCCTAACCTAACCCTAAACCTAACCCTAACCCTAACCTTAACCTAACCTAAACCCAACCCTAACCCTTAACCTAAACCTAACCCTAACCCTAACCCTTAACCTACCCTAAGCTAACCCTAACCCTAAACCTAACCCTTAACCTAACCCTAAACCCAACCCTAACCCTTAACCTAAACCTAACCCTAACCCTTAACCTAACCCTAAAGCTAACCCTAACCCTAAACCTAACCCTTACCTTAACTTAAATCGGCTTGCTTTCAAAGCGCTATTTAAAGCGCCCTTCTTTCTCCGCGCTCGCTGTTGTCGCCCTGTTGATGATGTCAGCGACGCGGTTTAATCGGGCGCGCTTTAGTCGAGCGCGGTTTTGTCGTGCCACACATTCATATAGTCACTAGAGGTGAGCATATCTCTAGATTAAAAGACAAAATGTGCTTAGGGAACACGTAACCCCCTGCCTCCAGTTACTTAAAGCAACTGTGTCCTGATTTAAGGAGTTTCAGAGACATGGGGGCCTATGCTTGCAACAAAAGCACTTTTTGACTTTGAATCCAAAGTCCTTTCACTGCTTCCAGCAGTCATCAAGTTTAACTGGAAAGAAGCTTTGCCTTTTACCTCCGGAGTTAAAGGTAGATGTTTCAGCAAAGTTTGTTTTCCTGGTCCCAATAATGCAGAAATAATCATGATAGCTTCCCCCCCCCCCCCCCCCATAGATAACAAACGGGTCTTTCAGTTGAAGAGATTGAGAAGATGTTGAAGAAAGAAAGGGCAAAGTGAGAAGCTGTTAATAAACAAACCTGAAAGATCGAATAATGTGTATACAAAAGTAAACTTTCTACTGGCTTACTCAGCTGGAGTCTCTTTTCTCTTCCAATCTGATGTGTTGCAGTTAAGCAACACTTATTATAAGCATAACACTTTATTGCATGAAAGGCTCAATATATTTTACAGGAGCAAACGTAAGCATTCCCAACAAATCTATTTTAAGTTGCTTTCTTTGCCAAGCACCACTCCCTCATAGGGACATTTAAATAAATAGGAAACCAAAAGGAAAGAGTTCTTGTTTCCTTTACTGTCAACACATTTCTTGTAACAGGAAGTTGGAAGAGTGATTTATTTATTAGAAGTACCGTTGAAACAAAAGGCTGGGTTTCAGTATGGTACAAAGCCTTGGTTGGTGGTTGGTTGGGTTGGTTGGTTGGTTGGTTGGTTGGTTGGTTGGTTGTTGTTGTTGTTGTTGTTGTTGTTGTTGTTATTATTATTATTGTTATACAATTGTATCACAGCGACCAGTTGTTTCGCGGGATTTGGCATTGGTTACTAGTCGGGCCCCACCCAGGGGCCTAGGACGTCGTAACATATTTTCGTAATATGCGTGCAGATCCAAGCAGTGCGGCTTTTTGCATTTGACTGATGGTGATTTTGTCATTTTTAACTGTTTTAATGTAATTCCAGTGCTTTTGGAATAGCACCCCAGTGTGCCAATTACCACTGGAATTACCACTGCTGGTTTGTGCCATAATAGTTGAATTTCGATTTTTAAATCCTGGTATTTTGTTATTTTTTTCATGTTCCTTCTCGGCGACCCTGCTATCACCTGGTATTGCGATGTCTATGATTGTGACCTTGTTTTTCTCAACCAGTGTGATGTCTGGTGTATTATGCGCCAGTATTTTGTCCGTTTGTATGCGAAAATCCCACAAGATCTTGACCATCTGATTTTTGGTGACCTTTCAGGCTGATGTTCCCACAGTTTGTTGCTGTTTTAATATTATAATTTTTGCACAAATTCCAATGGATCATTTGTGCTACTGAATTGTGCCGCAATTTATAATCAGTCTGCATGATTTTTTTACAGCAGCTGAGTATGTGAGCAACAGTTTCATCAGCTTCTTTGCAAAGTCTGCATTTGGCATCATCATCATCATCATCATTATTATTATTAAATTATTATTGCCCCCGCTTTATATCTGAGAAATTGCTCAATGTCCATATTGATCTCCCAGCCCCAGATTTTATCCTTGCAACATCTCTGAAATCGGTTGAGAAACCGATTGATCTCAAGTCAGAGATTCCCCAGTTCTAGTCCAGCATTTTGATCACTGTATTATCGTACTTACTCTGAATTGAAAAAGCCAGAGTGGTAGAATTGCCAAATAACACTAAGCCATAAACCACACGGCTTGGGTTCAAAGACTTTTTCTAAACCAAAGTAGAAGAGCTACATTATGACATGCTGTGTGTGATTGTACTGTATTTTGTGACCTCTTTCTAAAAAAGTATTTTGATGAAGATACCATGGCAGTTTCACAGCAGAATCCAAGTACTGTTACTGAGAAGTTCAATTGAGCTCACTCTAGTAACTCTTTTAATATAACTGAGGTCCAAATGGTATGATGCAGTGGTGGGATTCAAATAATTTAACAACCGGTTCTCTGCCCTAATGGCCATCTGGGTAGGTGGGGCTCGTTGGTCATGTGACTGGGTGGGCATGGCCAACTCAACATCACTCACATTAAGGGCGCTTCGCCTTAGCTGTTACAATGTAATAAGGGTTAACCAGAGAGGCAGTTTCTGTAAGCAGGGCCATAAAGATTAGGCTAGAAACACCACCAGAATGTTTCCTTCCTGCCTTCCTTACAGGATTAGCCCTGCAAAATGGAAAAAAGCAAAAGGAGATTTCTTCCAACAACCGGTTCTCCGAACTATTGTTATTCGGGAGTCTTTAGTACCTCGTAGGATCCCTGCTCCGGAGCTTGTAGGTGTGAGTCCCTACTGGTGAAGCTGGACCTCAGGGTCAAGTGGGCCTGCTGCTAACATACCTGCCCTCCCAACAGCGTCTGCAGCAGCCCTCCCCTCGCTCCTCGAGTCGGTAGCCGAGCTGGCAATTGAGTTCCCCAGGCTTATGGTCCTGGGGGATTTCAATTTGCCTACGCTCGGTGAACACTCTGATGGGGCGCAGGAGTTCATGGCTTCCATGACAGCCATGGGCTTGACCCAGATAATTCGGGGCCCAACTCACTCTGCGGGTCACACGGCTCGACCTCGTATTTCTTTCGGAGCAGTGGATTTGTGATCTTGGTCTGAGGGGTAATGAGATCATACCCCTGTCATGGTCAGACCACTGCCTACTGAGGCTTGACTTCCGAAGACCAAACCCCCACTGTAGGGAGGAGGAACCGACCAAGTGGTTCCGCCCCAGGCAACTTATGGACCCTTTGAGGTTCCAGACGGAGCTTGGGGTTATTCCTGATACTCTCGCCCACAGTCCAGTAGAGACTCTGGTTGCTGCCTGGCATTCGGCAGCATCGGAGACCCTCGACCGGATTGCGCCACTACGGCCCCTCCGAGGCGGCGGATCCCGGAGGCCTCCTTGGTTCACCGAGGAGCTCCGGGAGAGGAAGCGCCGGAGGAGACGCCTAAAGCACCTGTGGAGGTCCGATAAATCCGAATTGAACCGAGCACTCTTAACAACCTGCACCAAGGATTAATCAGGGCACTTAGGGCAGCAAAGAGATCTTATCTTGCCACCTTGGTTGCGTCCGCCGAGTCCGTCCAGCCGCCCTGTTTAGGATAACCCGTTCCCTCTTAAATAAGAGGGATACGGGGGACCCCTTGCAGGGTAGGGCTGAAGACTATGCCCAGTTCTTGGCGGACAAAGTTGCTCGGTTTCGGTCGGATTTGGACTCCACCTTTGCAGAGCCGCCGAGAACACGAGAGGACGATTTGGTAGACCATCGCTGGGTTGAGTTTCAGGATGTTACCCCCGGGGACGTGGACAAGGCCATGAGGGCTGTGAGTGCCTCCCACCTGTGTACTGGACCCCGTGTCCCTCCTGGCTGGTGCTAACAGCAGGGAGGTGACACGGGGCTGGATCCAAGCGGTTATTACCGCCTCGCTTCGGGAGGGGCACTTCCCCGCCGCACTTAAAATGGCGGTGGTGAGACCCCTCCTGAAGAAACCATCTTTGGATCCAGCCGTACTTAACAACTATCGTCCAGTCTCCAACCTCCCCTTTATTGGGAAGGTTGTTGAGAAGGTGGTGGCCTACCAGCTCCATCGGTCCTTGGAGGAAGCCGACTACCTGGACCCCTTCCAGTCCGGCTTCAGACCTGGTTACAGCACAGAAAACCGCTTTGGTCGCATTGACCGATGATCTCTGGAGAGGCCAGGGATGGAGGCCACGCCTCCATCTTGGTTCTCCTTGACCTCTCGGCGGCTTTCGATACCATCAACCATGGTATCCTTCTGCGACGACTGCGGGAGGTGGGGGTGGGAGGCACTGTTTTGCAGTGGTTCTCCTCCTACCTCTCGGACAGGTCGCAGTCGGTGTTGGTCAGGGGACAGAGATCGACCATGAGGCCCCTAACATATGGGGTGCCGCAGGGGTCGGTCCTGTCCCCCGTACTATTTAACATCTACATGAAACCGCTGGGCGAGATCATTCGGAGGCACGGGATAAGATACCACCAATATGCGGACGATACGAAACTGTATCTGGTCTGCCCCGTGCCAACTCAATGAAGCGGTGGACGTGATGAACCAGGGACTTGCAGCTGTTAGGGACTGGATGAGGGCTAACAAGCTTGTACTCAACCCAGAAAAGACCGAGTGGCTGTTGTGTTTCCCTCCCAAAAATTTGGTTGGTGTTTCCATCGCTCAGGCTGGGGGGCCAAATTTTACACCCCTCAGAAAGGGTTCGCAACTGGGGAGTCCTCCTGGATCCACAGCTGACCTTTGATTACCACCTGTCGGCTGTGACCAGGGGGGCATTTTCCCAGGTTCGCCTGGTGCGCCAGTTGCGACCCTACCTGAATCGGGAGGCTCTCACAACAGTCACTCGCGCCCTCGTGACCTCTAGGCTGGAATACTGCAACGTGCTCTACATGGGGCTGCCCTTGAAGAGCATCGGCGGCTTCAGCTAGTCCAGAATGCGGCCGCGCGAGTGATTGTGGGTGCACCTCGGTTCGCCCACATAACACCTATCCCTCCGCGAGCTGCACTGGCTACCTGTTGATCTCCGTGTGACGCTTCAAGGTGCTTCTTACTACCTATAAAGCCCTTCATGGTAGTGGATCTGCGTACTTGGGAGACCGCCTCCTGCCAATCACCTCCTCTCGACCCATAAGATCTCACAGATTAGGCCTCCTCCGAGTGCAATCTGCCAGCCAGTGCCGGCTGGCAACTACGCGGAGGAGAGCCTTTTCAGTAGCAGCTCCGACCCTCTGGAACGATCTCCCCATGGAGATTCGTACCCTCACCACCCTTCAGACCTTCCGCACAGCCCTCAAGATCTGGCTATCCTGCCAGGCCTGGGGGTAAAGACCATAGTCCGCCCCCACCCGAATGTGTATGAATGTTGGTTGGTTTTAATTATACATTGTGTTTTATGTTATTGTATGTCTTCCCCTCCCATACAAGTTGTTAGCCGCCCTGAGTCCCCTCAGGGAAAAGGGCGGCCTATAAATAAACTCACTACAACTACAACTACTACAACTACTTAGAAAGTTACCAACCGGTTCTCCCCGAATAGGTGCGAACTGGCTGACTCCCACCACTGGTATGATGTGAAAAGAAATTGTGTTGCCATGATGTACAGATTCTGTTGAGAGCTTAGATGCTAAAGCTGAAAAGTATCTTATTGTTGCTTCTGTAGTCCAATCAATGTATTTCAATAAAGTAGGCTTAGGTTGGAATAATCGTCATTCTGATACTGGGTGTAACCTGTGTGCACAGCCTCCCCAGAGTTCCTCTAAGGGTGAAGTTAACCCAGGTTATGGCTGTCATAGCATGTATCTCTCTAAGGGTGAAGTTAAGCCAGGTTATGGCTGTCATAGCATGTATCTCTCTAAGGGTGAAGTTAAGCCAGGTTATGGCTGTGATAGTAAAGCATGTATCCTCCTGACTATTTGTGTTATTATTCAAGAACCAAAGTGTTTCTGACCCTTCCAGTAACACTTTTATGTCCAGTCTTAATTTTCTCCCCAGTTGTGTAAGACATTCTAGACAATAATGCAGTGTTCTCAACCTTGTCAACTTGAAGATGTCTGGACTTCAACTCCCAGAATTCCCCAGCCAGCATTCGCTGGCTGGGGAATTCTGGGAGTTGAAGTCCAGACATCTTCAAGTTGACAAGGTTGAGAAACACTGCAATAATGCCTGTAGGTTTTCGTCACCGTTGTGTCATGCTTTCTGAAGAATGACTGTTTTGTTCTGTTCCTGCGTTATGTTGAATGACATATTTGAATCAACGCTATCTGTTTGGTTCTGCATATCCAGGGAATTGAGTTCATCTTTCCCCATTGGAAAGATTCAGTTCTATAAGAGAGAGTAGCAACCGCCTTCAAAATGTGCCAATGTTCTGTGTTCAGCTTATGTGGGGTCTGCTTTGAACATCTATGGAGGCAGGGTGGCATAGTTGACTGTGTGAAAAAGCAAAGATTACGAGGCTCATAGATTTTCACCAGCTAGCCTGTTTCTTATACAAGGAAAGGAAACTCGCTAGGTGACGGGTGACGCTTTGCAAGACAATAATAAAGCAGTCGGAAGAGATAAAAGGAGTTGGGGGAAAAACTCTGACTCGCTTGTTGCTCTCTTCTTACAAATATTTATCAGGATAAACAATTCAAATCTTTAGCTGTGAGACATTCAGCGTTGAATAATCTATGATCCCTGGTATGTGCAAATGGCTCGTTGTCTTTCTTCCCAAATAGGCCACGTTAAGTCCATGTCAATCACCTCTTGTTTGACAAAGATACAGACTTAAGAGTGGATTTGGTTAATTCACCTGTAATTTTATTTGTATTGGTCCGGCTCTGTCTTCGGAGAAATGAGTGTGATACCTGAGATCCAATAATGTGACTTCAGTACCTAATCTAGCGAAGGGATAAAGATAAATTGTGACAAGGAAGAAGCCCTGACTTCCCCACAGATGGCTTTGGTAATTAACCAAGCAGGGTAAAAACACATGTTAGATGTAGATAAATTTATGCCCGGAACTGGTGTGTTCATCCATAATGAAAGCCTGTTTCAGTTCCCCAAAGGGATGTCAAATGTGAAAGGGAAGAGTTTTAAATAGAAAATAGTCTGGTGCTCTACATGGAGTGAAAAAGCCTCCTGTAGTTCAGATACATTTCCTAAAACTGGAAGGGGGGGAACAATAGCAATAGCAATAGCAGTTAGACTTATATACCGCTTCATAGGGCTTTCAGCCCGCTCTACAGCGGTTTACAGAGTCAGCATATTGCTCCCAAACAACAATCCGGGTCCCTCATTTTACCCACCTCGGAAGGATGGAAGGCTGAGTCAACCCTGAGCCGGTGAGATTTGAACAGCTGAACTGCAGAACTGCAATCAGCTGAAGTAGCCTGCAGTGCTGCATTTAACCACTGCGCCACCTCGGCTCTGCAGCATGTATGTAGCCATGCGGTTTTGAGGAGATGGTTTAGGGCGGGTGAATAGGAGACCAAGGATAAATCAGATGCTTGGGCTACCAGCTATTTCAATCTCCCTTTGACTAGATATGAAGAGAGCCAAAACAAACAAAATCCAGTTTGGATGGATATGCGCATAGCAATTCAAATATTGTTTGTGCAACTTGGAGCAATATGTGCTCATACAGACCTTGAATGCTTTGCTAAAAGCTAACATTTGTAGAAATGACTTCAATAAATCTAGCAAAATATATATAATATATTGCAATGGGGAAACGGCAAGCCTGCAGCAAATATTTGGTAGCTGTTAACTGGTTTCTTTGGCGGAATTAAAGTTTTTCTTGGAAATGAGGGTTCTGAAAAGGAACTGGATGATTGTCAAAAGCCTCTTTGAAAAATGTAAGCTTGCCTTTAATTAAGAATGCTATTTTGCCTTATTTGGTCATTGATACAATTCACTGGTAACTTTTAAAGCCCAGAGCCTTGAGATTGGCTATAGCAGGTATATATTGCTTCCTAAGAGAAATTATCTAGGGCAGTGGTTCCCAAACTTGGCAACTTTAAGACTTGTGGACTTCAACTCCCAGAATTCTCCAGCCAGCAGAGCTCTGCTGGCTGGAGAATTCTGGGAGTTGAAGTCCACAAGTCTTAAAGTTGCCAAGTTTAGGAACCACTGATCTAGGGCATGTTTTGAAAAGGCTTAGTTCTGTTTTATATTTGGGATTTTGTGTCCTCCTTACTTTAAGAAGCTGGACTTGAACAGCTCTGAAGGATGGGCTGAATTGGAGTAGCTCCATTTAACGCTAATTGGAATGTTGCCTTTCACAAGATTCCCTGTCTTATTCCTATAATAAGATGCAAAAACATTCGTAAAACTCGTTGATTTCAGCAAGAGAGTTCACTACAGTATTTAAACTGCTCCAATTGAAACCAGTGAATTAAATAGGCCTGGCTTTACATAAGTGAAGGTTGTGGGGGAAGAAGTGTATCTACATGTTTCTAAGGAAGTTATCATATTTTCTGACCTTTTTCATACTCGCAAATGGGTGACTTAAAAATAAAGAGAGATTGGATATCAGGCGCTTCCTTTGTTAAGTAGATCGTTGGTTCCTTGAGTATTTTGATGAAGAGTATTTCCTTGAGTATTGCGCTCTACATGGGGCTGCCCTTGAAGAGTGTTCGAAGACTTCAACTAGTCCAGAATGCAGCCACGCGAGCGATTGTGGGTGCACCTCGGTACACCCACGTACACCTATCCTCCGCAAGCTGCACTGGCTGCCCATTGGTCTCCGGACACGCTCAAGGTGCTAGGTCGGTTACTTTTAAAGCCCTACATGGTATCGGACCTGGTTACCTGAGAGACCGCCTCCTGTCAGTCACCTCCAAAGACCTATTAGATCCCACAGACTAGGCCTCCTCCGGATTCCATCTGCCGGCCAATGTCGGCTGGTGACTCTCTGGGGGAGAGCCTTCTCTGTGGCTGCTCCAGCCCTATGAACCGATCTCCCCGTTGAGATCCAGATCCTTACTACCCTTTCCGGCCTTCTGCAAGCAACTAAGACCTGGCTGTTCCGGCAAGCCTGGGGCTGTTGAATTAATCCAGCCCATCAGATGTTACGGACTGTTGTTGAATTTTAAATTGTTGTTTTTTTATTTTTGTACCCCCTTCCCTTTTTATTGTTAGCCGCCCTGAGTCTTCCGGGAATAGGGCGGCATACAAGCCAAATCAATCAATCAATCAAATCAAGATTTGAAATGGAGGAAATATTTAGAAATATTGCTCTAAAACAGTATGTAAGACTTTAGAAGAACTCTCAACTGGCAAACTCCATTGGGGAAACCTCTGTTTTTTAGATAAATATATGTAAGGAAAAAGAAACAGTTCCCAAACTATCAGTAATTGTGTGGTAGACAATATAAAACAGTTATTGTCTCATATTTCATTTGTCTTTTTCCATTGGTAAGTACTGGCTATAAATTTGCAGGCAGAATTCAAAGCTTCGTATCACACTTCCCAGTGGCCTCTTTGTCAATATGGACTCAGTTTTTTACAAACTCTAGTCTGCAAAAGATAGACTAAGTCTTTTGGTGTGGTGAGAGGTGGATTGAACTGAAATAGAAGACATGAAAGATAAATGATAATTTTGACCAAAATATGGACATGCTCCTATAGAAGAATGTAGTAGAACATTTTAAAAAGGAATATAACATTTCAGAACAAAGCAGAATGGTTTAATTTATTAATGACTAAAGTTTAAATTGACCTTAGAAAAAGGATATTCAGATGTTGTGATGGGTTTATAGCTACAAAGATTGGAATCATGCAAGCTATGGTATTCCCTGTGATACTCTATGGAGTGAAAGATCTTGTTTGAAGAACAAGATAGAAGAGTGTTAAGCTTTTGAATTTTTGGTGTTGGAGACGGCTTCTGAGAAGTGCCATGGACAGCCATGAAAACAAATTGCTGGATCATAAGGAAGGAAAGGAGAGGAGGAAGGAAGTAGTAGAGAAGGGTGGGACGAAGGAAGGGGAAAGGAGTGGAAGGTGGAATGGAGAGAAAGAGAAGGAGAGATAGTAGGAAAGGAAGAGGAAGAGTGGAGGAGAGGTAGGGGAAGAAGAAAGAGGTAAGGAGAGGGTGGGCGGAAGGGAGAGAAAGAGAAGGCGAGGAGGGAGGAGAGAGAGAAAGAGAAGGAGGAGAGGGTAGGAAGGAGAAGAAAGAGGGTAGAGTAGGGAGAGTAGGAAGGAAGAAGGGTAAGTTAGAGGAGGAGGAGAAGTAGAGAAGGAAGGGAGGAGAAAAGAAAAGAAAGAGAAATAGGTGTGATAGAGCAGGTGCTAGGGATGGTAAACAAAGCAACAACGCCTTGGAGCAGTGGGGAGGAACAAGGAGTGTGATCCTGACGTCGTGCATTGAGCAGTGGGGAGGAGTCAAGGGAGTTGGTCCTGGATGCCTGGCAATGGAGGGCTAATAGGTGTAAAGAACAGTTACGCAGTTACAGGAGATAATTGCACTCAGCTGGTGGTAATTAGCTCCTCTCAAGACTATAAAAGGAATGATTGTGCACATGCCCTTTGCAGGAGTCAACATATTTACTAGAGCTGGAGAAGCTGTTGTGGCTATCTTGGCAGGCTGGATTGCTGCCAAGGTCAGTCTGTGCTGGATTGCTGCCAAGGTCTGGTCTGTTGTTAATAAATCCTTGAAGTATCTTTGTCTTGGCATGCTTTGGTGTATGAAGAGGAAGGTCAGAACAGAGGAATATACATGTTGTAGTCAAACAAACTTACAACAGTTTGTTTAGTGACTGTTTGAGTTACAACGGCACTGAAAAAAAAGTGAATTATCACCATTGTTCACACTTATGACCATTGCAGCATCCCCATGGTCATGTGATTATATTTGGATGCTTGTCAACTGACTCACATTTATGACTGTTGCAGTGTTCCGGAGTCACGGGATCCTCTTCTCCAACCTTCTGATCAACAAAGTCAATGCAGAAACCAGATTCACTTAACCAACCATGTTACCCACTTAAACGGCAGCAGCGATTCACTTAACAACTGTGGCAAGAAAAGTTGTAAAATGCGGCAAAACTCACTTAACAAATTTCTCAGCAACATAAATTTGGGGCTCAATTGTGGTCACAAGCTGAGGACCTTCTGTATCTTACCATCATTTAATTGAAGTACAATTTAGTACTGCCAAAGATCAGTGGGCTATACTAAATCTCCAAAGCCTTTGGATTAAAAAAATAATAATACTACACTGTTGTGACTCAGCAGTTGTCTGCTGTGAGTCTTTTCGGGATACAAGATTCATTATGCAGCTGGGGCTTGTTAGAGGCAGGTTTGGAGATAAAAGGACGGATGCTGCCACGCCCTAGTTGCAGGAGTCAACGTTCCTTCATGCGTTCCTTGACCCTTGATCGTGGTTTCTTTGATGTACACTTGGAAAAGTGATTTGACTTCTGCAACCCTGATTCGTAGAGACATCGGATAAGTGCTCTGTGTTTCCTGTAACCCTGATTCAAGGCTACACTTGGAGAAGTGCTTGGATTTCTGTAACCCTGATTCTTAGAGACTTCGGAAGGAATGTTTTGCTTTCGTTTTGGTTGCGTAAGAAAGATTTGTTTTTCAGTTTGTTATCTTCTGGCAGAGACTTTAATTAATTTATTTTGGCTCGCAGCCACTTTGAACCGAGAACTGATAAAGAGAAGTCCCTCTCATTTTGTTTGCCTGTCTTTTGTTAAGAGCCGTGAAGGGGGGACAGGAACACTACACCAACTGAATTTGGCAACTGTATTCAGTACAGTATGAATTATACTGTGAAAACATCCTAAGCAACTCACTCAGGCTAACACGGTGGAAAATAACTTGGACTATATATTGTCAGACGTTTGTATTGACTTTTGCAAAGAGAACTGTTCTTTTCACTGTATTTTGGACTTTTCTTTTATTAGCCCCACTGTTACCCAAATATTAGCTATATAAAGGTCTTGGATTTGTGTTTTCTTGACTTATGAGGATGAATAATTTCTGATCCTGGAGCCCTTTTAATTATGGGCCCCAAAAGAAAGCACAATAATTATTCTCTGCATATGTTTGTACTTCTCTCTCTTCCTTCCTACTCTCTTCCTCTCTTCAGGAGCCGAGGTGGCGCAGTGGTTAAATGCAGCACTGCAGGCTACTTCAGCTGACTGCATTTCTGCAGTTCGGCTGTTCAAATCTCACCGGCTCAGGGTTGACTCAGCCTTCCATCCTTCCGAGGTGGGTAAAATGAGGACCCGGATTGTTGTTGGGGGCAATATGCTGACTCTGTAAACTGCTTAGAGAGGGCTGAAAGCCCTATGAAGCAGTATATAGTCTAACTGCTATTGCTATTGCTATTGACTTTTCTTTCAATATGTTAGTGAGTCTGCGTTGATGGCTCTTACCTTGGGTTTTGCTTACCTAAATTTTTTTTTTTAATCTCTCAAGGTGTGAAAACACCAGTCTCTTCTATCTTGAACTTCAAAGACAGGATGCTAGTTAAAGACAAATCCAGGTGTTCTTCCATGATGTCCTTGAATAGATGCGTAGGATTCCTGGTTTTTAATCCCCACTTCTCTATAACAGAGCAACTCCTCAACCCTTGGGCAAAGAATGCAAACAAAAATAAAATAAGGAGGAACACGGCTTTAGCAGGCTTCCAGCATGGTTGCATTCCAGGATACAGTGGCCTTGTACCATCAAATAGCCTTAGAGGAGAACATTAGAAGCTGTCGGTTTAGATAAGGCTGAGATCCCCTCCTGTGGGACCCTCAGTTGTATTAATAAGGAAAAATTAATTTTAACCTCTGGGATGTCTGCCAAATCCTACGCCTTCTGGCAGTCCAGCTGTGCTGGAAAAAACAAATTGTAGGTATGTAAGAACAAAGGGGAGGGAATCCCGCCACAAATTAAAGTACAGAATTTATTTAGGATGGAGGAGGAGGGAGGAGTACAGTTTTGTACTGCCAAAAATAAAAATAATCCTCTTTTTTGATACTGCCCTCCACTTAGCACTGGACGTTGTAGATACAAGAATTGTGTTTCCCATGAGGTCCTAGATTACCCTTGTCTAATCCAGAACGTGAGACAAGTGACAGCCACGTCGTACCCAAAGGAATGAGAAAGTGTGAACAATTCCAGTTTTACCTTCATCCTAACAGGAGCCTTTTGACACTTCTAATTAATACGTATGCAAGAAAAAGGAGAATTAGTTCCTTGGCAAAAGCAAACGCCACCCTTCTCTCCAGCTACCAAAATTCCTACTAGAATTGAATCCTGTATTGTAAACCACGGCTGCTCCTGACACAGTTTAACAGTGGCACTTAACAGAAGCAGAGTTCCAGCCGTCGTGTTGTAAATGAACAGGGTAAGCCTCTTTGAAGTCAACGTCAAATCAACCCTCAAAGGATAGTCTCTGATGTCCTTGTATTTCTTTCCTTGTAATTACAGGAAAAGAAAAATCCCTCGGTTGCCTAAGGTGGAAGTTTGCCTTAATAAAGCCTTCAGGAATTTGCCGTCTGCTGGTTCAGTGTGTACTTTCCAATATTTGGTTCCAGTCCTCTTTCTGTTTGTTCTCACAGAATATTGCACCGAGGATGACATTTTCCTTTGAATTATGAATTCTCACGATCATGTTATTTCCTGATTTAGAAATCTGACACTTGAAAGGTCAATTAAGAAGCGTTTCTCTCCATCTGTGGAAAAACGGGGAGGACTGTTCCCAACTGCAAAGAAATTCCTGTAATAAGTCACTGGGCTTATTACAAGTCCCGGCTTAGGTGTTGGTTACTTTAGAAGAGCAAAGTTATCAGGTCTGTAGTTATTTACAACACCCCTTACTACAAACAGAATCTGCAAAGAGTACATGTTTGAGAGGCCTTATCCTTCCCCCCCAGTGTGAAGAGCAGTGGGATGGGACTCGGGAGAAATGCATTCTCTCTCCGAGCATCCTTTCTCCAGAAGAGGCTACCGCCAGAAATAGCAAGTTCTGTGCTTTCATTCATGACTTAGGAATCTGGGAGACCTGGCTCTTGGGGAAAGCTTTTGGGAACGAAGTTTAGTTTTTAGTTCATCACACCTTGTACAACGAAATTAAATGCCATCTTCAGTGTACATTGGTTAGGGTGCAGTACTGCAGGCCACTTCAGCTGACTGTTATCTGCAGTTCAGCGGTTCAAATCTCACGGCTCAAGGTTGACTCAGCCTTCCATCCTTCTGAGGTGGGTGAAATGAGGACCCAGACTGTGGGGGCGATATGCTGACTCTGTAACCGCTTAGAGAGGGCTGAAAGCCCTATGAAACGGTATATAAGTCTAACTGCTATTGCTATTGCTATCCTTCACATTCTATCTATACAATTGAATTGAAAACCCGATATTGCATTAGTATTGTACTACGCAGTAGAATTCAATATAATTACTGCCCTGGGAGAGAAGCTGTTTTTCAGTCTATTTGTCCTTGTTTTTATTATCCTGTACCGTCTGCCAGATGGTAAAAGTTCAAAAAAAAACCGGGTGCCCAGGATGAGGTGGATCTTTAAGAATGTTTTGAACTTTCTTAAGGTAGCGGGAGCCATAAAGAGGGGAAAGGGCAACCCATGATCCTCTGGGCAATGACGTGAACCCTCTGGAATGCTGTCCTATCTGCCTCTGTGCAATTGGCAAACCCACACAGGTGCAGTAAGTTAAATACCTCTCTATGGTGCAGCGGTAGAAGGTCAACAGCAGTTTTTCCTTCGGTTGTTGTTTCCTGAGAAGTCTCAGGTTGTATGATCTCTGCTGGGCCCTTTTGACCAGGGCTGCAAGGCAGTGGTGGGTTTCCACTTTTTTACCAATGGTTTGCTTGTGCATGCGCACGTGTGCTCATGACACTTCTGCATGCGCAGAAGCATCCAGGCAGGTGGGCGGAGCCACCGCCGCCAACCGCCCACTACTCGATCTGGGTCGAACTGGAAGCAACCCACCTCTGCTGTAAGGGAGTGCCGCCAGAATAAGGTCCTCTTTTTACCCGAGCCGAGGTGGCGCAGTGGGTTAAATGCAGCACTGCAGGCTACTTCAGCTGACTGCAGTTCTGCAGTTCGGCTGTTCAAATCTCACCGGCTCAGGGTTGACTCAGCCTTCCATCCTCCGAGGTGGGTAAAATGAGGACCCGGATTGTTGGGGGCAATATGCTGACTCTGTAAACCGCTTAGAGAGGGCTGAAAGCCCTATGAAGCGGTATATAAGTCTAACTGCTATTGCTGCTACCCAGAAACTTAAAACTGGCCACTTGTTCTCCACTGATAAGCAAGGGCTGGCTGTCCGATCTATTTCTTCTATAGTCGACTATAAGCTCCTGGTTCACCAACAAATGTGCGATAGACATATGCGCGCCGACAAAACCGCAACGTCAAAATCGCTAATTGATTTTCGACAGTAGCACGCCAACAAATGTGCGATGACAAAATCGCGCATACGTACGTTATAACCCTAGCCCTAATTTTTTTCTATTTTATTGTCATTGCGCTTTTGTCGGTGCGATTTTGACATCGTGAATTTGTGGGCGCGATTTTGACGTCACGGTTTTGTTGTGGTTTTGTCGGCGCGCATCTGTCTATCGCGCGTTTGTCGAGTGACGTAAGCTCCTTGGTCTTATTGGTGTTAAGGACCAAATTATTGCCTCCATACTATGAAAGAAATGCTCCACCTTATCTTGATAGGCAGACTCATCCCCCCCTGGAGATTAGTCTCACCACTATTGTATCATCTGCAAATTTAATAAAATATTACTAGTGTGAGTGGGAATGCAGTCGTGCACATATAGAGCTGTGATGGCCAAACATGTTTTTTTTAAGTTGATATATTTTCTCAAATCTGGCCACTAATTATTATTCAATGCAGGGCATTCAGACCTCTCAAAAAACCAACTATTGTTTGGTTAATGTTTCAGCCAACCAGTTTTCAAGAAATACCACTCATTCCAATTCGAGATGCATATTAATTTTCCACGCTTTACAATAACAAACTAGGAACTAATACTATACCATGGTTATATTCCTAGTAAACCTGGTCAATGAACCCACAGCAAAAATTGTTATGAAAATATATAAAATGCTATTTCACTATGTCGTCGTAATTTTATACTATAAGGACTCCATAATAATTGGGCGCTGCAATCGAAGACGGAGATAATTTGCTTACAATTTTGCTACCCCTGGATTAAACATGAAGCAAAGTAAGGCCATGCTTAGGACACCGAGGGAAATGGGGGGTACCACAGAGTTTTCTCCCCAGCTATCATGCCCTCAGTTGTTCCGCTGTGATAATTTAGTCATTTTTTAAAAATTGTTTTTACCTGTCATGTTTAATCATCGTTGTTAAAAAAAAAATGTTTTCTTTTTTTTAATTAAATTTTTTATTTTATCAATTTCATATATACATTCACAATTATATGATATCATAACTGTTATTAATAATATGTATTTATAACAATTTTTTCCCTACAGTTGACAATATACTTGAAGATTGCTTTCTTACCATCCCATAGATCCATCTTATCTTACAACGGTCCTACTTCTTCTTCCCTCCCTCCCTCTTTCCTTCCCTCGTTTCTCTCTCCTACTCTCCTTCCTTCCCTCCTTCCTTCCCTCCTCCTTCCCCCTTCCCTCCTTCTCTCCTTACCTCTTTCCTTCCCTCCTTCCTTCCTTCCCTCCTTTCTTCTCCTCCTTCTCTTCTTCCTTTCCCCATTCCTTTCCTCCTTCCTTCCCCCCTTCCTTCTCTCATACAATGTTTCTTGAGCATGGTGTGTGACTAAAGTTTGAAAAGTCTGCTTGGAAGATGTCAGATAGCACATTTGATTCCATCTTATGGTCATGAGTATTACTTCTGTGGAGGGACAACATGTCTGCATCAGTTGGCCTAAATCTGGCCTTGAATTCTGCCAATCTGGTCTGAAAATGTTACAATTTATATCTGCAATTTATAGCCAAGTGCCTAAGTTGCTTGTGGGTTATCAGTTCCTGATGATTTGCTAAAATGAATTTTCAAGAAAGGGGGGGGGGCACAGAGTTCCAGTGGGATTAATCAAGTTCAGATCTTCAGTCATTCCCCTGGAGTTTTTTAAAAGACTTTCAAGAAAATCCTACCATGCTTAATACAAAAGTCTTATATAACATTAATGAGATTCTCCTGCTATAAGAAGATATTCTTCAAATGTTAATGGTATCAATTGATGAGATTTACATATTTTATGAAAAAAATGATTGAAGTTAAGTCATTTGAAACCAAGATGGTACTTGTAATTATTCTTCTTGCAAATTTATTCATGGTTTCCATCAATAGCTGAGTCCGGTCCTGTAAAATCCTTTATCTTCCGGCTCCATGTATTGAACAAATTGATATCATGATTAAAAAGAGCATGACCAAAGTAATGGAGAAGAGAAGAAAGGTTGGGGACCTTTTCTAAATGTATGTAGTACCTTTTAAATAGGCGTTTAACCACTCAGCCCTGCTGAGCAGTGGTTAGAATGCAGTGTTGCAAGCGAACTCTGCCCACAGCCTGGAGTTCTGGGAAGTCGGGAGGAGGGGGGAAGGTTGGGGGGGGGGTTGGGTGGGAAGGGTGGGGGGAGGGAAGTAAATATTTGTAAAAGTTTTTTTTTCAAAATTCTCAATTAAAAAAAAAAAACAATTCTAGCAAGTATATCTCAGCCCCATATATAAACTGGTGTCTTAATTTAGAAAGAAAAGGAAAGTGAGGAGATCTGAACTCTATTCAAATATCACCGCATGAGCCTGGGAATAATGCACCATGTTGATAGAAGAATGGAGGGAGAGGGAGAGAGTTTTAAGCTGATTTCCTCCCCACCCCCAACCTAAATTAAGATGACTCCTTAAAAGGCTGAGGTTTGCAACCTGTGGCACTACAGGTGCAGCCCTGAGAAGACATATATAGGATTATGGACAGAAGGCCAACTCCAGAAAAATAAGGAAGGCATGCTGGAATATGCTGCCCCTTTTTTTGCTTCTTCCTTGTGTCCCCCCCGAATTTGGTTTGTGGGATGCAGTTAGCTTAGAGTGCTTCATAGAATCCACAGGGGTCTCCATAGGAACCTCAACTGTAGCTCAACAGAGTGGTTCAATGGGGAGGAATAGGATGGGGAGGATAACTGCAGGGAAGTTCTCTCGATTCCTCCAAGGGCATATTAGGGCTGAAAATTTGTCTGGAATCGTATAAGTGCCCTGCTGGAGCATGGGGTTGGACAAGAAATCCTTCAAGGTCCCTTCCAGCTCCACCTCCTCCTCCTCCTCTTCTCTTTCTTCTCTTCTTCCTGTTAGTCTATCCTTACTCTAACACTTGCGTACTGAATTTAGCTTCTGAGTCTTGCATGTTTATTGGCATTGTTTCTCATTTTTGTATTCTATTTTTATTACAAAATATATACAGGTAGGCCTCCAGTTATTAAGCCCAAAATACCTGTTGTAAAGTGAGAAATTTGTTAAGTGAGTTTGCCCCCTTTTGCAACCTTTCTTGCCTCGGTTGCTAAGTGAATCACCGCCGTTGCTGAGTTAGTAATCTGATCGTTAAGTGAGTCTGGTTTCCCCATTGACTTTGCTTGTTGCGAAAAGGGATCATATCACCCTGGGACACGGTTCATAAATATGAACCAGTAGTAGCCAAGCATCTGAATTTTGATCACACGATCATGATCATCAAGGTCATAACTGTGAAAAACGGCCATAAGTCACTTTTTCCCAGTGCCGTTGTAACTTTGAATGATCATTAATGCACTGTTATAAGTTGAGGACTACCTGTATTCTTCTTCAGTCCAGCTGGACCCTTAAGTGATTGGCCGCATAACAGTATATAATATAATGTAATCAGGGTGATTCAATAATATAAAACAGAAATAGCAGTAGACTTATATACCGCTTCATAGGGCTTTCAGCCCTCTCTAAGCGGTTTACAGAGTCAGCATATCGCCCCCAACAATCTGGGTCCTCATTTTACCCACCTCGGAAGGATGGAAGGCTGAGTCAACCCTGAGCCGGTGAGATTTGAACCGCTGACCTGCTGATCTAGCAGTAGCCTGCAGTGCTGCATTTAACCACTGCGCCACCTTGGCTCTTATAACAATATATCACCGTAGTAAAATGAAAGCTTCCATTGATGTCTCCAGAATCGGTCTTAAAACACTCTCCAGAAAAGCCAAATCTTTACAACTTTCCAAAATCTGAAAGGTTGACAATCTTCCTTGCCTCAGAGCTCAAATTGACTCATAAGAAGATAGCACACTTCTCAGATTTTCTGCTTATTTGTTTGCTACCAAAACATGTACTAAGTCTACAAGATTCAAGAACCTCCTTTTTACTGCCTAAAACTCCTCAGACTCAAAATACTCTTCCCAATCCTGTGGCATGATGATGTCATCAATCACATACAATTTCCAGCCTCTTCAAGTAAAAATGAAAATGAAATGTAGCCCCTACTTATGGGGCTGATTCAGGCTTTACAGTATTTTCGAAATATGTGAACATGTCAGCAAGTAAAGTGTGATTGGTATATCAGACAGAAATGTGACGTAATGTAAAATTTGACATTCTTTATATATATATTCGGTAGAACCGGTTCGTCAAATCTACCGAATCGGTTAAAAGAGGTTTCACCAGTGGACCCGGAAAGCAGGCCACACCTACAGAAGAGGGAAGAGGTTCCAAAATGTTTTGAAACCCACCATATATATATATATATACATACATACACACACACACACACACAGACACAGACACAGATACAGAGATAGATAGATAGATAGATAGATAGATAGATAGATAGATAGATAGATAGATATAGATAGAAAGATAGATAGATAGATAGATAGATAGATAGATGATAGATAGATAGATAGATAGATAGATAGATAGATAGATAGATAGATAGATATAGATAGATCAGTGATGGGTTTCAAAAAAATTTCGAACCTACTCTGTGGGTGTGGCCTCCTTTGTGGGAGTGGCTTGCCCGCCATGTGACCTGGTGGGAGTGGCTTGCCGGCCATGTGTTCTCTCTCTCTCTCTCTCTCTCTCTCTCTCTCTCTCTCTCTCTTTTCTTCCTTTTGTCTCTCTGTCCTTTTTTCCTTTTTTTCTTTCATCTCTCTCTCACTTTTTCCTTCTTCTTTCTTTTTTCTTTTTTTCTTTATTTATTTCTTCCTTCCTTCCTTCCTCTCTCTCTCTCTCTCTCTCTCTCTCTCTCTCTCTCTCTCTCTCTCTCTGTGTTTGTGTGTGTGTGTGTGTGTGTCAGTGGTGGGTTTCAAAAAATTTTGGAACCTCTTCTGTAGGTGTGGCCTGCTTTCTGGTGGAACCTCTTCTAACTGGTTCGGTAGATTTGACGAACCGGTTCTACCAAACTGGTGCGAACTGGTAGGAACCCAACTCTGATATATATATATATATATATATATATATATATATATATATATATATATATATATATATATATATATATATATATATATATATATATCAGAGAGAGAGAGAGAGAGAGGGAGGGAGGGAGGGAGGGAGGGAGGGAGAGAGAGAGAGAGAGAGAGAGAGAGATGAGTACAACATGGTCCACTTTATCCTGATTCACAACAAAGTCTCTGTCCTATGCTTGCAAACTCCGATTAGGTAGAAACCTAAAACATATGTCTCAATTTCCTATGTTACAAGCTGAACAAAATAGACGGTTTGGAAGAATTCTCACTTTTCTTGCACTAAAGATACATTATTGACCCCCATTGTTGACATTACTTGTCCAAATGTTATGATTGTGGCCAGAAAAAGCAAGCAAACATTGACGTGACATTCTTTTCAGTGAGAAATCCCAGAAATCCAGGTCTTTGCTATGAATCACTCTTATGAACTATAAAAAGTGCTATTAATTGTCTGACACCATAAACTATGGGGAATGTCCCTTATCATCCAGTTGAAGTGTCCACTCTATTTTCTGCTTAATTCTGGAGAATGCACAACTGCATTTTAAAAGTAGGTAGCAGTTTTACAGGAATGTTTCGCACCATATTCCCTTTAGAGTATTGAATTGTTCCACATGTGTTGGCTTACAGATATTTTTCAGAGCAACGTGAGTAAAAAAATGCAACATTTGAAATGCAAGAAAACCCCTGTGTTCTGAATGCAAATGTAATTTGTATTTATATTACTATAGTATATTTTCTCAGAAATTAGTCTAAGTAAATATTAAATATTGTTTAATAGGGCTTATTGTTCCAACCTCAAATTTAGAGATATTACTGATAATGAATAGCAATAGCAATAGCAGTTAGACTTATATACCGCTTCATAGGGCTTTCAGCCCTCTCTAAGCGGTTTACAGAGTCAGCATATCGCCCCCAACAACAATCCGGGTCCTCATAGCCTTGATGCTGATCACTAAGGAACCCATCTCCACATGGAAGGAAGATATAATGATTAACATGTTGCTACGATATCTGGTACGTTTTAATAAAACCTTTTGGAAACAATATTAAAAAAATATTTTCTGTCTTAAAACTATCCATTTTTACTGCATGCTTTTAAGATGACGCTACCTTTCCACATAAGGCTGGACAGAACAGAGTTTGCATGGGGCAGCCCCACATGGGTTCTTCTAAGAGATGATGGCATGATGGAAGGCACCAGAGAGGCGGTGTATTAGAGAGACTCAATGATTGATGATGATGATGTTAGGAACTGTAATTCCAGAACTATCATCAAGGGCCCCGGAACTGCATTTGCAGGAATACATGGACAATAATGGACATAAATATCAATTAACAAAGTTAAATCATCTGCTCTATTGGAATTACATTTGTTGATGATCTAAGATGTCAGATAATGATATTAAGTGTAGGTGGTATTATGGCTAAGCAGGATGTAAAATATCATCAGCTGTGTTTGTTAAAAAGGAAAATGTGAATATTAAAAGATAAATTGTGAGTTACCCCAAGGCCTTCTGTAAATAGCTTCCCTCCATTGTCTTCCTCATTGGCAGTTAAAAGATAAACTCCATTAGGTACACATATGGTTTATAATAGACGGCTTTGGAAGAGAAATTTTTTTAGAGCAGAAATATTTAGCTGAGGTACCTCTCCATCACTTTCAATGCCATCTTCCGCACTAATCGCTGAGGCCTCTTTATTAAATAAATTTGCACACAATTTGGAATCGAATATCTATATCAATGTTGAACTTGCTGAAACCCACTTTTTCTAGACATTCTGCTTGAAGAGTTTGTAGCCAAAATTAAAATTTGAAAGTGCTAAGAAAGTTCTATTTCCACTTTTGCATGAAGCCAGCTGGGTTGGTCCAGTCCCTTTCTCTCATCCCTAAGAAACAGGCAATGGCAAACCATTTTCAAAACCCTTGCCAAGAAAACTGCAGAGACTAGTCCAGGCAGTTTCCAAGGATCGAAAACTAACTTGAAGCCCCCCCCCCAAATATTCATTTATACTTGTTTGAATTATAAGTTCTAAGCATACTAATGGGTTGACAGAGGATGGTTCCTATGCATAACTGTTGTGGCCCAGCAGGAGCCACCAGACTCCGACAGCGAGCGGCCCTATGAGTCGGCTCTGGAGGATGTGGAGGACCCTGGATAGGGTTCCGACTCCTAGCAGGGTTCAGAGAGGCTGGTTGGCCACCAGGAGGCGCCTGAGCCTTGGACCAGTGGGGAGGAGACAAGGGAGTGTGATCTGGACGCCAACAGTGAGTTGTTCCTGGATGCCCGGCACCGAAGAGCTAATAGGCATCAGGAACAGTTGTGCAAGTACAGGAGGTAATTGCACTCAGCTGGTGGTCATTAGGCTCCTCTCCAGACTATAAAAGCACTGCTTGTGCACACGCCCCTTTTGCAGAAGTCAACACAGGAACAAATGTTGGAGAACATTATGGTGAGCTTGGCAGGCTGGATTGCTGCCACGGCTTATCTGTGCTGGATTGCTGCCAAGGACCTGTCTGTCTGTTAATTAAATGCCGTAACTTACCTTTGGCTTGGAGTGTGTTGGTGTGGGACGAGGGGGGTCAGAACACATAACCTTGTAGATGTAACCCTGAAGACAACGGTGGGATCCTGCTCGCTTAACAACCGCTTTGGTGATCTCATGTTTCACCTGTGTGTGCAGTTTTACCAAAACTTACCTTCCACGTAACGTCTTGGGAAGTAACACAGCTGAGGCATGGCAACTCGCTCTGCTGCGCTAATCAGCTGAGAGGCAATAGGTAAGTAAAGCGTAAGGGTGGTGGGCCCACCTGATCGTCGGAGCGAACCAGTTCACTCTCAGCTGATCGTCAGAGCTACCGGTATGCCCAAACCAGTCCGAACCGCCTGAATCCCACCCCTGCCTGAAGATAAAATGAAGAGTTTTAGCTATAGGAGAAAATTGCCTGAGCATTTTTATGGCTTACTCTGTTTTGTAAACAATGGATTTTTTTCTGAATGTCCCTGTAGGCCAGTGGTAGTCAACCTGGTCCCTACCGCCCACTAGTGGGCGTTCCTCCTTTTATGGTGGGCGGTAGGGGTTTGCTGTAACTCTGCTTTATAAATTTTATAAAGTAATTTCCCTACTTTATAAATCACCATTACTGTGGAACGGGTGGGCGGTTAGAAAATTTTACTACTAACAGAGATACAAGAGTGGGCAGTAGGTATAAAAAGGTTGACTACCCCTGCTGTAGGCAGTCCCAAATAAACTATAAAATACTTTCAGGGTTATTCCTTTGGGCAATGTCTTCTAATGATGTGGTAAACCAGTGGTGGGTTTCAAAATTTTTTTGAACCTACTCTGTGGGTGTGGCCTCCTTTGTGGGAGTGGCTTGCTGGCCATGTGTTCTCTCTCTCTCTCTCTCTCTCTCTCTCTCTCTCTTTCCTTCCTTTTGTCTCTCTGTCCCTTTTTTCTTTTTTTCTTTCATCTCTCTCTCACTTTTTCTTTCTTTTTTCCTTTCTTCCTTTCTTTCTCTTTCTCTCTCTGTGTGAGTCTGTCTGTCTGTCTGTGTGGCTCTTTGCCTCTCCCTCCCTTCCTCCCTCCCTCCCTCCCTCCCTCCCTCCATGTCTCTATGTGATTCTCTCTGTGTGTCTGTGTGTCTGTCTGTCTGTCTGTCTGTCTGTCTGTCTGTCTGTCTCTCTCTCTCTCTCTCTCTCTCTCTCTCTCTCTCTCTCTCTCTCTCTCTCTCTCTCTCTCTCTCTGTATCTCTCTCCTCCAGTGGTGGGTTTCAAAAAGTTTTGGAACTTCTTCTGTAGGTGTGGCCCGCTTTCCGGGTCCACTGGTGGAACCTCTTCTAACCGGTTCGGTAGATTTGACGAACCGGTTCTACCGAATAGGTGCGAACTGGTAGGAACCCACCTCTGTGGTAAACCATGAACAAGCTATGAACTTGCAGTTTCCAAGTTGCAAGCTTGGAACTGAAGCAGTTGTGTACATAATGTGCTCATGTGCAAGCGCAATTGATTGAAGAGTTCTATCGTTGTATTTCTTAAAAGATACTAGGACTGAAAGAGACGCTTGCAGTAGTGCTCTTAATATTTGCCTGTTTGATTTCCCCTCCCTCCCAAGATACTTGTTGTAACAGGACAAGAACTGCTAGAATGCCTTGTGTCACGAACCAGCTGTAGTGTACAAATTCAAATTGTGCAAATGGTTTTTCACATTGTCTGCGAAGGTCACAAGTGATGAAGGCCAGTCTTTTTTACTTAGCTTGTGACAAAAACAAAGGGTGATGATGATAAGGTAGAGAGGAGATAGCATTTCTATCACCCTGAGGTTCTTGGATGTAGGTTAGGACATCCGTGTAATAAATTAATCCTTCCAAACACGGTGGAGGAAAACATCCATCAAATCTTTGCAAGACTGAGGCCTGAAATACATCAGAATGGGAATGTTTTAAAATAATCCTCCTTTTTAATCTTTGTTTAAGAAAGAGAGATTGAATCTTATTTCTTTCTCATGAATGTTCACAGGAAAAATACAGCCATATGCTGAGATTTCAAGACTTCATTACTCACAGCTGTCTTGCAGTGTAAAGTGGATATATTATAGCCCATCCTTCTTGGCCTTAGGAAGTGGTCGAATGACCACATTCTTGGGCTGATGGATAGTTCTTCTCCTTTGCTTAAGCCCAGATGTGGCATTTATGAGGTGGTCTCATGACAAGAGGAAGTTGTTCTGAATAAAAGCAGAATCCTAGTCCAGACTGCAGAGAAAGAAAACTATCGTGAGTGTGACTGCATCCCGAGCATGAAATTTAGTTAAACATCTGTCTGGGGGGAATACTGAAGGCTTTATTAGCAATGTGGGTATGATTTCCAGTTGGTCATGAAAAGTTGAATTCTTAGATGTATCTACTTGCATTGTGATTTGCTTGCAGAAATCATGTGGCCTACACATGTAGCACTTTTACAAATGTTTGTGATGTTGTTGTTGATTTGATTTGGAATCCCTTATAATCTACTCTGCATGGAAATTAAACCAGCAAGATGCATCTCTTAGATATAACCTTTGCCATCAAGCCGAAAGGTCATTTTTTTCTACCCAATTAGTGGATTCTGTCTCAGATGTCATTCTTTGATAGATTACTTTCATAAGCACTGTTGTTAAATCAGAAGATGTCAAATTTACATTATTCAATCCTTGCTCATGCCTCTAGGCTACAATTCTCTAGTGGGATTTTGTCTTCTGATCTTTAGACTATTTCTGGCCCTGATATTTCTAAAGGACAGTGTAGAAGCATAGATCATCAGTTCCCAAATCATGTCATGGTGCGAGCTTCCTTAGGAACAAGATAAATGTTTGGTTATGTTGTAGTTAGAATCAGGAAGAAATTCAATCGCCACGAGGTTTCTACAGCATGAGCAAGTTGCTGGTTGTTGAAATGAACTGCTTTCAAAATTCATCTTTGTTTATTTGATACATTCATATTTTGGGTTTTTTCCCCACCATGGACCTCAAAAACAGCAGAACAGAGTAGTTTCAGCTAAGATGTTTCATATGTGACCAGTGGTGGGATTCAACCGGTTCGCACCTATTCGGGAGAACCAGCTGGTAACTTTCTAAACAGTTCAGAGAACCGATTGTTGGAAGAAATCTCCTTTTGTTTTTTTCCACTTTACAGGGCTAATCCTGTAAGGAAGGCAGGAAGGAAACATTCTGGTGTTGTTTCTAGCCTAATCTTTATTGCCCTGCTTACAGAAACTGCCTCTCCCGTTAACCCTTATTACATTGCAACAGCTGAGGCGAAGCGCCCATCGACCTGAGTGACCTTGAGTTGGCCACGCCCACCCAGTCACATGACCACCGAGCCCCACCTACCCAGATGGTCATTAGGGCAGAGAACCAGTTGTTAAATTATTGGAATCCCACCACTGTATGTGACCCAATGAAGCATCTTAAGCATAATCCTTATGATATGTGTTTTTGTAGAATACAGTTTGCTTCTATATTAAGCTTTGTGTAACACTCTAGAGGGGCTATTATTCATATTAAACATATGAAATAAATATACCGTATATACTCGAGTATAGGCCGACCCGAATATAAGCCGAGGCAGCTAATTTTACCACAAAAACTGGAAAAGTTATTGACTCGAGTATAAGCCTAGGGTGGGAAATGCAGCAGCTACCGGTAAATTTCAAAAATAAAAATAGATACCAATAATGTTTTTGAATATTTATTTCAAAGAAAAACAGTAAACTAGCGGTGTATTCAATGAAATACTTCACTCATCTCATGATGCTGATGTCCCGCTGTGATGATGATGTCCCGTGCAGCCGCGGGAGCGATGTCCCGCCTCCTATGACACACGGCACAGTGATTCCTATCATTGGATCACTGTACCAGAGGAGGTGGGACATCGCTATGTGGCTGCTTGCCATACCAAGGAGGAGGTGGGACATCGTTGCAGAGCGGCAGGAGGGGGAGGAAGGGGAATCGTAAGACAGCCCTGCATTACATTAGAACGTGAGGAGGGGGGATGGTGCGGTGCGCGCTACGCGGCAAACTGACACAGAGGGAGGGGAAACTCACAGGGGCACTGGGCCATTCATGAGTGTCACCCAGCGGCATGGCCGCGCCCCTTTTTCTCCTCCATTTTGGGCACATTTTTCACTGACTCGAGTATAAGCCGAGGCGGCTTTTTTCAGCCCAAAAAGTGGGCTGAAAAACTAGGCTTATACTCGAGTATATACAGTATACCCAGAATGTTTAACTAAGCATGACTTCAGCGCACTTTCATTGATCGTTACAATGGATTTTTGCCTATAAATACTATCCAGATATGCCAACGATTGTGGTCGGATGTCTGTTTGTTAAAACATGCAAAGGGCAAATGGACACCTCTGTGCTCGGCAGAAGAGCGCTTAGAACCTTGCAGGTTTTAGATGGATCAGAGCAGAGATGGGTTCCTACCAGTTCGCACCTATTCGGTAGAACCGGTTCGTCAAATCTACTGAACCGGTTAGAAGAGGTTC
The DNA here is from genome assembly GCF_009769535.1 of Thamnophis elegans. Taxonomy (NCBI): domain Eukaryota; kingdom Metazoa; phylum Chordata; class Lepidosauria; order Squamata; family Natricidae; genus Thamnophis; species Thamnophis elegans. The sequence continues at coordinate 5,186,181 of NC_045541.1, read as the reverse complement.
CACCAGTGGACCCGGAAAGCAGGCCACACATACAGAAGAGGTTCCAAAATTTTTTTAAACCCACCACTGGTCCTTGGATATGATTATTCTACACTATCATGCTCCTATTTATAAAACTCGGTGCCTCTGTGAAAGGTAAGGATGACTACTGCGTTTGTGGTGCAATCAGAACATTGCGTGTGTTGAAGTTGTTTTAACGCAAACCAAAGATGCCTTTTGAAAAACACGTTGACATCATATTCTTATGCAGGCCAGTGCTGTGTGTGAGATAATTTAAGGTGGTTCTGACAAGTGTCGTCGGCATCTTCATATCCGGTCACATGGGTGGCAAGCCACTCCCATCTGGTCACATGGGCAGCAAGCCACTCCCACAAAGGAGGCCACACCCACAGAGTAGGTTCGAACAATTTTTGAAACCCACCACTGGATCAGAGGAAAGCTAGAGTTCACTTTTATGCATGCAAGGCTTTGGGGCTTTTTCTAAGGGCATTTATGATTCATGGAGAGGGAGTGGAGGAGCACCTTAATGGGATGCGGCTGATTATTTTTCAGCTTCACTGAGAATTGAGATTGTTCAGCCCTTTTGCAAAAGGTGCTCAACCTTCCCTGAATGGAGTCCTTAGTATACTTTAAATGGACACATGCGATGAGGTGGAAAGCTGCCTTCGGGAAATCTTCCCCTACTTACTGAATTGTGATGAGCAGAAAATCTTTTTTTCTTCAAAGACGGGCAGGAGATGAGTGTGAACCTGAATGTTCGTGGCATTTGGGGGAAAAATAAATAAGGCATTCCGCTTACAGGATTGAACCTCTGGCAGCTCAGGGAGACAGCTGTCTGGGTTTTCTCTCTTTTGAAACCCAGCGTTGAGTTTATTGTTGAAGTACCATGATCTCCTCAGATAATTTCTCGAAAGAGAGGGAGACTTGGGGAGAGGCACACGTTCTGGTAACTCTGCTCCTTTTGGGGAACTGTGGGTGATCTGGGCAATTTTACGGGGCTGAGCAAGGAAGCACCTGTGGTTTTCAGCTCCAGGATTACCCAACATCAGTCTTCAATGGTAACAGTGTTAGACCCACTGAACCTTAAATCCCACTTGGCGTTGTTTTTTTTCCGTACAGTCTGTCTTATTTTGCAATAATAACAATACCGCTTTAATCGAGTAGCTTTACATCTCCAATTACTATTTAAAGTAAAGCTGCAAGACCCAGGAGAGAATTCTGTTTGAATATTTAATATTGGATTCTGTGCAGAAATATTTTGCTTATGATGTACATTAGCAGCGGTATTTTCACCGGTGTGGGTCTGTTCTCTCTTCACCCCCCACCCCGGGCCCCAGCTCATACGTTTAATTAAGAAATATACTAAGGATGTGTAAGATCTCCTGTGATGTTAATATGAACTGGAGTTTGTTTATGTAATTTTAAAGGCTTATTGCTGTAACAGTAGTGTTATAACTTTGGAGATTGCTATGCCTGGAGGAAATTTTTTAGATATTTCTTTCAGAACGGTAATAAGTGTGTGCTTGTGTGTGTGTGTGTGTGCGTGTTATGATGTCCAAAATAGTTTTCATTTGTCTGAAGTTTTGTTGGAGTTTATGAATATTGACCAGAGTTTATACAAATCTGTTTTATATATATACAACCCGTGGGGATATGCATGTTGCTTCGAAAACATACAAAACATTCAGATACTTCTGTTCTGCATGCATAAGTTGTATGGAAGATATGCAGATTTTCATCTTCGTGAACAAATGACATGTTTATGAAGCTTGGTGAACAGGCAGAATATGGGGTGATTATGCCAGCTATTGAGAATACTGCTCCTTGTTCCACCATTTCCTCTTTTGTCCCTTATTTAGACCTTGATAAATGCAATATTTTAGCTTTTTCCTGATAAATGCAATACTTCAATTTTTTTCTCTCTCTTCCCTCCCACACTTTTGCTTTTAATGTGCATTATTATCCTAGATAGAGGCTTTTTGAACAAAATTCTTCTAAGAGTGCTTTGTGTTTGTAAATATGACTATTATACAGACAAATTTTCTAAGATCCGGGTTTCATGCAGTTTCCTCCTAATTTTTGGCAACCTCCATTTATTTTTTATTAGTACATAGTTTGACAAATGACGATAAGATTCCTTTTCTTTTCATATTCTGTCAAATAAAGTGCCTTGACATTTCAAGATAAAATGCAAAGGACATGTGGGCAACTATAAAACCGCACATGAATTTCTGTTACTTTTCCATTTTTTAAAATTGTTTAACAGCATGTGGGAATTTTGAACACAATGCTTGAATGTGAAGAGTTGATGAGATATGGAAGTTATAAAAGTTTTCGTTGCTTACTTTGTCCGTGTTCCAGGCAAAATAAAATGTGTCCCTTGAATGCTTTTGTTGGAAGAGTTGGGCTTGTGCAAATGATATATGGCTGTTTTTATGAGGAGGGTGTAAAAGTGTGCAGAGGACCGCACGGAAAAAAAAATCTGTAGACATGTGCATCTATCAAGTTAACTGAAAAAATAACTCTGTAGTTTGCATGCATAAAATCTACACGGCATACATACATGTTCCTGGATTCCCAGAAAAGGGAAGAGATTTTAGAAAGAGCTGAGGGTTTATATAAATGTTTTTGTGTTGACAAAATTCTCTCCGTGGAACAAAACCAGATGTTTTTATATATCCTTAACTTCTTAAATTCTTTCTTGTGATTTTTTTTTTCCTGGATACCGTTTTTCCCTGCAAAGTGGAAAGTCACATAGAATTATTTGGATGAGGTTTGTAGAAGGAAACGTATTGAAACAATCAGCATGTTTCAGAACAAAGCAGTTCACATATGTGGGTGTATGTGAGCATGTGCAGGAATACACACATGCCAAGAATGTTCTGCCAATTTGTTAACCAGGGCTTTGCTTGCAAAATATTGTTATACAGGGTTCTGTATAAAGTCGTTCCTCCTCCTCCTCCTCCTCCACCACCACCACCACCAAAAGTAGGGTATGTCACCTCACAAAATAAGGGTATGTAAAATTAGAAAATAGGCAACATTTTGAAATACGAACAGTGTGTTTTAGTTGAACTTGTATTCTCTGATGTAAAAAATGAGTTAAAAAAAATATTACGCAAGGAAGATTTTCAAGAAAGTGAAAACTAAAAAACTAAAAAAGTATCTTCCTATGCTAGAAGATGCTGTTCACAGCTAGGATTTGGATGCAACCTATGAAAAGGCGAAAGACCTGCGGCTCCAAAGTGTGATTACCTAGCAAATTAAAACTTAAAACCCGCAGAGCTACCGCATATAGCTAACTGCCAGCTCAGCATAGCATTTGTTCTGATAAAATACATTCTATGGTTCCAGAGGACTTTAAGAGAGCCTGCCAGGGGTGAGTAAGACTCTTGTCTTCACAGAAGATTTGCTATCTAAGAGTGAGGAAAAAAAGTGGTGGGGGGACTTTGATGACAAATTTTGAGAACGTTGGTTCTGGCTCTTGACAGATGATTAAAAGGTTTATATTAAAATGTTATATATTTAGCTCAGATAATACAAGAAATTTGATGTTGTGAGTCTCCTCCAGCACCCTTAGAGGGAAGGTCGATTTTGTGAAAGAGGGAAAATGGTCCTTTGTGGAACAGGAGGTGGCAGGTTGCTTGTATAGGAGATAGAGAGACCCTGCAGTCATTTCCTGTTGCCACTAGCCCTCCTCCTGTTTTACTAGTCCTATCCTTGGGAAGGGACAAAGCTAGAGGTGGGTTCCTACCAGTTTGCACCTATTCGGTAGAACCGTTTCGTCAAATCTACTGAACTGGTTAGAAGAGGTCCCACCAATGGACCCGGAAAGCAGGCCACACCTACAGAAGAGGCTCCAAAATTTTTTTGAAACCCACCTCTGACACACACACACACACACACACACACACACACACACAGACAGACAGACAGACTGACTGACTGACTGACTGACTCACACAGAGAGAGAAAGAAAGGAAGAAAGAAATAAAAAAAGAAAAAAAGAAAGAAAAAGTGAGAGATGAAAGGAAAAAGGAAAAAGGGACAGAGAGACAAAAGGAAGGAAAGAGAGAGAGAGAGAGAGAAAGAAAGAAAGAAAGAAAGAAAGAAGAAAGAAAGGAAAGAAAACACATGGCCGGCAAGCCACTCCCACCAGGTCACATGGCCGGCAAGCCACTCCCACAAAGGAGGCCACACCCACAGAGTAGGTCCAAATTTTTTTTGAAACCCACCATTGGACAAACCATTCTTGCAGAGAATAGCTTTACAGGAGAAGGTTTTTTTTAAAAAAAAATGAGATCAAGTGGAGGAGTTTGGTGCCCATGTTTGCCTTCTTTCAATGTCCCTCGGTGCTCTGGATGCCACCAACAGGGTTGGAGGAGCTAAACTGGAGGAAACTGGAGAAGGGAAGCCAGGATTCCTCCCACCTTTTGCAAAAAAAAGTGACCTCCTTGTTATACTCACTGGACAGTGTGGAGTGGTAACAGAAAATGCAACTTGCTTATTTGGAACCCTGGGAAGATTGGATAACTCTTGGGCAGAAATGGGATTATTTGTGAGAAGCTCATTATCTCTGCTAATACAACCAGCATGGTAGAAATGGTGTTATTGTTTATCCCTGCTGGAGAGCACCAGACACCTCCTGTGTATTGGCACCAAATGTAGGATTGAGCACACCCATTACAGACCGTGGCCTGATTTCCTTAGGTGATTTAATGCAGCTTCGGTTATCACGTTCTGAACTCTTAACTCGATTCGGAGGCTTGACAAATTGAAAAAGGCAAGCATACAAAACAGTTTCTGGCGAGCAAGTCCTTTGCGTGGCCTCCTGTGTGTTGGACCTTCAGTGGCAATCATTCAACCAGAGTGGGAGAGAGGAGGAAATGCATGCCTCTTGGGAAGAAGGCCCCTGTCCTTAAAACCCAGAGTTAGTTGCTGAGAAGTAATATATAATTCACAAGGCCGTGCTGTTTCATGCAGATGGTGACATTCAAGCATGACTGACAGTGAAGAAGCAAAATCTCTGAAACCCATTTTACTCTCTTCCCTCTGTTCTTTTTTCCTGTGGTCTCCTGAAATGCTAAACATTGACATTTTCCACCAATGGAAAACTACACAGGCACGGTATAATTTTATATAGTGTTTGTAGTAGTTTCTAATTTCAGCCTTTTGCTTATGTGTCTATGCAGCTGAGGCAACATTTCCCCTGTCTTTTTCTTCCCCAATTTATCTGAAGGACCATGAGGTCATCCAGTGCCTTTCAGTAATCAGAAGTCTGTATAAGCAAGAGTTATTATTTTGACTGGGTAACATTCACGGGGTGGAGTGTGGGGAATACAGCAGTAGCTTTTTTTTTTTTTTTTTGGGTGTTCCTCGATTTAAAAGAGTTTTCTTACTCCTCTGTGTCATGTGTCTGTAGAATAAAAGCATCCCCGGAGGCTAGAAGAAGGGGGAGACGGGGGACAGAGCTGCGTTCGGGAGCTTTCTTTATAATGAAAGGCCTCCTGTTTGCCTCGAGGTTTTTTCCAGTACCAAAGACCTCCTTTTAATATTGTTTGTGTGCCCCTCCTCATGCCATTTAGGCTGAATACCCCTAGAGTCCCACTCCCAAAATGAAGGAGCGTGGTAAATCAGGCAATAGCAATAGTTAGACTTATATACCGCTTCATAGGGCTTTCAGCCCTCTCTAAGCGGTTTACAGAGAGTCAACATATTGCCCCCTAACAATCCGGGTCCTCATTTTACCCACCTCGGAAGGATGGAAGGCAGAATTATCCAGGTAGTCTTTGACTATCCCAATTAAATTAGCAGCTGTTAGCAATGCATCGGTAGAAACCCTCTTGCCAAATGCCGGCTGCTATTAACTTGAGTGCAGAGAACTCGCGCGGCTTTGGATCCTGATCACTAAAGTTTTGTTCTGTAAAGCAAGTTAGAAAAATAGGTAGACTAGATTGGTTCACCGACAAATGCGCGCACGACAAAAGCGCGCCGACAAAACCACGGCGAGAAAACCGCGAGGTCGAAATCGCGCCGACGAATGCGTGAAGAAGCGCGCCGACAACAGCGCACCGACAAAAGCGCGCCTTTAACAAACAACTAATAACAACCTAATAACCCTAACCCTAACCCTAACCCTAATCCTAATCCTAACCCTAACCCTAACCCTAACCCTGAACCTAACCCTAACCCTAACCCTGAACCTAACCCTAACCCTAACCCTAACCCTAACCCTAACCCTAACCCTAACCCTAACCCTAACCCTAACCCTAACCCTAACCCTAACCCTAACCCTAACCCTAACCCTAACCCTAACCCTAACCCTAACCCTAACCCTAACCCTAACCCTTACCTTAACTTAAATTGCGCTTTTGTGGGTGCGGTTTTGTCGGCACGTTGTTGTGAGCGCTTTTATGACATTGCGGTTTTCTCACCGCAGTTTTCTTGCCGCGGTTTTGTCGTGCGCGCATTTGTCGGGTCACGGACTAGATTGGATGCAGAAGGAAAAACTAAAGCTGCTTGCATGGCTTGGCTAATCCTGATTGCGGGGCAAGGGACATATTGTTTAGAAATTCTCAAGACATGGCCATCCTGTCCAGGATATTTTCCTCACATTAAAATGTTCTACAGTCATTGGATATTTCCAAATACACGTGTGTAGGTGCTAGAAACAATACGTGTACAATCACACCGCTCAAAAGTATTTGTTTTGTTACCTGTTTCCAGCTGTGGCCATCGCTGAACCAAAGCTGTAATTCAAAGAGAGAGCTATTTCATTTAATTCCTGGGTGTCTGCACTTCTTTCCTTCTTTCATTATTTCTTCGTTCCTTCTGGGAAATTGCTTGAGGCGTGCAGAGAGGGACAGTCCCCTTAGGCTGCCCTGAGGGGACATCATCTGGCGGTAGCAATGAACCGCTGTGCGGTTTTGTCCCTTTTGATGGACACAGTAAAAATAAAAACAGTGTGCTGTACATCCATATTAGAATGGCATTGTGGAGATTCTTTTAGTATGCATTTAGTTGTGTGTATGATGCAGATTTCTCCCCCCATAGCCCGTAATGAAATAATAAATCAGATTTGTGGCCTTTGTAAGATGAAATGTTTTCTTGAAGATTAAATCACCCTCCTGGGTCCATCGTTATGTAACTAAGGGTTGAAAGTGCTTCCTCGCTCAAGATATATAATTGTTACCAGGCTATTTGTGGGCCTGCACCACAAAAACCACCACTGCTGATTATTGCAGTCTTTAATTCCAACGGCTTAGCTTGCCATGAAATCTTGAAGGAGACAGGGAGGAGATGAAGGCAGAGCCAGGGAAGAAAGACACGCAGAAGGGACACGAAGTGGGGTGTGGACGTTCAGTTTTGCGGTTGGAATGGAAAGAAGAAATGCTAAGATGTAATCTGAAAGCTATTCCTTGCTATGTCAGAGACTATATGTGTGGGCCTAACGTGTGACACACAGACCTTTCTGGATGCCAGGCATTGTTGTTGGACAGGGTGCATACCAGGGGTGGGATTCAAATAATTTACCAACCGGTTCTCTGCCCTAATGACCATCTGGGTACGCGGCACTCAGTGGTCATGTGATCATGTGGGCGTGGCCAAGTCAAAGTCACTCAGGTCGATGGGCGCTTCGCCTTAGTTGTTACAATGGTAATAAGGGTTAACCGGAGAGGCAGTTTCTGTAAGCAGGGCAATAAAGATTAGGCTAGAAACAACAGCAGAATGTTTCCTTCCTGCCTTCCTTACAGGATTAGCCCTGTAAAGTGGGAAAAAACAAAAGGAGATTTCTTCCAACAACCGGTTCTCTGAACCGCTTAGAAAGTTAACAACTGGTTCTCCTGGATAGGTGCGAACCAGCTGAATCCCACCACTGGTGAATACTTTTCTAGGGTACTATCTTGTAAAAGAGCATGCTCAGGATACCCTACGGCTATCTAACTACCTTGTTACAATGGTAATAAGGGTTAACCGGAGAGGCAGTTTCTGTAAGCAGTGCAATAAAGATTAGGCTAGAAACAACAGCAGAATGTTTCCTTCCTGCCTTCCTTACAGGATTAGCCCTGTAAAGTGGGGAAAAACAAAAGGCCTTGTAAAAGGCCAAAGATGGCTTAATAAAAGGTAAAATATGGCTTAGTAATTTTTTGCTTTTCCCTCACTTTAGGTTGGAGAGTCAACACTTAGGCAGATCATTTACTTTTAGACTACAGGTGATTTATTGCTAAGAAAGGGCCTTGGTGCTTCTGCTGCTCCTAGATTGAAAAAAAAAACCCTTCAGATGAGAGTTGGTGGCCATAGTCTACTTGCCTTAAAGTGCTACTGTTACATGAAAATGTTAAAGTAGACTGGAGAAGATTGGTTGGAATTTCTTCTTGACAGAATCCCCCTGTTGTATGATTTTGAGCCAGATTTTATCTCTTTTTGGTTTCAACTATATTAAGAATAGTTGAAAGAGACCATGAAAAATTTCCTGGACAGGAAAGGTGGGGTCAAACATGTCGTAAATAAAATAAATACCATTGCTTTAAAAAAGACTCCCAAAAGGAATAACTATTTTCTATTGGGTGAATTTCAAGACAGGTTTTAAACTCTGAGCACATTCAAAAGCCAAGGTGTGTGATCTTGTTGAATCTTGCCAGGTATCCCCTGAAATGCCTTTCCTCACTCCTATTTGACATGATAATTACGAAGGGAGGGAGATACATTGGCTGTTCTCTGCTAAGAACCATTCTATGTCTACGAAGACTTTCTCAAGATGAATGACAGCCAAGCAGTGAAGCATAGTAATCACTATTGTGTGAGGTTTATCCCGTTGTGTTGAATTGCATAACTCATAAATAGAGGAACTATTGCTGAGAAAAAGGTATTTACAAGGGAGAAGGAAGGAAAAGACGATCACAGTTAATTTTTGCATTGTACATTGAAAGTATGATAATCTATAGTCATCCCAGTTTCAAATTATGTATTTTCCTCCCCCACCCAAAAGCAGGATTATTAAATTGGAATCTAATAATCCCTGGGACTCCTGTTAGACTAACTATGGAAGAAAGGAAGGAATTGGAAGCACTTTACTTTATTTCCAGATAATCTGATTTCTGCATTAAATGTTCGGGGGAGGGAAGAAATTTTGTAGATTTTGGACCCATTTATAGCTGCTCTGTTTTCCTGGACTGTTTAAGATGTGAATGTATTGCTATTTGAGGTTGGTACAGTGGTGGGTTTCAAAAATTGTTCGAACCTACTCTGTGGGTGTGGCCTCCTTTGTGGGAGTGGCTTGCCGCCCATGTGACCAGATGGGAGTGGCTGGCTGCCCATGTGACCGGATATGAAGATGCCGACGACACTTGTCAGAACCACCTTAAATGACCTCACACACAGCACTGGCATGCATAAGAATAGGATGTAAACTTGTTTTTTAAAAGGCATCTTTGGTTTGAGTTAAAACAACTTCAACACACGCAATGTTCTGACTGCACCACAAACGCAGTAGTCATCCTTACCTTTCACAGAGGCACTGAGTTTTATAAATATGAGCATGATAGTGTAGAACAATCATATCCAAGGACCAGTGGTGGGTTTCAAAAAATTTTGGAACCTCTTCTGTAGGTGTGGCCTGCTTTCCGGGTCCACTGGTGGAACCTCTTCTAACCGGTTCGGTAGATTTGACGAACCGGTTCTACCGAATAGGTGCGAACTGGTAGGAACCCACCCCTGGGTTGGTATTATTATGCACACTAAGTCTAAATATCCACACTTATCCGGCTTTAGTAAAACAAATGGAAAGCACAAAACCATAACAACATAATTCAATCATCATTTACCAGATAAATATATCAAAGTGTTTTGAGATTATTACCAATGTCGCTTGCTGCCTTTATTTTAGATCTTGAATATTTTTGTCTGTTTGTTTGTAGCTCAGCCATGCGGGGGCCGCTTGAACTCCAAAGATGCTGGCTACATCACTTCACCCGGGTATCCACAAGACTACCCTTCCCATCAGAACTGTGAGTGGATCATTTACGCCCCAGAACCCAACCAGAAGATCACGCTCAACTTTAACCCTCACTTTGAAATTGAGAAACACGATTGCAAGTAAGTGGTTTCTTCTTTTTTTTGGTCTCCTACTGCCCCTGTCCTTGACTTTAGGGAAAGAAACCCAGTCTGTTCCTCCTGATTTTTGGCCTCTCTTTACTCCCACTGTAGGATTAGTGTAGTATCTTTATAAAAAACGGATACTGTGATTGGAGGAATTTAGATAGTGTGGATGAATGGGAGGTTGAAACTCTGAAGTTGAAATGGATGGTGCCATTCTGCAAAGTTGCAAGTAATATATCACACTTGGAATGTAGCTATTAAGCAAAAATTTCTGATAAGCCATTAGGATATCTTACTCTGCACGCATGAACACATATTAGAGCTCTTCTTTCTATTCTCTGCTACATTGCAAATAAGCACAGAATCAGGGAGATGGGGGAATGTGTGAATCATATTCTGGGGTCTGACATGGCCATGGGTCTCAAGGTTTTTTTTTTCTGTCTTACTGAGCATTTAGTAACTGCCTAAACAGATATACAATGCTAGTATTTTCAGGTTCCTTATATTTGGTCATCCATCAGAGGTAGAAAAGAAAAAGCTACTCTTTTTCAGAAAGATGCAGGAATAAGAGTTCCAGCAGAATCAGCTTCGTGGTTTGGTTGGGAGGCTGTGTGTTTTTTTTTACATAGGAGCAAATCTATTGGTGACATATTTAGAATCATACTAGACCAGTGTTTCTCAACCTTGGCGACTTTAAGTCCTATGGACTTCAACCCCCAGAATTCCCCAGCCAGCATAGCTCTGTGCTCTGTGCACACCAGTGGTGGGTTTCTGCCAGTTCGCACCGGCTCAGGAGAACCGGTTGGTGAAATTTACTGATCCGGTGAGAGGTTTGACCGGTGGACCCGGAAGTAACTAAAGAATTCAGTGACATCGTCTTGGCCACTCCCACCCAGTCACATGACTGGCAAGCCACTCCCACCCGGTCACATGGCCGGCAAGCCACTCCCACCCGCTCACATGGCCGGCAAGCCACTCCCACGAAAGCAGGCCACACCCACAGAGTAGGTTCCAAAAAAATTTGAAACCCACCACTGGTGCACACCATGATGGCAACGGCAGAAGACATCGGAGAACCGGTTCTGGGTGTGTGTCAGACATGGGTCTCTGCCAGTTCTGCCACCCAGGCTTGAATTCCACTACTAGTTCGGCCAAACTAAGCCAAACTGGCAACAACCCACCTCTGATCCCAGGTGGGCAAAAAGCACTGGGAGCAGAGGTGACTTCTGAATTCCTGCCAGCTTCCCCAGTGACTTTGTTTGTGGGAAACTAGCAGGGAGTATCACAAATCACTCTTCCTTCTCTTCAGCTGACCCATGGAACTGCCTGCCATTTTGCTGGGGGGAGTGGAAACTAAGAGAGCCACGGACTCCAAAGAAAGGCAATTTGGAGATTGGTTTTGAAAATTGCAAGGTGTTCTGACATTCAATCCATAAGACAATAAAGCACAGAAATTGAAGCTTGGAAAATGTAGCTTTTAACAGGATTTAACATAATTGGTTCTGCCATGAGCAAGTCCTGTAATTTACATGTTTGATAGGATTTAGCATAATTGGTTCTGTTGTTCCAGTACAGGGAGTCCTCGATTTATGACCACAATCAAGCCCAACATTTCTGTTGCTAAGTGAGACATTTGTGAAGAGAGTTTTGCTGACCTATCTTGTAACAGTTGTTAAGTGAATCACTGCAGTTGTTAAATTAATGTCTTGGTTATTAAGCGAATCTGGCTTCCCCATTGACTTTGCTTGTCAAAAGGTGGCAAAAGGTGATCACATGACCTGGGGCACTGCAACCGTCATAAGCGTGAGTCAGTTGCCAAGCATCTGAAATTTGTCCACATGATGCTGCCATAAATGTGGAAAATTGCCCAAAGTTACTTTTTTTCAATGCCATTATAACTTTGAATAGTCGCTAAATGAACTTCAGAGCCGAGGTGGCGCAGTGGTTAAATGCAGCACTGCAGGCTACTTCAGCTGACTGCAGTTCTGCAGTTCGGCGGTTCTAATCTCATCGGCTCAGGGTTGACTCAGCCTTCCATCCTTCCAAGGTGGGTAAAATGAGAACCCGGATTGTTGGGGGCAATATGCTGACTCTGTAAACCGCTTAGAGCGGGCTGAAAGCCCTTTGAAGCGGTATATAAGTCTAACTGCTATTGCTATTGCTATTCTTTAAGTTGAGGACCATCTGTATAGCCAATTCCCATTGGTGGATACTTAGGCGATAAAAAGACTAAAGAAAAAAAGGGATTATTTTTCGTAGCATGACATAGCATGTTGTTTTTTTTACTCAACAAGGTTACAATTGGATTTCCAGTAATTGGCTAGGAGAAATCTTAAAAAAAAATATTGATGGCAAGTACCACTTTTCTTGCAGTGGACAAAAAAAGCAGCTTTCTCAACATTTCCTCTCCCATCTGGTTAGCAAAAGGAAATGTGGACTTTTTTGGCAGCTTGTCACACCCGTTTGGTTATTCGTGTGCTCTACATTCTTTGTGAGTAGAGAAGTGTTTGCTCCCTGCCTTCAAAAATCAGACAGATTCTACAGCACTTGGTGCATTGCAAAGCCAGGGAGCTCAATGTCCAAGAAAAACAATTAGCAGCTAGTAAGAAATAATTAACCGCTTCAGTGAGCACCATTAAAAGCATGAATTAATGAGGTAGCCCCTTGGGTTTTATAGCTCTGTTTGAATCTCTGTGGCCTAGAGGCTGTCTTAAAATATTTTGCTTTTCTTGAACGTCTAGATCTGATCCTGCAGTCTTTTCATGTGGTTTTAAGTCCTCCTTATTTCGGAGGGGTGGATAAATTGAGTTGACGAGCTGGTTGAGGATACAGCAGTTTGATTTTTTCCAAAATAATAAATAATTCCCTCTGCGGGTGGGGAGAAATGCTGGGTTCATGTTTTAATGTAAACCTAGTTAATTGATGCTTCTGTGCTATTTTAATTGTGTTAAAACGTAATTATTCTTTGACATTCATATATCTTTAATGAAAATGTACTCAACTGTGCACCAAATGCTTTCTGGTTAAGGGAATTTCTTGTGGAACACACATAGTAGGGGAAATGTGCCTAATCTTTGTTAAGTTTCACATTTAAAAGAAGAAACTGGAAAAATAAGAACAGAGAAATTGAATTTATCCCTAAGAAAAAAAATAGTGTAAATTCATATAACTGACATAGCTTGAAATTGCTTGCGTAGATCCTTGTTGATAGACGTTTAAACTGTTCAGTTCATTTTGGAATGAAATTATTTTTAATGTCTTGGTGGCTATCCAAGATTGGTTTCGTTGGCCCTCTCAATGCCTTTTAATATATATTTTTTAATATTGATAGTTTTTATAGTCCTTGTTTTTTCTAGCACTTGGAGCAGCTTACAAGGATAGCTGTCACCACCTTGAATGAAAACAGCTAGGGATCACACTGATTGAAAGAAATAACAAGCTTAATTCAGACATTATATTTCATCATGGCTTGTTCTAAGTATAGCTGCAAAGATTTAGAACTGTGTTGTCTTTTTGCTGTCTACCTGGTTAGGTCTATTTTGCTAGTTTGGAGCAAAACCATCTCTATCCCACATTGCAGCTTATTGTGAATTAGAAAATAGTGTTTCTCCTTCGAGTATTTTTTTTTAAGTTGGAAGAAGTGGGGGAGAAGTGTTGCTATATCCACACTCCTTGGGGATAAGATCATCATGCCTGTTTTCTGAACTCCCCCCCCCCCCCGCCTCCAAGTCTCTTGGTGGACTAGTTAGTTACTTTTATTTTTCCCAGAAAGGAAAGTATGACTGAGACCTTTGCAAATTGTCAACTATGTGAAGGCCAGATGTGGAGCAGTATACAGTGGGAGCAACTGTATGTGGCAGTTAGCAATAGCAATAGCAGTTAGACTTATATACCGCTTCATAGGGCTTTCAGCCCTCTCTAAGCGGTTTACAGAGTCAGCATATCGCCCCCACAGTCTGGGTCCTCATTTCACCCACCTCGGAAGGATGGAAAGCTGAGTCAACTTTGAGCCGGTGAGATTAGAACCGCTGAACTGCAGAACTCAGCTTAAGTGGCCTGCAGTACTGCACTCTAACCACTGCGCCACCTCAGCTCCTCTCAGTTCTGTGTTAGAGGCTTCTGGAGGCAGAGTAATGGCTTGTTATTACCTTTCTAATTGATATAGCTCATTAAATGACAGTTCAATCGGACAAACAAACTCATGTTTACCTGCAGCTACATCTTCTGGTTTATTGGCTCATCTCAAATTATCGTTGTCTTCTATTCTCAGCTGAATGTGTCAGCCCTGGAAGACATCTTTACCATTGGAGCTTTGGGGCTGCCACATTTAGTGTCTTGGAAAATCGGAGGTGGGATTGCACAGAGTGGAGGAGGATTAGCCATAACAACGTTCCTTTCTCTGGAAGTCAAGCAGTGGTGGGTTGCCAATATTTTTACTACTAGTTTAGGTGCGCTTGTGCGCATGCTTGCGAGTTCGTGTGACACTTTTGTACATGCGCAGAAGCATCCGGGCAGGTGGGTGGAGCCTCCCACCACTGCTACTACCGGTTTGCCTGATCCGGGTCGAACTGGGAGCGACCCATCTCTGGAGTCAAGGGCATTCAGTCTGCACCTGGATGGGAGAGACTGGAGGTTGTCTTCCGTTGGAATTGATTGGACCTCGTGATGAAATTATGGGTGTAGGAGATGAATCTTTGATTTTCTTTTGGGTGGGGAAAACCCAGAATGCTCAGATTCTGGTTTTCCCAGGTGTGTCAATATGATATCTCTAGGTGCTGATTTACATTTAGGGTGTGCGTTTCCTTTTTCCAATGCTGGACTACGCCTCTCCCATGATTAATTATTTTAAAATGGCTAATGGGTTATTGCCTTGGGTTATTGCCCACGATCGCTCGCGCGGCTGCATTCTGGACTAATTGGAGTCTTCGAACACTCTTCAAGGGCAGCCCCATGTAGAGCGCATTGGTCCTGGTCAAATTAATATGACTATCCCTCCCATTCAATCCTCCAGCTGAGATAAGATGTTGGCGAGTTAAAGCAACAGGTTCAGACGTGTACTCTGCTTTCATTTCTGCTAACTCTGCTAACTCCCTGTCCAGGTGCTCCTTAAGAAAAAATAAAGATTAATGTGATAAAATTTAGGATCCAAATGAAGCATTCATTCTGCCTGAGAATCCAGGAACCGCCGTAGCGGTTGAGTTATAATCATTCCATGTTTAAAGGGAAAATAATATGCTTGGCCTACAGGAGAGTTGGCTTAAATGCTTAGAATGATAGAATTTGCAGCAGTGTATTCATGGGGAGATTCACACGTCTATTTTATATATTTATAACGCTTTATCCTGGGAGGCAATCCTCTAATTTATTATTCTTGCAATGTCACTTCTTCTCATAATGTCTGTGTGTATGTGTGTGTGTGTGAGACAGAGGGAGGGAGACAGGGAGAGACATTGCTGCCAAGGCAATAACCCATTAGCCATTTTAAAATAATTAATCATGGGAGAGGCGTAGTCCAGCATTGGAAAAAGGAAACGCACACCCTAAATGTAAATCAGCATGCAAAGAAAAAACGGTGGCGGGGGGAGCAGTGAGTGCATGAAACGGTAGAGAAATATTTTGGAAAATAGGGCATTTTTGCTGTCATTTGAGAATTTCTTACAAAGTTTATTTTGAAAGATTCTTTAAGAGAATTGAAGCGGCTGTGATAACAAAAGAGCCGAGGTGGCGCAGTGGTTAAATGCAGCACTGCAGGCTACTTCAGCTGACTGCAGTTCAGCAGTTCGGCTGTTCAAATCCCACCAGGCTCAAGGTTGACTCAGCCTTCCATCCTTCCGAGGTGGGTAAAATGAGGACCCGGATTGTTGTTGGGGGCAATATGCTGACTCTGTAAACCGCTTAGAGAGGGCTGAAAGCCCTATGAAGCGGTATATAAGTCTAACTATTGCTATTGCTACTATTGCAAAAGGTACAGTCAAAGTGTATAATTTATCAGTGGCCAAACTTTCACTAAGGCTCTTTAATCTTCTTATTGGGAGGATTAAATCCACACCAAATTTTATAGAGCCTCTCTACTTCTAAAGCAGGCTTGCAGTGATAGATTTTGATCTTGGAAAGTACAACACTCATTTCAGTGGTGGGTTTCAAAAATTGTTCGAACCTACTCTGTGGGTGTGGCCTCCTTTGTGGGAGTGGCTTACTGCCCATGTGACCGGATGGGAGTGGCTTGCCGCCCATGTGACCGGATATGAAGATGCCGACGACACTTGTCAGAACCACCTTAAATTACCCCACACACAGCACTGGCATGCATAAGAATATGATGTATACTTGTTTTTTTAAAAGGCATCTTTGGTTTGCGTTAAAACAACTCCAACACACGCAATGTTCTGATTGCACCACAAACGCAGTAGTCATCCTTACCTTTCACAGAGGCACTGAGTTTTATACATAGGAGCATGATAGTGTAGAATAATCATATCCAAGGACCAGTGGTGGGTTTCAAAAATTTTTGGAACCTCTTCTGTAGGTGTGGCCTGCTTTCCGGGTCCACTGGTGGAACCTCTTCTAACCGGTTCGGTAGATTTGACGAACCGGTTCTACCAAATAGGTGCGAACTGGTAGGAACCCACCTCTGACTCACTTACACAGAACAATTTAAACAACAATTCAACTGCCTAACAGCAGCTGCTGTTTTATTATGTAATTGGTTGAAATTTTGCTTATACATAAATAATGGGATGTCCTGCATTAAGACTGTAATATAATTCTATGTAATTTACATAATGTCCCAACATAGTCAGCTTAATCTTTCGCAAATAAATGATCATAAATTTGTTGTGGTTAGGCCTTTAAAAGCCTTCTGTGATTTCAATTAATTTTGAAAACATATTTTAAGGCACTTTTTCCTGAAAGTGCCTGCTATTTCTTTCCCTTTGCCTTCGTGCATTGAAACATCATCACTCCCAGTGATGTCATGTATATATTATCCATGCAAAATGGGGCTGCCCCTGAAGAGTGTTCGAAGACTTCAGTTAGTCCAGAATGCAGCCGCGCGAGCGATTGTGGGTGCACCTAGGTACACCCACGTTACACCTATCCTCCACGAGCTGCACTGGCTTCCCATTGGTCTCCGGACACACTTCAAGGTGCTAGTCATTACTTTTAAAGCCCTACATGGTATTGGACCTGGTTACCTGAGAGACCGCCTCCTGCCACTCACCTCCCAAAGACCTATTAGATCCCACAGACTAGGCCTCCTCCGGATTCCATCTGCCGGCCAATGTCGGCTGGCAACCCCCCGGGGGAGGGCCTTCTCGGTGGCTGCTCTGGCGCTATGGAACGATCTCCCCATTGAGATCCGGACCCTCACTACCCTTCCAGCCTTCTGCAAAGCAACCAAGACCTGGCTGTTCCGGCAGGCCTGGGGCTGTTGAATTATCCAGCCCCATCTTATGTTATGATTATTGTTGTATTTTTTAACTGTTTTTTTATTTTTATTTTTATATCCCCCTTTCCCTTCTTATTTGTAAGCCGCCCTGAGTCTTCCGAGAGTGGGCGGCATACAAGTTAAATAAACAAACAAACAAACAAACAAACAAACAAATAAATAAAATAGGGCTGCATACTTTTTCCAGTTCTTGGTTGAGCTTTGCCTTGGAATGGCCTTCTCGCACCTGTGCTTCTTGAAGTCTATAAACCGAAATCAAGAAAAAGGAAATAGTCAGAACAGAAGTACAATTGTTTTAATTGAAACGGGATTCTAATTAAGTTCATTAAAATGGTTAATACGTCTGTTTCTGAATATTTTCTTCCTTTGATCCCATGAATGGAATGTGAGAAAATTTGTGGGAGAGCTTCAAATCTCCAGCGACCTCAGTTTATATCGTCGCTTTTAAACTTTTACTCTAGAGCAGTGGTTCTCAGCCTGTGGGTCGGGACCCCTTTGGGGTGTGTGTGTCAAACGACCCTTTCACAGGGGTCGCCTAAGACCATCAGAAAACACATATTTTCGATGGTCTTAGGAACCGAGACACCAATTTTATGGTTTGGGGTCACCACAACACGTGGAACTGTATTAAAGGGTCGCGGCATTGGGAAGGTTGAGAACCACCGTTCTAGAGCTTATCAAAGTGTTGTCCAGAGAACCTTAGGGTTTCATGAGAACTGGACAGACAGACAGACAGGCAAAAAAGAAAGAAAGAAAGGTTCAATAAAAAGCTGTCAACCACTTCAGTTCAGTTCAGTTTATTTAAACTTGTATGCTGCCCTATTCCCAAAGGGAATCAGGGCGGCTAACAAACCAATAGGGAATGGGGACAATACAAAGAAAACAGACAAGACAAAAACAAAAACAGAAAACAGGTTAAAAAAACTCCTCAACAGCCACAACAATTCGAGTGGGGTTGGGAACTCATCAGCCCCAGGCCTGCTGGAACAGCCAGGTCTTGACGCCTTTGCGGAAAGCCTGAAGGGTGGTGAGGGTCCGAATCTCCACGGGGAGATCATTCCAGAGGGCCAGAGCAGCCACAGAGGAGGCCCTCCCCTGGGTGGTTGACAGTCGACATTTGCTAGCTGATGGAATAGCTGGAGGAGGCCTAATCTGTGGGATCTAATTGGTTGTAGGGAGGTAATTGGCAGGAGGTGGTCTCTCAAGTATTGGTTCTTGATCAGAGATTCTGGGGAAGGGAGATTTAACAATAGCAATAGCAATAGCAGTTAGACTTATATACCGCTTCATAGGGCTTTCAGCCCTCTCTAAGTGGTTTACAGAGTCAGCATATCGCCGCCACAGTCTGGGTCCTCATTTCACTCACCTCGGAAGGATGGAAGGCTGAGTCAACCTTCAGCCGGTGAGATTAGAACCGCTGAACTGCAGATAGCAGTCAGCTGAAGTGTCCTGCAGTACTGCACTCTAACCACTGCGCCACCTCGGCTCTTTTTGATGAAAGGTTGATGATGACCAAGATGATGAAAGGTTTGGAAACCCACTGTTTGAAAGGATCTGTTAATGGATCTGGGTACATTTAACTAACAGAAAAGATGAATATAGCCACAACGTATGATAGTGGTTTGAAGGATGGTCCTGAAGAAAAAGGAGTGGAATCGTTCACTGCTGGCCCACATAGCAGGACAAGAGCCAGTGAATTAAAATGAAAAGAATCTGATTTAAGCTACATGTCAAGAAGACATGTAGAAGTGGAACAACCTGCCATATTAAAGAATGAATCCTCCTTCCCAGAGCTCTTCAAAGATGATCATCTGTCAGTGATGTCCTAGTGGAGCCTGTTGGCACGTGACAACCCAGAATTCTTTGTTTCTGTGATAATCAATGAGGCCATGGTGTAATTTTTGGGACTCTCCAGTTGCTGCCAAGAATTGTTCAGCTTTTCTATGCTGCTATAAAGGATTTACCAAAGAAGGTAAATTATTGACTCAAAAATTAGAATCCACATGCTTACTTTTGGCTCCCCCATCCTACAATCTATCCTAATTCAGAACCCAATATATGCCATGTTAGAGAGCCGAGGTGGCGCAGTGGTTAGGGTGCAGTACTGCAGGCCACTTCAGCTGACTGTTATCTGCAGTTCAGCGGTTCTAATCTCACCGGCTCAAGGTTGACTCAGCCTTCCATCCTTCCGAGGTGGGTGAAATGAGGACCCAGACTGTGGGGGCGATATGCTGACTCTGTAAACCGCTTAGAGAGGGCTGAAAGCCCTATGAAGCGGTATATAAGTCTAACTGCTATTGCTATTGCTATTGATTTAGTTATTCTCCGTCTTGTCGTGATGTTCTTTGTAGGGAGTAACGTCTCCCTGTAATTTTCAGTCCCCTGGTAAATTGAGGCTGGGGAAACATCAAAACATAGCTTGGTAACGTTATGATGATATAGTCCTTTCCCGTGATCCATGGCTGGCCAGGGTCATACACGTGACTGCTTCGGGAATTATGAATTAATATCAGCAGCAGCACTAGCCAGCTGATTCTGGAAAAATAGTTTAAAAAGGGGGAATATGCTCAAGAGTGTTTTGCAGAAGATATTTCTTCCCAATCCCTATGACTAGTGAAAAATCAAACCAGGATTCTTTCCTTCCTGTCTTCCTTATCTTCAGATTTACTCGATCACAATCACGGGCTGAAGAATGAAAAGCAAAACAGAATGAAGCCAAATGCACTAATTCCGTTTCCCATATCAACCTCTCTTGCTTATTCATATGGAGACCCGTCCATTCATCCCAATGGTCCCGTTAGGAACTGTTAATTAGGGAAATGAGGAAGCAGCCCCCCCTTGCCTTGTTGCCTTCTTTACCATGGAAGGAATAACTTGGCCCCGTTAAAGCCTCTTTGCCCCTCCCCTCCCCCCCAGCTTTGTTTCTGCTCGAGGAAAAACACTTCAATTTGGGGAAGTACTTCCAACCCCAAGGAAATTGGCGTCCTTCCTTTATCAATGCCCAGTGTGTGCTGCGATAGGCACAGTCAGGATGTTGAATACTTGCATTTATGGGCACTTTTTTTTTCTGAAATGAAGGCTAGAGGCTGAGCCTTCGTCTGCCCTGCTGCTGTTCAGCGGCATCGACACAGCCACCAACTGAAAGCGAAAGGGGAAAGGGAAACAGAAGCACTGATTAGAAGCGTGCCAAACTATTTGGAAATAATGGTAATAACCCAAGTCAGCTTGCCATTTCTAACTCTCCATGCAGTGAGGGCAGCTGCTGTTTTCCCTCTTGCTCTTCTTCAAGTATCCATGCTGGGAGGAGGCGGGGGGTGGGTAGGTATCTGCTTGTTGAGTTGGGAAACTGCATCTTGTTGGAAAAAAAGAACAGACTGTTGGGCTCTTCTGTTCTATTAGATTAAGAAAAGCTCCACGGCTTCGCCTGTGCCAAAGTTCATTTTTTTGATCCGGAAAGAAGGCTTGAACTTGCGGAGGGTGAACGCTTCCCCCCATCCCCACCCTAGAGTTCCCCTTGGTCACGTTGCTGGTCATAAGAGCCGAGGTGGCGCAGGGGTTAGGGTGCAGTACTGCAGGCCACTTCAGCTGACTGCTATCTGCAGTTCGGCGGTTCTAATCTCACCGGCTCAAGGTTGACTCAGCCTTCCATCCTTCCGAGGTGGGTGAAATGAGGACCCAGACTGTGGGGGGCGATATGCTGACTCTGTAAACCGCTTAGAGAGGGCTGAAAGCCCTATGAAGCGGTATATAAGTCTAACTGCTATTGCTATAATGTCTGCTTCTCATTTCTTTGATGCTGCCTTGGCTTGGAAAATTTGACTCTGAAACCTCATCAGTATGTGAATCACTGCACAGAAGGCCTTTCTTTCTCATTCATCCGCTCCCTCCCAACAGGATCTTTCAAGTCCAGGTTTCAGTTTGGTATCTGTATGCATGTTTTCTCTTCCCCAGTCCTGTAGCCCTCCAGTTTCCAAATAAATGCTGCTGCAGCTGAAATATTTGTCTCGCTGCTCCACGCTGGGCTACTCCTCATGTGGAAGGATGGTATAGGACAGTGGTGGGTTTCAAAAATTGTTCGAACCTACTCTGTGGGTGTGGCCTCCTTTGTGGGAGTGGCTTGCCGCCCATGTGACCAGATGGGAGTGGCTTGCTGCCCATGTGACCGGATATGAAGATGCCGACGACACTTGTCAGAATCCCCTTAAATTACCTCACACACAGCACTGGCATGCATAAGAATATGATGTCAACTTGTTTTTTAAAAGGCATCTTTGGTTTGCGTTAAAACAACTTCAACACACGCAATGTTCTGATTGCACCACAAACGCAGTAGTCATCCTTACCTTTCACAGAGGCACTGCGTTTTATAAATATGAGCATGATAGTGTAGAATAATCATATCCAAGGACCAGTGGTGGGTTTCAAAAAATGTTTGGAAGCTCTTCTGTAGGTGTGGCCTGCTTTCCGGGTCCACTGGTGGAACCTCTTCTAACCGGTTCGGTAGATTTGACGAACCGGTTCTACCAAATAAGTGCGAACTGGTAGGAACCCACCTCTGGTATAGGACATTCAGATGGATTTTTTGTTTGTTTGTTTGTTTCATGTTGGTATCGTGGATGTGGGGCAGACTTTCTCCCACTGCAAAGAAATTGCTTTGAGGGAGGATTGGTTAAAACCAGCCCCAAAAGGTTTTCTCTATCATTATTCAATTCTGTTCAATTGTGAGTAACCCAAGGGACATCCTGGTGTGGGTAGCTGTGTGGCTTCATCAATGAGAGCATGCAGCCCCCTCTGGTGGTGACATGGCAGGGAGGGCATGCAGCCTTCTGCGACTTTGCCTCCTGCAGTGGGGAGAAAGAGTGGCTCAACTTGATAGAGACATTGTGAAGTTGTCACCAGGTTTTTAAATTCTTAAATGTGTTCACCTCAAATTGAACTTCCTCTTTTGCTCTCGGTTGACAAAAACAAGAGTGCCGCGTGAAGAATTCACACAGGGAAACCTCACAAATCATTGCAGACTACAATGAACTCACCTTAAATGGCCAGGACAGTGAGGCTTCAGAAAACTGTAATCAACACTAGATGTATTATGCATTGTACCTTAAAATTGCTCTCTTGATCCTGAAAAATAGATCAAATGCCTCCAGAGCATATTTAGCAGCATTGATTTAAAATCCAAACTCTTGTTCCCTCATTGTGCTAACATGACTCCTTAATTATTCCATTGTGTTTAAAGCTTTTAGTTTTTATAGGGGAAGTGCAGAATTTTACAGAAAGGTATTCTCCATCCTAAAGGCAATCAACTGGAATGCCAGCAGAACTGAATCAATGATAGTTCAGGAACTGAAGTCATTCAGTTTAGACTGTTCAATTTAGAAATGGAATTTGTGATATAAAAACAATATTTTTTTTTTTAAAAAAAGGAATTGAAGTCATATGAGAGATATGGGCTAATTTTCCCAAGCTAAGATCTTGTCTACTAGATTTTTTATTACCTTAAAAAAATCATCATGTTTCCATCTGTCTGTTTAACTCCCCATGTTTCAGCAGAGAATTGGATGAAAATGAAGCAACCAGTGTTTCTTAGCATTTTTGCTTAAAAATAATGTTTTTTTTAATATTAGAGTTATTTCTAAGTAGTGTGTACAATCTTCAGATTTGGCTGAGGGTTATGATGAAATGGGCTATGTCAAGAGTTTTTTAGCTATCTCCCGGATCTATGTTCTTTATGCTAATGAAAATTAGGCTGCTGACATTTAATTCACTAGAAGAGGTTTCCCCACAGAATGGGGAAATCTTTGAGAGAGTCATAACTTTATAGTCAAATAATCCAGAATAACAATAAAACAAGAGTCACGGAAAGACCATAAGGCCAAGATCAAACACAATGTTTCCTAATTGTGATCCCAATTTAACAGAATTCAGCTACTTTCATTGAGAACTGAGAAAACTGATCTGCTATTAGAAATCACCCCCAGCCTAGGCATTTAGTCAGGATGGGGGTTCTTAGCTCACGGTTCCAGGTGACATAAAACAATACATGACCAACTCTTAGTTTGATCTCTAGAAAAGCTTCCGGGGCGCTGAGATATCACAATAGATTAGATCCGGGATGGCAATAGCAATAGCAATAGCAGTTAGACTTATATACCGCTTCATAGGGCTTTCAGCCCTCTCTAAGCGGTTTACAGAGTCAGCATATCGCCCCCAACAACAATCCGGGTCCTCATTTTACCCACCTCGGAAGGATGGAAGGCTGAGTCAACCTTGAGCCGGTGAGATTTGAACCGCTGCACTGCAGATAGCAGTCAGCTGAAGTGGCCTGCAGTACTGCACTCTACCCACTGCACCACCTCAGCTCTCTAACATGGCATATATTGGGTTCTGAATTAGGATAGATTGTAGGGTGGGGGGAGCCAACAGTAAGCATGTGGATTCTAATTTTTGAGTCAATAATTTACCTTCTTTGTTTTCGAAATATGGGTTTATTGTGAGAAAAATATATGCTAAACTTCATAGGATTGTTGGTAGGAAGACTTGGCGCTATAAAGTTTCTGATCCCAATCTTGTACGGTATCTCTGATTAGGAATTGAATCACTTGGGTATCTCAGATAAGCCAGAATGTCTGAGTCAACATTTATGAAACTGGTACAGTCATATATTTGCAGGACTTTTGGTGAACAAGTGATATTATGGAAACAAACACTATACTGTTGCTTGCCAATTTTATATAACAATCTACAGGGAAAGAAGAACATAAACTTTGAATATTTTTTTCCTGCCTGTTTTTATGTTGCCTCAGTGGAGGGAAAGCAGAAGTGAAAATTATGAATCATTGAAAAACAGTTCTGACTTGACTATATGTTCACCAAAATATCAGCTGATATTTATAATGACAGATGTAACGAGCGAGTATTGGCTGTACTCCCCCCCCCCCTCCAATTCTTTCAACCAGGCTTATTTCCATCAGCCACAGATATTACTTTGGGATAATTAATAGCATTGTGAAGATTGACAAATGAATAATACTTGCATAAATGCTTAAGAAAATAAATGCATCTCTATAAATTGGTCAACCGATAGACATATAAACAATGCAACTTCCCCCTCTTAAACCAAGATCTATAAAATCCTGTACGAGATCCAACTTCTTGTTTTATAATGTGGGTAGCAATCAACTTGTTTTTCCTCCCTAATTCCCCACCTTTCCCTGCTGGAAAAAAAATTCAGTATTAAAAGGGTAACTTTTAGTACAGTAAAAAACTGGAAAGTGTGGAATTTTATTCAGGAATCAAATAACAATATAAAACTATTTGTTAAAAATTATGCCACAGTTCTGCTACAATGTAATTTAGGATGCAGATGAAACCTAAATTGAAAAGATTTTTTTTATTAATAGCGTGTTGAATAAAGAACATTTAGAACTTAACGTATAAGGTGAAAATAATTTATGCATAAAGAGGCAGTTGAACCTAAGCCTTTCAATGAATTAAATACGTGTAAGAAGCACTTAAACTTCATTACTAGAAAAAGAAAGAAAAACAGGGCAAATTATTATGCACTGCAATGCCAAAGAATGTAAAAAAAAAAGAGAGAGACAGAATAACTCTGTGAAAAATGCAGGAAAATAAGATAATGAAAAACACAACCACCACCAGAATTCTTACGTTTTTATAGAGCTTAAATCTTATGTTTATATTGAAGCTTGGTAGAAGGAATACCTGAATAAATCTATATCAAACATTATATCAAATATTTATTATATCTAAGTTCAAACAAAATATAATTCTTGGTTCCGTTGGCTTGGCAGCAGAATGCCATAACTATTTGTAATACTTTGATTCAACTACCAAAATATATTTTCAGTCAGTGTTTAAAGACCTGACATATACTGGACTCTAGTAATTATACAAGAAAGATGTGTTTATATACAATGGATAAAGACTTTTCTATGAAACATGTGTAAACTCATTTCACTTTTAAATTAGGATTTTAATGTATGATGCTTTGGGGCAAAGTGTTGATTAACATAATTGATAATAATATTCATTACGACCAACCTGGCAGTAGTGAGGCAACATTAAAAGGGTCTTATCCATGATTAACAAATAAAACAAGCCAAGGAAAATGTTGGATTGATGTCTATTCAGGCAGAAAAGAGTTTTCTGTACTGTTCATTTTAATACACTGCACAATTTTGGAATAAATAATCTTTTCTAAAACTAGTTTTTTTTTTGCAAAAAAAATCTTTTACTTTCAAAGTGGCATTGATCAAGGTTATCTTTTGATCATATTATTCAGGGTCAATTTAAAAATCATTGAAATTCACTTTTTGTTGGTTATGTTTGAACTGCTACTATTAAAATTAACGTATTTCATCACATTTGAACTTGTATGTTGAACTGTAGAAATTTCAGTCTTGAACAAACTTGATATTGAAATTATGGCACAAAATGGTGGGTGCATGTGAAAGCGGGGGGGGGCAAGAGATATACCCTTGGAAAAACTAGAGATAGAGGAACAACATTCCAAATTTTTAATTATTATGATACAAATTTTAAAAATGAAATGATTGAGGTGAAATGCTATATAATATCTCGGCTACTTATTAATGTATATAACATGGCCATACTTTACTCAAATATTTATATGGTTGATACTTTTAAATATGAAATATAGGACAAGGGTCTATTTGCTATTCTTCATCTGTATTCAACTATGTAAAATATGAATAGTCCTTCATTATAAATAATATGAAATTACAAACAAGAAATCAAACCATTCAATTATTTGGTTCAGATTGAACTGTAGCTGATGGTTATAGTTGGCATTGATTCACGTCAAAGGTTCCACGATCCGTTTTTTTTTCCCTTTCATATGAGAATATTACATGAAATATAAAGCATATAATTTACATCAGTCATGGTGGGGCTGTTAGCTTTAATAGTTTTCCTGTCCCAGTTTTAGAATCTGAGATAAATTCCTATTTCAAGCATATTCTTGTTTGGTTTATTTTATATTTGATGCTCCCCCACCCACTCTCTGTTCAGTTGGGTCTGATTTTCAAAGTCTGCCTTGGCAAGTCTTCTTGGCAGGGTTTTTCAGAAGTGATTTGCCATTGGGTCTTTCCAAGGCTCAGGAGAAAGTGACTGGCCCAGTGGTGGGATTCAAATAATTAAACAACTGGTTCTCTGCACTAATGACCATCTGGGTAGGTGGGGCTCGGTGGTCATGTGACTGGGTGGGCGTGGCCAACTCAAGGTCACTCAGGTTGATGGGCGCTTCGCGTTAGCAGTTCCAATGTAATAAGGGTTAACCGGAGAGGCAGTTTCTGTAAGCAGGTCAATAAAATTAGGCTAGAAGCAACACCAGAATGTTTCCTTCCTGCCTTCCTTACAGGATTAGCCCTGCAAAGTGGGAAAAAAACAAAAGGAGATTTCTTCCGACAACCGGTTCTCCGAACTGCTTAGAAAGTTACTAACTGGTTCTCCCGAATAGGTGCAAACTGGCTGAATCCCACCACTGGACTGGCCCAATGTCACCCAGACGTGACCCGTCAAAAGCGCGTTCCACAAAAGTGCGGCCGACGAAATCGCGTATGTGACGTCAACACAACGCGACGAAAAAGATCGAAAAATTGAAATAAAAATTAAATTACAGCAAGCCGATTCACATAAAGGTAAGGGTTAGGTTAAGGGTTAGGGTTAGGGTTAGAGCATTAGCGTTACGTTTAGCGTTAGGTTAAGGGTTAGCGTTAGGTTTTTCGTTACGTTAAGGGTTAGGTTTAGGGTTAGGTTTAGGGTTAGGTTAAGGGTTAGGTTTAGGGTTAGGTTTAGGGTTAGGTTTGGGGGGTTAGGGGAAGGTTTTAGCTTTATTTTTACATTTTTCGATCTTTTTCAATCTTTTTCGTCGCGCTGTGATGACGTCACATACGTGCTTTCGTCGACCGCGATTTTGTTGTCCGCGGTTTTGTGGTAGAACCCACCCAGATGGCTTCCTGCCCAAAGTGAGATTAGAATCAACTGTCTTCTGGTTTCTAACTGGATGCTTTAACCACTACACCAAACTGGATCTCATTTGCTGCAATACATGGAAAACATTTGAAGTTATATATTATATTTCCAGCCAAACTAAGAAGGCTAACATCTAGTAATTATATCACATTTTGTTATTTGGTTGAATTTTTATTCTTATTTTGAGTTCTGACTGATTCTTCCACCTCCTTTTCATTTTATTTTGATTCAACATTAAGTTTTAGTTCAGGAAAAAAAAATTCTCTAAGTCACATTCTTTTTTAACATTCTTTTTAAAAGCAGTTCAATGTTTCATATCATATATTTATTTTAATGCCAAAATCCTATAGGTATTTCCTTGGGAGGAAATACGATTCATTTACTATAGTTGGGCTTGTGTCCAAGTAAATGTATATGTGACTAAGTGAAGTCGGTAATTAATTACTTCGCAAGCTTACATTTTTGTATGGGAAATAATATACAA
This sequence comes from Thamnophis elegans, assembly GCF_009769535.1. Taxonomy (NCBI): domain Eukaryota; kingdom Metazoa; phylum Chordata; class Lepidosauria; order Squamata; family Natricidae; genus Thamnophis; species Thamnophis elegans. The sequence goes on along the minus strand of NC_045541.1, from coordinate 5,158,138 downwards.
GGTATAGCTCTGGCTTAACATGCCTATATGAGGCATTGCAACTAATATATGTCTCTATTCCAGATTGACTAAGTGATGCCAACAAAGGTTTTTTTCCCCCTCAGTATTTAAAGGTTGTACAGTTCTGCGTAGGCATAACTCTAGCAAGATCAAGTGACTGTGATTTTTTAGGCATAGCACACTCATGTAACCCTCCTCCCCCAAGAGCTTTGTTGTCTGCCACTGGGCTTCTGGGAATACTTATAAGATGTTCATGGTAGAAAGCCAGGTTATCTGGAGGACTGCCCGTCTCCATTAATTTCTAGTCATTCTACTAAATCTGACAGGTTGGTCATGCTCCAGGCAGTGCCGGATTTAGATGAAAAGAGGCCCTAGGCTATTCCACTTATGAGGCCCTTTCACCTCCCATTTTTAAGTTTGTAAATTAGATGAGAGACAATAAAATACATCATTACTGCAATATATATCAATATAAATGATGGAAGCAGTTAGCTTCCTCCCATAATTGGGGCTTACCAGGGGTTGTGACTCTAAATATATACCTTCTTCCCTGGCTTCAGCTGATAAGGAGGAGACCTGTGGCTTAATGGCTAAGATGTTTGCCTAAGATGCAATACAGCACAGGTTCGAATTCCAGTAAGGGTATGGCTAGCTGATGAGAGCTAAATAGCTTGAAATAGATCTATACTAGTCTCCCTTTATTTATTTATCAGCACAAATAAAAAAACACACAATATATATCAATATATATAGCTGGTCTCCCGACGGAGGGTGGCTCTGCTCTGCGGCAAAGGCAGCGAGGCCAGCCGCCTCCCCTGCTGTGCTCAGCTGCCTGCTTCGGCCCTCTCACCCTAACCTGCCTGGCCGCTGGTGGGCTCCGCGTCGACAGGGCGGCTACTGGGAGCGGCCGTGCCTCTCGCCCGACCGCCGGTGCCGGGAACGTGGACGGGCTCCCCAACTGCCGCGGCGCTGGAACGATCTTAACCAATACATGTTTATGTTTGTTTATTAGTCATATGCATAGAATTTCTCCTTATTTTCGGTTCAGTGATTTAGTGTTCACTGTTTTTAGAATAGTGTAATTTTAATTTTGCTAACAATTTGAATGTAGGCCCCTCTTGATCTTGAGGCCCTAGGCTGAAGCCTAGTTTAGCCTATAGGAAAATCCGGCCCTGGCCACTGGGCTTCTGGGAATACTTATAAGATTTTGATGGTAGAAAGCCAGGTTATCTGGAGGACTGCCTGTCTCCATTAATTTGTAGTCATTCTACTAAATCTGACAGGTTGTTCATGCTCCAGGCCCCTCCTATTACATAGTGGCATTTGATGGAACCCAAGAAGGGTCATGCCTTACCCTATCCAAGAGTATACTCTCTGAAATTTGGATGTCCCTGACCTTGCTAGTCTTTTGGAAGGTGTTGACAATTTGATTTTTCTTCAGGCGGAGCGCCAGGAGGCCGAATGAGCCAGTCTTCAACAAAAGCGACTGTGCAGATTATGAATCACCCTGAGCTCAACACATTGTTTTAAATTGTTCCTGATTATTTTGTGGTTGCTGTTTAACTGGTTGTTAGCCACCCATTGTCACATGGTGAATGGATGACCGTATAAGTTGAATAAGTAAATAAATGTTTTTGTAATCTATCATACAACAAACACACTTTTTAAAAGGGCAAATGTTCAAAATAGAATTCCCTGGTAAGTAAACAATCCAGATGTTGCATTATAAAACAGATTCAGTTTTTGATGTTGCAACTCTATAACGTTTATATCTCGCCAATAACTGATATTACTTAATCTCCCACTGGAGAAATCTGTTGGTAATCACATAGGCAATTGTCAGTACCTATTATCTAATACTTAAAAAGGGACACATTTTAACACATTTTTGTATAGAATTCTTCCACCTAATCATTGAACATTCCGGCTTCTTGAGGATTAAGGTATTTTAACTCAAGAAGATTTCTAAATATTGACACTAAGATTATCCTTCTAATGTCTAATCCTTTGGCAATTTCCAAGTCATGGAGTCTATAAAATTAGTGCAAAGGTTGTTTTGCCTAGATACACCCATGTTACACCCATCCTCCGCGAGCTGCACTGGCTCCCTATTGGTCTCCGAAAGCGCTTCAAGGTGCTAGTCGTTACTTTTAAAGCCCTACATGGTTTAGGACCTGGCTACCTGAGAGACCGCCTCCTGCCACATATCTCCCAACGACCAACAAGATCTCACAGGTTGGGCCTCCTCCGGGTGCCGTCGACCGGACAATGCCAGCTGGCGATTCCCCGTGGGAGAGCCTTCTCTGTAGCTGCGCCGGCCCTGTGGAACGATCTATGCATAGAGATCCGAACCCTAACCACTCTCCCGGCCTTCTGTAAATCCACCAAGACCTGGCTGTTCCGGCAGGCCTGGTGCTGTTGATCAATGTCCAGCCCCACCTACACTGAATGGATGATGTGCAATTTTAATTATGTACCTTTATTTTTAAATTTTTAAATGTTTTTTATCTGTCTGTAAGCCGCCCAGAGTCCCTAGGGAGTGGGCGGCATACAAATTTTATTAAATTGGAAATTGGAAAATTTTGGTAGGATTTGTGTGGTATGTGCATATGCACATGTGCGTACATGAAATCCAGTGATTAAGGGCATGGTGTCAAAATATTGTGTGCCATAATATTTTAGCCCTCTGCAAGTAGTAGCCAATTATTTTTCCCTTCTTGCAAAAGATCAGAACAGTTTTCTCCATTGTGTGTACACAATGTAAAGAAATATGAAAACATAATAGTATATGTTATATTCACATTATGGGTTCCACCACAAATCCGTGAAGCCCTTCTGCGCGGAGACATAAGCGCGAAGACTAAATCGTGCCATTCTAAGCGCTAGGGAAAAATGCGACCCTACCGCGATGACATAATCGCGGAGGGCAAAATCGCGCATTCCCAAGCACTCACTACCCTAAACCTAACCCTAAACCTAACCCTAAACCTAACCCTAAACCTAAACCTAACCCTAAACCTAACCCTAACCCTAACCCTAACGCTAAACCTAACCCTAACGCTAAACCTAACGCTAAACCTAACCCTAAACCTAACCTTAACCCTAACCCTAAACCTAACCCTAACCCTAACCCTAAACCTAACCCTAAACCTAACCCTAAACCTAACCCTAAACTAACCCTAAAACAAACCCCTAAACCTAATCCTAACGCTTACCTTAAATGAAGTCGGCTTTCTGCCGCGGCGCCATTTTAAAGCGCCCTTATGTTGCCGCGCTGTTGTCATGGAGGTGATGACGCGCGGTGATGACGTCGCGGCTTTAACGCCGTGATTTTATCGCCGCGATTTTGACCAGCGCGGTTTTGTCGTGCCACGCACATTATGAACCAGCAGTAACAACAGAAAACAATGAAAGAAAGAAAGAAAGAAAGAAAGAAAGAAAGAAAGAAAGAAAGAAAGAAAGAAAGAAAGAAAGAAAGACAATATAAATAATATAACTGAAAACATATCAGGCTGCAACTTTTAATCAAACAGAGCTAAGCACTTTTTTGTCCAAAAATAAACTGATTTTTAAACATTTTGTAGACATCCAAAAGACAAGAGTAATCTAATTTGGTTGCATGAATGTGTGTTTAATCTTTAAAAAGTAGTGGATACTGTTGAACAGAGTGAGATTAGAACTTTCAAGTTGTTAGAATACAAGCTAGAGGAGGAGCATCTCAAAGGAACGATGGTCGCCTGGGCAAAAAAAATCGGTTACAATGTGGAATTGGCTAAGTGGGAAAAACTTTGGATACTTAATCAGAAACTAACAATGGCCACGGCGTATAAAGAAAACCTTTATAAGATGTTCTACAGATGGCATCTCTCCCCAGCATGGCTCTCCAAAATGTTTAAAAATCTGGATCCAAATTGTTGGAAGTGTAAAGAAAACACCAGGCACTTTTTATCATATGTGGTGGACATGCAATGAGGCAAAAAAAATTATTGGAAAATGATTCAATCATGGTTAGAACAAATGGTGGGAGACCAAATCTTGTTTAAACTGGAAATTTTTCTCCTAGGTATAATACCAGTGGGGTATAAGAAAGATACACTTTACTTAATTATTCATGTACTAACTGCGTCGTGCATAACTTATGCACAATATTGGAAAGAAGAAAATACATCAGAGCTAGATATAATCAGAAAAGTGTTGGCCTGTGCGGAAGCTCCCTCTTGAACTTAAAAATAAAGGGGAATCAGAATATTTTGAAGTCTGGAATAGATTTTATGACTGGTATAAGTCAAGGTGACAAGACTGGGACAAAGTGTATATATTGGGATTGGACAGAAGGATTGGCAATGTATTAAGTAGGCTAATTGTCAATAGTTGTGACTAGCTGTATATAATGTGAATGTATAGTCACTTCGACTTCTCGGTACTGCATTGTTTTAAATGTAAAAATAATAAAAAATATATTGCAAAAAAAAAAAAAGAACTTTCAAGTCAGAAATTTTATAGGTGTCTTTTGAAAACCAACAGCTTAAACAATAAGTGCTTCTGCCAAAGTTGACTTCTTTCTTTTCACCTTCATTTCAAACCTTAGAGCGAGATGAGCAATAATGTGTTGACCAGACATAGAGAGCGAGAGGAAATCATCGCTCTTTTCTTCTCTCATATACATTTACATGCTACCCACCATCCTTGAGAATGAAAAACTATTGTGAGAATTATTTGCCTTTAACCAAATGCAGCATGGACCAAATTTAGTGTAAGGATTAGAAAAAGGAAGTATGGAAGCTAAGCAGAAAATGGAATGTTTCTCCAAATCAGTGATTAATAGGGATCCTTTTTACTGAGCCGGAATAGTGTAGGTGTAAAATATAAAGAGTTTGAATCGTGGAGTAGAAAGCTATATGGGGTGTGGGTGACATTCCAAGCTGCAAATACTTAATTCTAGAGGTGATCTCTAAGCTAAGAGATTGCTCAAATGTAGACAAAACCCTTCTTTTAATTAATGACGACGTTCACATGTTCTTACTTTTCTCTAGGGCTATATAATGCAATGCAAAGGCTCTTTAATGAATAATATTGGGCCTTGTTCTTCGCTCAAGAAGAAGAGATGGAATGTTTGCTTGACATATTTGCAAAATGCTTTACTGATAAAATTGCTCACATCCGTTCATTTTTTAAGCACCACTTTAAATACAATTTTTGCTCAAGAAATGTGCCTGCTCTCCTCTTATCGAGTTGTTTTGATTGGATTTTAGTTGTCTTCAGCCCAAAAGGTCCTGGGAAATATTTCATCTATTATGTGTGCTTTTTATTTCCTGCCTTACGTGCAAGTGACAAGCTAAAGCAAACTATGGATGGTCCTATCACGAAAGAGAGTAAACCTTAGCTTTCTTATGAGCTTCAGTGAAACCCAGAAGTTCTTTTTAGATGAAACCAGTTCACCAGTCCAGTCTTCTTTCATACATATTTTCAAGGCAAAAATTCCAAGAGTGTTGTACGGGAGTTTGCCAAGAGATTTGAAATAGTGTGGTCCAGTGGTGGGATTCAGCCAGTTCGCACCTATTCGGGAGAACCGGTTGGTAACTTTCTAAGTAGTTCGGAGAACCAGTTGTTGGAAGAAATCTCCTTTTGGTTTTTTCCCACTTTACAGGGCTAATCCTGTAAGGAAGGCAGGAAGGAAATATTCTGGTGTTGTTTCTAGCCTAATCTTTATTGCCCTGCTTACAGAAACTGCCTCTCTAGTTAACCCTTATTACCATTGTAACAGCTAAGGCGAAGCGCCCATCGACCTGAGTGACCTTGAGTTGGCCACACCCACCCAGTCACATGACCCCCGAGCCCCACCTACCCAGATGGTCATTAGGGCAGAGAACCAGTTGTTAAATTATTTGAATCCCACCATTGGTGTGGTCTTAATGATCCTTGTAGAACATTCTGTATCATTTTACATTTTCTTATCATTTCAACCTCATTTTCAGTGATTGTTGAAGAGTGGGTTACCTTGACCGGTGCAGCATCTCCTGCCGATATTGCCTTTTAAAAAATGATTTGGAATGAGAGGTAGCATTGGTATCCCCTAAACTTTGGGTGCCATAGGCTGATCCCTTAGCTTAAAGACTGCATTGATTCTACCCTGTTAGGTTCTATAACCATGAGATGAGAGAAGATGAAGTTGAAAGAACAGCCATGTTCCATGCTGTAAGGGTTATCATGTAGGACATCACATGTTCATTATAGGCTTCATTTAAAAAAAAACATTATATATGGAAAAAATAACAGAGTACCTTGCATTGAGTTAGATCATCGACTGGTCTAGTATTATTTACTGTTTTCTCATCGGCTGTCCTTCTTTGACATCTATTGCCAAGTATAATTTAAACCAGTGGTGGGTTTCAAAAATTGTTCGAACCTACTCTGTGGGTGTGGCCTCCTTTGTGGGAGTGGCTTGCCGCCCATGTGACCGGATGGGAGTGGCTTGCCGCCCATGTGACCGGATATGAAGATGCCGACGACACTTGTCAGAACCACCTTAAATTACCTCACACGCAGCACTGGCATGCATAAGAATAGGATGTAAACTTGTTTTTTAAAAGGCATCTTTGGTTTGTGTTAAAACAACTTCAACACACGCAATGTTCTGATTGCACCACAAACGCAGTAGTCATCCTTACCTTTCACAGAGGCACTGAGTTTTATAAATAGGAGCAGGATAGTGTAGAATAATCATATCCAAGGACCAGTGGTGGGTTTCAAAACATTGTTGGAGCCTCTTCTGTAGGTGTGGCCTGCTTTCCGGGTCCACTGGTGGAACCTCTTCTAACCGGTTCGGTAGATTTGACGAACCGGTTCTACCGAATAGGTGCGAACTGGTAGGAACCCACCTCTGATTTAAACTATAAATGCCATGGATCTAACTAGGATTTGTCTGCTTCAATATTAAAACAATACTTGATCAATATTTGATGATATTTTCAAAATCTTGGCTCAAAGTCTGCTGCTCAATATGGAAAAACAAAGCTGCCTTAAGATTTTAGGGTAATACTTTTTGCTGTCAATATTTAAGAATTTTAAGCTGCTTAGAAATGAGTGAAGGCTAACTGAGATATAAACATTTCAAATTAATAATAATAAAAAGGAAACTTTGCCAATGGACAAGACTCTTGTGCGGTATACTGAGATAAAGTTTTGTTTGAGAAGCTGTTGATAAAGATGTGCTCGGAATACCTTCAAAATATTATTTAGCTGGATAGATTATAATGATGACATTATTCAGAAGCATTATTAGTCTTACAAAACAGTGATGGTAATTGAAAGAGGTTTTGCCTGGCAGCTGAAACTGTACCTGATAACAATTTCTCTGCCTTGCAATGATATTGAGGTTTTGTCACAGTTGACTGACATTTTTATGCTGCTTTTTCCAGAATCTGTCAGTAACAATTTGGGCAGGAAATATACCCAGCAATCAGGAACTCCTCTTGTATTCTTGGGACTGGAATCTATTCAGCCTTATGAAATTACTTGATCCGTCTTATCCTCTGGCTAGTGCCTGTGGTTCTTGGTGGTAGGCTACATGTGATTACAATAGACTGTGTCTATTTTGGAAAAAAAATAAAGCCAATAACTCTGTGGATAAATTCTTTCAGTGGGCGGATTAGCAATGTTTGTTTAGCAATGTTTCATCTGACAATCCAATGTTCTTTGATTGGCCTAATTCCGCAGAAAACTATTTCTGCTTTTATTTTTAAAAGGAGGAATGCAACAAATAGAGTCTTCTGTTGTTTAGATCTTCTCATCATGTAAGTACAGAAAATGCAACCAGGCCCTATCACTCCCTGGGGCACGGCAAGAAAAATTCAATCTCCAATCCAGCCTCTTTTAAGCCCGGCCAGAACAATGTCTTTGGAATTCATCTGACAGGAGAGGTGCCAGATTGTTGAAAAGTCACTGAACAAAGCAATCTATTTCAGCAAGCCGAACTTTAGACGATCTCTTGTGCCATCCCTATTCCCTGCCCTTAATTAAATGGGGAGAAATAAAATGCTCTAAACAATTATTAGCTCCACGTTCTCACTTACCAAATCATATTTCTCCCAACCATGTTTAAACAAGGCGGGTTAAATTCTACAAAAACTAAGAGAGGTTCCATGCGTTATGCAGACTGTGGTTGGTGATCTAGGTAATAGAATTTGAGAATGTAACACAGCATGCAACCCTTGCAAGAACATACTACATACAACGAAGAGGCACAGTGGCTTGGTTGCTTAATGATGCTGTAGTCTCTGCTCCAAAGGTTCAAACCTTAGCACTGTGGAGGCAGGTTGAGGTCCAGAGGTGGGTTCCTACCAGTTCGCACCAGTTCGATAGAACCAGTTCATCAAATCTACCGAACCGGTTAAAAGAGGCTCCAACAGTAGACCAGAAAGCAGGCCACACCTACAGAAGAGGTTCCAAAGTTTTTTGAAACCCTCCACTGACACACACACACACACAGAGAGAGAGAGAGAGAGAGAGAAAGAGGAAGAGAAAGAGAAAGGAATAAAGAAATAAATAAAAAAAGAAAAAAGAAAGAAAAAGTGAGAGAGAGATGAAAGAAAAAAAGGAAAAAGTGTCAGAGAGACAAAAGGAAGGAAAGAGAGAGAGAGAGAGAGAGAGAGAGAGAGAGAGAGAGAGAGAGAGAGAAACACATGGCCAGCAAGCCATTCCCACAAAGGAGGCCACACCCACAGAGTAGGTTCAAAACTTTTTTGAAACCCACCACTGTTGAGCTCCCATCCCTTGCCTCAGCTTCTGCCCACCCAGCAGTTAGAATGTTCTGTGCAAGTAGATAAAGAGGTACCACTTTGGTGAGGAGATGAACCAGCACTTCATGTGGTGGTTAGAATCTTGCCAGCACCGAACCTTCCCGATTGCAACATTGATTTGTGGGGTAGCTTTGATACAGAGAAAAGGGGGCTTGGATGATGCTAAAGTAAAATCCTCTCATCTTCCTTTCTGGTGTAAAGCCAGTTCATTCTCTTGTTGCGCACCTTGGGAAGCACACAAGCGTGCACCTAACAGAATGGCAATGGCAGTTAGACTTATATACCGCTTCATAGGGCTTTCAGCCCTCTCTAAGCAGTTTACAGAGTCAGCATATCGCCCCCAACAACAATCTGGGTCCTCATTTCACCCACCTCGGAAGGATGGAAGGCTGAGTCAACCTTGAGCCGGTGAGATTTGAACCGCCGAACTGCAGATAAGTCAGCTGAAGTGGCCTGCAGTACAGTACCCTAAGCACTGCGCCACCTCTGCTCTATGGGTAATTCTATTCTATTCCCAGAATGGGTAAACAGGCAGCCAAATTACTACTCTGCATTAGCATTGCAGTCGCCTGGCTAACGTAACAATGCCATATGCTGGATAAATATATTCATACATACATGTAGTATTTTAATTTTTATAGAAAATATGTAACAGAGTTTTATTAAAAGAGACTTTTTCACTCCATTAATTGCTACAGTTTACCATTCTTTTGATATAACTTGATGTTCTTTTCTAAATGTATTATAGTTATGTTGCACTCTATTGTTAAAGAAGATGAGATGGTATATATGCCGTTTCTACTGTTACAGCATCCCTGAGAGGGTATAATGGCCTAAAATGAGTAGATTTTTACTCTCTAAACAACAGTAATTGCCACTGCCTTGTTTTTAGAAAAATGCCTCATTTTTTTCTACTAGGTAAAAGTAATCAATAAATAGAGATGGATTATTGTTTGTGGAATATAGCTATATATTAAAACAGCTTGATATATTTCAAGGCAGACAGACCAGTCAGCAAATTTAGCTTGTATATATGGCTGCTTCGATCTTCCGTGTGATTTATTGTTTTCTCCTGATTCCATCTCTCTCATAATATTATCAATATATAAAATAAGAGACTAAAAAACCCACATTTGGTTCAAAATTTGTGGGACCAATTCTGTAATGAATAATTGATTTTTTTAATATAAACAGATTGGATTGGATCCGAAGGTACTCGCCTAGTAACTATCCTCGGGAAAGAGATTTAAATTAGTTGTAACTAATTTTTGTTCATTAGATGTTAATACGTCTAAGCTTAAATACAATCTTTTCCCCCCGCATTTCTGCATTGCCATTCCATTTGTATCCTGTAGTTACAGCAGAAGTAAAAACTCTTGCTTGCTGTTTCTTTCTCATATAGTAATTTATTGCATGGGGACCATCCCAGATAGAAGGAGTGTACTGATCTTCAGCTGGCAGATGTGATTATGGGTTCACCGACAAATGCGTGCTCGACAAAAGCGTGCCGACGAAACCACAGTGAGAAAACTGCGAGGTCAAAATCACGCCGACGAATGAGCACAGAAGCGTGCCGACAACAGCGCGCTGACAAAAGTGCACCTTCAACAAAGAACTAATAACAACCTAATAACCCTAACCCTAAACCTAACCCTAAACCTAACCCTTACCTTAACTTAAATCGCGCTTTTGTCAGCACGCTTTTGTCGGCGCATTGTTGTGGGCGCGTTTATGATATCGCGGTTTTGTCAGCGCACTTTTGTCATGCGCGCATTTGTCGGGTCACGGTGATCATGGCAATTAGGTGCTGGTATCTCACAAGAATTATTGCTAATTGTATCTTGGTATTTCATAAGTCCAATAACAATTAATACTGTACAACAAGGATTGGCAAAATGGTGGCCAGAGGTACCATGGCGCCACTAAACATGTTTGCAGGTCTTCCCCTACCTTCATTCAAAATAAAGGTAGTTATTTCAAAAATATATATATACCAATATAGATGCAGTTGTGCTGTGATTTTGTTATAATGCCTCGATTATTGTATCATGGCCAGCTATGCTATTATATGTATATAATAATGCAACTATTGTATTATGTATTTGGTAATTATGTATTATGTAATTTTAACACAGTTTCTTTAAATTTGGTTTGTATTTTATTTTGAGGGCATATATGTGCACAATGCTGTTATCCACTCAAGGCAACCTTATAGCAATAGCAGTTAGACTTATATACCACTTCATAGGGCTTTCAGCTCTCTCTAAGCGTCAGCATATCGCCCCCACAGTCTGGGTCCTCATTTCACCCACCTCGGAAGGATGGAAGGCTGAGTCAACCTTGAGCCGGTGAGATTAGAACCGCCAAACTGCAGATAACAATCAGCTGCAGTACTGCACTCTAACCACTGCGCCACCTCGGCTCTTATGAATTTTCTAGTTAAATAAATGCCCCAGAACTCATAAGATTTCAGCAATCACGCGATCTCAGTGTTGCTGTTCAAATTGCTTGTGATACTTCATCATTTTAATGTGGAATTGCCAAGATCTCATGAAGATATGATAATTGGATATTTGAGAGGACAACTAAGCCGCGGCATGACTGCAAGCATTCAATCCAGGCACCAGAAAATACTACCACTTCTGTTGTACAAAAAGCATTTGGCGTATATAAGTCTTATTAAAGTACTTTGAAAGAGGCTCAGCTGGTAAATCTCCTGCCTGCTATCAAATTCTTTTCTGACTTCAGATTTCTGTTTCTCTGAAGATTCTTTGACGTGAAATTTTGGATGGCCTGGCATTGTCCAAGTGTTCAGTGTAGTTCAGAATATTTTTTTAATAGTTTGCATTTTCTTTCTTTCAGGGGATCAGGTGCCAACAAACATTCAGAAAGCAATGAAATGGGAAACAAAATCCAATTTTCTCTCAAATGGATTGTTGTAGCAATAGGAAGGTGTAAATATGGTTTCTCAAGAGCACCGGCATCCTTGAGAATTGTGTTTTCCTACATGACTGAAAGAAGGGGGGGGGGTTGTTGCTACTCATTGGTGTTTATTATACAATAACATAATAGAATAGAGGAAATAGTTGCATTTTGTCAGATTTTTGTTTACATTTCCTTTGCTTTCCCAGAAGTCTGCACACATGAATGTCTTGATGCTTTCCTTTCCCACAAAACTCCTTTGATGCTAATATAATCATCTATTTTTTCCATCTCCTTCCTTCCTTCCTTCCTTCCTTCCTTCCTTCCTTCCTTCCTTCCGTCCGTAGAAAATTATGGAAAGGGAAGGAAAACATTGTAACACTGTAAGCAGAGTGTAGGAAAACAACAAGATCATGCTTTACCCGGTTCCACCACAAAACCGTGTTCGACTAAAGGGCGCTCGACGAAACCGCGTAGCTGACGTCATCACAGCGCGACAACAGTGTGGAGAAAAAAGCACGCTGTAAACGCTAAACCTAAAATTAACCCCTAAACCTAAACCTAACCCCCCTAAACCTAATCCTAAACCTAACCCTAAACCTAACCCTTAACCTAAACCTAAACCTAACCCTAAACCTAATCCTAACCCTTATCCTAACCCTAAACCTAACCCTAACCCTTAACCTAACCCTAAACCTAACCCTTAACCTAACCCTAAACCTAACCCTAACCCTTAACCTAACCCTAAACCTAACCCTTACCTTAACTTGAATCGGCTTGCTTTCAAAGCGCTATTTAAAGCGCCCTTCTTTCTCCGCGCTCACTGTTGTCGCCCTGTTGATGACATCAGTGACGCGGTTTAATCGGGTGCGCTTTAGTCGAGCGCGGTTTTGTCGTGCCACGGCTTTACCCAGCCTAGACATAAATTGAAAGGGTGCCCACCGAGAGATGTAACGGTTGAATGCAGCATAAGCTTCTGGGGCTGATGGTAGTTCATTGACTTAATGTCCCATATTTAGATCAACCACAAGGTTCTACAAAATAGCAGTGGCTGACCAAGAGAATACAAATCAGCCTGGCAGCCCAGGAAAAATATCTGCTCAGGGCATTGGCTAGTCACTGGAGGGAAGGGTCTGCCAGACAATGTAGCCAATCAGAGTTGGGGATGCTACTAAAAAGCTCTGGAGATCCTTTGCTTTAAGGGGCTTGAAGATGGCTTGGGCTTTAAAAAAAGCAGTTTTGAATCAAAGGTAAGAAACATGAGAATGGGGTCACCAGGGAGCAAAAGGAGGCAAAAATCTTCCATTCTTGTACTCAAAAAAACAATGGAAGGCCTGCAATGGTTATTACAAAGGAAGAATGTCATCCCTTTGAATTCAGAAACCTAATGTCAGCATTCCAAGTATCATGTAGAATTAAATCAGAGTCCAAGGCAAAACGATCCTTAAAGTTCCAATTTAATAAAGCAGACATCTTAGCACATCTGCGTTAATCCCAATTCTGGAAGTTACATCAGAATTCCATGCAGTTAAAAGTTCATGATCTTGTCCCCACATCCACAATCCATCACATGGTCCAATCTTCTTCTTCTACACTGGCGTCTCCACCCAGCTGCTTCCGGTCAGGTGTAAAAATGCGGAGACAAAAGATGACCTTGGCTTCTAGTAAAGAATGAAAACAACACATTCCACAATCCTACTCCTGTCTATTCCCCCCTCCCGTCAACTATACTAATGAAACAGCATAATGAAATAAGAGAAAGTAATGCAGGCCAAAATTTTAAAAGGAATATAATTGCAGGCCTGACACCTGGGTACAGAAGGGAGATAGTTCTCGTTCTTTTTCAGTCTCTGAAATAATGCTACTCCAGGGGCCACGCAGGGAATGCTAAAGTAAATAGCTCCCTGCATTTACCAGGAGCTGCTTCAGGATCTGAAGTTATTTTGCGCCTATCCTACAGTACGCAAGAGGAATAATCATGAATCTTGCTCTGTAGTATTTACTTCTTGATATTTTTGTAGAGTACTTTATTTTATTAACCTTATTCGGCTTAATGAGATCACCTCTGACCCTTAGGTAACCAGGGGACGTGGGAGTACAGAGAAGAAACCTTAGTGGTGTCTTTGTTTGGTCAACTTCCCTGAGAGTGCTTAGCCCTGGGATCAGAACCTGGTTCAGCGAGGATTAGGAAAATCCTCTTTGAACTGCAGGAAGGAAAAGGGCCCTGGCCTAACTGCCTTTCCACTCACCCTGAAATAATGGGATTTATTCTGTCCTTCTCTTTCCAGTTTCTCTAAGGATCAAAAGTCAGCTGACACCCATTAGGACTGAATAGATTTTCTCAGTCTTAATTTAGTGAATGGCCTTTTTAAATTGTCTGTGTAGCTATGCATATATATATATTTCTTCTGCCTGGTTGTTGGAGGAGGTGCTGGAAGTGTTGCTTAGAGGCAGAGGTGCTTGGGACCCATTGCAGAACCCCCAGAGGGACATGTATTTGTATTTTATTATTTGTATGCCGCCCTTCTCCGGGAGGACTCAGGGCGGCAAACAATTCAAGGGGGAAAAAAAGGGGAATATAAAAAGACAAAATACAAATAGTAAAAGTAGACAACAGTCGCACAACCATACATGTCAAGAGGGGAGGGAACTCGTCACCCCCAGCCTGCCGGCAAAGCCAGGTTTTGACGGCTTTTCGGAAGGCCTGGAGAGAGGTGAGGGTCCGAATCCCTGCGGGGAGTTCATTCCAGAGGGCTGGAGCTGCCACAGAGAAGGCCCTCCCCCGGGTAATAGCCAGGTGGCATTGGCTGGTAGATGGCACCCGGAGGAGGCCAACCCTGTGAGATGTTAAGAGATCTCAGGGGATTTTGGGTATTGCAAAGCTGTATCTCCAGGGCAGTGTATAGGGCAATAGAGACACCCTATATCGCTCTCTGCCCTGCGTCATTTACCATATCATGTTTTTTTTTCCTAACAGCTGGGTTGAATAGTATGGCCCTATCCTCTTTTTTGCTAAATGCTAAAATTTGCTAGAGGTATAGGGGGGAAACTGTGGCTCATGTCCTGGGCCTGTGCAGTAAGCATTACCTTTGACAAGATTAGTCTGATTTCAAAATCTGGATGAATTGTATGTATTGGCCTATATTGGTTTAATATTATGATTTGTTCTGTTTTTATCTAATTAGCTTGGGTACGAGCCGAGGTGGCGCAGTGGTTAAATGCAGCACTGCAGGCTACTTCAGCTGACTGCAGTTCTGCAGTTCGGCTGTTCAAATCTCACCGGCTCAGGGTTGACTCAGCCTTCCATCCTTCCGAGGTGGGTGAAATGAGGACCCGGATTGTTGTTGGGGGCGATATGCTGACTCTGTAAACCGCTTAGAGAGGGTTGAAAGCCCCATGAAGCGGTATATAAGTCTAACTTCTATTGCTATTGCTATTGCTACAGATTATGTCTTGTCCAAAAAAACCTACACAAACTAAATCTGAAAGTTAGTCTGATCTCCAGACCAGCTTGATAGTTTTGGGGATAAGAAAGGAAAACGATGACAAGCCAATTTTCATAAGCCATTCAGTACTTAATTCTATGCTTGTGTCATACAAAATAAGGATCCACGTGGCACAAGAGGAATATGAGGGAAACACTGTTTTGCACTGACCTGTGATGTGATATACCATGACTTTTAACCTGAATGCAGGATTCAACAACCCCAATGGTTATCAGAAGCTTGCAAGATTAAGGATTTAACAGTACATAATCTTTGTGTTGCTTATCTGATGTAAGCTTAGTTTCCTAGACTATATGTCAAAGCAAGTCGCGGTTCTATTTTAGTTACTCCTGCAAACTTCCCGTGTGACCTTGGGCAAAATGTTGAGCCCCTCTTTCTTTTTTTCCCCCCCTTGACAGGGTCTTGTGAGGATAAATTTCTACATGTTTGCCAAGGCCTCAGTTAAGGCAGTGACAAATGTCGCAGAATAAGTGCTTGCTGATAAAAGTCATAATAATAAATGTGTAGAAAAGTTTAGAACTGGATTTGTGTTTGCCTTGCTCCCCTTCTTGGAGATAACGTGACAATGTACTTTTTGAAGGCAGGCTAACTAAAATAATAGGACACATCTTATCTCATTTTCCCTTCCACATCTGAGCAGAAAACTGTGAAAAGGCTTATTTCATGGATAATCTTTTGAAACCGATGGTGTGTTCAATCTTTGCTGCGAAGGAAGGATGACAGTAAGGAAGTTGGGCTAGACTTAAGGGAATTTGATTTAATCAAGTCCTAACCATCCAGATTTCATTTGGAAGGAAACCAAGGAATGAAGAATCTTCTTCTAAAGGCTAAATAAACTGGCTGAAGCAACATATACATTTCTCAGGCTGCCTCTCTTCCTCCCCCCATCCTCTCCCTTTCTCTCTCCCTTTCCCTCTTTTTTTCTGTATGTGTGTGTGTGTGTGTGTGTGTGTGTACATTTTTCAGCAACATTGGCAATAAGAACAGTTGTCGGGCAGAATATGAGGCTTTTGAGAGACCGCCTGCTGCCAATTATCTCCCAAAGACCCGTTAGATCACACAGGGTCGGCCTCCTCCGGGTTCCGTCCACCAGCCAATGCCACCTGGCTACTACCCGGGGGAGGGCCTTCTCTGTGGCAGCTCCGGCCCTTTGGAACGAACTCCCCGCGGAGATTCAGACCCTCACCTCTCTCCAGGCCTTCCGGAAATCCGTCAAAACCTGGCTGTGCCGGCAGGCCTGGGGTTGACGAGTTCCCCTCCCCTCTCGACTTGTATGGTTGTGTGATTCTTGTTTATTTTAATCACGTGTATTATGTTTTATGTTCCCTTTTCCCCCTTTTGAGTTGTTCGCCGCCCTGAGTCCCTCCCGGAGAAGGGCGGCATACAAATAAACTAAATCTTAATCTTAATCTTGAGTTTTCTGCAATCTCTCTGCACCAGGGAAGACAATTTGAAAGGAGCAGAATAAAAAAAAATCCTCATGATTCCATCATCTGATACCACCCTTACCATCTAATATACCAGTGAATGTGAGCCATTCACCACCCACATGTTTTATTTTTACAAATCTTTTTCTGGAAAGAATTATGGGTGAATATCCTGATAATAGTAACCCCAAAGATAATTGTTGTGTTCCTGAATTCAGTTTGAGACAAATGAATGAAGCTTCATTTTTGGATCCCTTTGCATGGTCTAAAATACTGGATTGGCTGTCATGGGCATTATTTGGGTGAAGAACATTATATCATTTTGGGTGACATAAGAAATACAAGGGTACTTGAGAGACCGCCTGCTGCCAATTACCTCCCACAGACCCATTAGATCTCACAGGGTTGGCCTCCTCCGGGTTCCGTCTAGAGCCAAGGTGGCGCAGTGGTTAAATGCAGCACTGCAGGCTGACTGCTAGATCAGCAGTTCAGCGGTTCAAATCTCACCGGCTCAGGGTTGACTCAGCCTTCCATCCTTCCGAGGTGGGTAAAATGAGGACCCGTATTGTTGTTGGGGGCAATATGCTGACTCTGTAAACCGCTTAGAGAGGGCTGAAAGCCCTATGAAGCGGTATATAAGTCTACTGTTATTGCTATTATTGCTATTGCTACTAGCCAATGCCATCTGGCTACTACCCGGGGGAGGGCCTTCTCTGTGGCAGCTCCGGCCCTTTGGAACGAGCTCCCCGCAGGGATTCGGACCCTCACCGCTCTCCAGGCCTTCCGAAAAGCCGTCAAAACCTGGCTTTGCCGGCAGGCCTGGGGGTGATGAGTTCCCTCCCCTCTCGACATGTATGGCTGTGCGACTGTTGCTTATTTTTATTATTTGTATTTCGTTTTTATGTTCCCCTTTTTCTCCTTTTGAATTGTTCGCCGCCTTGAGTCCTCCCGGAGAAGGGCGGCATATAAATAATAAAATTCCATTCCATTCCAAGAAGAGAATTGGGGAAACTGTTTTAGAATGGGAAGAAGAGAAAGACAGATGACCATTAGCAATCAAACACACACACACACACACACACACACACAAACACACACAGTAAGTGTGCATGATTACTTTCAGCATGTCATTAATCATAATTAGATATAGCACTTCTGAAGAATAGTCATATGTGGTCTGTCTCCTTAAAGAGTGTTCTTCCAAGGCTGAAGGAAAGATATTGGTCTCCTGTAAGGTCTTGTGGAAACACAAACTTTGTCAAGCTTCTTGGGACCTTCCCTGGGTTATTTACAGTGGTGGGTTTCAAAAATTGTTCGAACCTACTCTGTGGGTGTGGCCTCCTTTGTGGGAGTGGCTTGCTGCCCATGTGACCGGATGGGAGTGGCTTGCCGCCCATGTGACCGGATATGAAGATGCCGACGACACTTGTCAGAACCACCTTAAATTCCCTCACACACAGCACTGGCATGCATAAGAATAGGATGTAAACTTGTTTTTTAAAAGGCATCTTTGGTTTGCGTTAAAACAACTTCAACACACGCAATGTTCTGATTGCACCACAAACACAGTAGTCATCCTTACCTTTTGCAGAGGCACTGAGTTTTATAAATAGGAGCATGATAGTGTAGAATAATCATATCCAAGGACCAGTGGTGGGTTTCAAAAAACTTTGGAACCTCTTCTGTAGGTGTGGCCTGCTTTCTGGGTCCACTGGTGGAACCTCTTCTAACCGGTTCGGTAGATTTGACGAACCGGTTCTACCGAATAGGTGCGAACTGGTAGGAACCCACCTCTGGTTATTTACCCTCAACTGGAATTGAGATGAGAAAGAAATCTTTATTAGCCATGGACTTTTATCTCAGTATTGCATTTGGCTCAGTGATCTTGCCAATAAGCTTTAATGTGTGGGAACCAATTCAGCTCATTCATTTGCAAGAGAAAATTTCTTTTTATTTTTTCCTTTCCTCGGGCAGTTGTGCGAGAACCAAGCTGTGGGGACCTGAATGAAATGACAGGGTTTCTCCCGAGTGTTATAAACTGAAGCACCAAACAGAGCCCTTTGTTGTCTCTAGGTTTTCTTTATTTTTGTTTAAAAACGTGTTTGTGGTTAATGGAGAAAACAGAGGAACGGATTTCTGGGAAAGGGGTAAGTGCTGGCCACAAGAGGTTGAAGAGACATTAAGAGTGAATTATTCTGAATAACAGCAAAAAGAACATAGGAAGAATTTTCTCTAAAAAAAAAAACCTGTTTCGGAAAAAAGGACTATTATACATGATTTCCTAGTGAAGTGCTCTTCATGCGTTGAAGCTGTTTTTCATAAAAGGCAAACTATTCATATGTTGGAATCAAAGAGTTGGAGCAGCTCTTTAAGCCTTTAAGTCCAGCCCTTGGCTCAGTGGGGAGAATCCAATTAAAGCTTCCCTGACAGATGGTTCTCCAGCCTCTGTTTGAACACCCCCAGAGAAGGGGACTCCAGCATTTCTCTGGGTAACTGGGAAATAACTTAGGACCCAAGTATTGAAGACATCCCCCACCAGAGGTTGGTTGATACCAGTTCGCACCTATTCGGTAGAACCGGTTCATCAAATCTACCGAACCGTTTAGAAGAGGTTCCGTCAGTGGACCCGGAAAGCAGGCCAGACCTACAGAAGAGGTTCCAACATTTTTTGAAACCCACCACTGGTGGGTGTGTAATGTCCCGCAGTTATCTATGCATTAATAATGATCTAGTAATATTTCCTTATACATTTTAGGGACCTTTCCTTACATAATTGGTGTTTTCTTTCATACTTTTGGATTTCTAATTTCTGTTTCCGTTAGTTGGCAATTGCTAAAACCAATCCCACGTGAAAAAGTATTCAAAGCCTTCTTGATTTTAATTGTCAATTTATTTATTCCTGCACATTGTAATATTTATTCATTTACATATCTCTCTGTTTTTCCACTGTTGTGCAAACACAATTCCAGCAGCTGCTGACATGTGTAAAACTAAATGTATATTATAATCCCTTTCAAATAGCCAACAAAATATTTCTGGTTTTATTTCCATATCTTGCTTTACGATTGCTTCTAACCACTAACTTCTGAATAGCTACTTGGACCGACCTAAGTACTAATTCATAATTTCGTATCCGGTCACATGGGCGGCAAGCCACTCCCACAAAGGAGGCCACACCCACAGAGTAGGTTCCAACAATTTTTGAAACCCACCACTGTCCCCCAGCCCCCACCCCTCTTGTGCAAGCTATGCACTGAGATCAGATGGGGAGGTCCCGTTAAGAGTCCTACCCATTAGCCTAGCTTCCAATGAAGGACGGGCACCCCAGGAATGAACTCTGTCCTGGAGAAAGTTCCATTAATGCCTCGATTAGCTTTCCAGTCCCTATTCACCAAGGCGTTTGTGAAATGAAGCTGTTCCAAAATTTGTGTGTGTGTGTCTGTCTGTATGTGTGTGTGTGTGTACTTGCATGCAACTGCCTCGACAAATCCCTTCGGTTTTCTTGGCAAGGTTTTTTAGAATTTTCTTGGCCTTGCCTCCTCCTTCCCAGGGCTGAGAGAGGGACTGGCCCAAGGATATCCAGCTGGCTTTCACTTCCAAAATAAGTGGTATGGGGAAAAGAATAAAATATAGAATGTGTGATAAAGTGTGTGGGAGTCTCTTCTCAATTACGTCTAATAAGGTGTCTCTAGAAAACTGCAAGGCAGGGCATTGAAGAAACAGTTGTTCTGTTCTGTTCTTTGTGGGTTTTTTTAAAAAAAATACCTGAGCAACAGCTGTAGATTTCTGCTGGGCTTGGAGTAGAGAAATCATAAGGTAGGACATGTTTTTTAAGTTAGTGTTAAACCCAAGACTGTCATTATATATCGATTGTGATTCTGGGATGTTTAATTTAATTTGGTTTTTAGTTTAGTTTTACAGAGGAGAAAGCCCATGTTTAGGAAAGTATATTCTCACGATTTCAAAAACACAGCTAGCATGTGTAAAATGGATACTCTAATAACTGCACTTATTTCAAACTGTTTTGTCCAATGTGTCACTCTATCTGGTTTTGTCTTTTTTTTAAAAGGAACAGCGGTCCAGTGATTGTCATTTTAATGACCAATAAGATTGCACAGGTTGGGCCTCCTTTGGGTACCATCGACCGGACAATGCCGGCTGGCGGCCCCTCGGGGGAGGGCCTTCTCTGTAGCTGCGCCGGCCCTATGGAACGATCTACCCGTAGAGATCCGGACCCTTACCACTCTCCCGGCCTTCCGTAAAGCCACCAAGACCTGGCTGTTCCGGCAGGCCTGGGGCTGTTGATTAATATCCAGGCCCACTTGGACAGAATGGATGTTGTGTTAATTTTAATATTGTATTTCTTATTTTAAAATTTTTAAAAATGCTTTTATCTTGCCTGTGAGCCGCCCAGAGTCCCAATGGGAGTGGGCGGCATACACATTTCATTAAACTAAACTAAACTAATTTTGCATGTTAACGCACCTTAAAATTGTCCCACCTTACGTAACTGAATCATACTTTCTTGAAAGCAAAATTACAAAGTTACTGAATCCCTCCCTTTTGCAATTCAAAAAAAACCCCCAAACAAAGCAGAATTCTATTCTAATACTGTTTGAGGGAGTGAAACACTAGTTGGATTATACATGTTTGTATCTAAATTGAAATGTAGAAAACGTAGCTCTTAGGATTATTGTCTAAATGCCCAGATCTTTGGAATAAAATGGTTTTTTTCTCCTCCCTTCCACCACCATTTTTTCTCTTAAAGGAAAATACATAATATCTTACCAAATGCCCAGTATTCACTAGCATCAGTAATACCGTCTTCTGCCGCATACCTCATTTAGACCAATAAGATCGCACAGGATGGGCCTTCTCTGGGTGCCTTCAGTGGGACAATGCCGGCTGGCGACGCCTCGGAGTAGGGCCTTCTCTCTTGCCGCTCTGGCCCTATGGAATGAGCTACCCCCAGAGATCCGGACCCTACCCACTCTCATGACCTTCCGTAAAGCTATTAAAACCTGGCTTTTCCGGCGGGCCTGGGGCTGTTGACCTCTTGATTGAGGTCCAGCCCCCCTTTGATTGGGTGTATGTTGTGCTTCTTCTTAACTTTGTTGTGTCTTATTATTTTAATTCTTTTTTAATATTTTTCATTTCTGTAAGCCGCCCGGAGTCCTTCGGGATTGGGCGGCCTAGAAATTCAATAAATGAAATGAAATGAAATACCATCTACATTATCTCTCACTGTGCAATCATTTAGCCATGCAGTAGAAAGAATACAAATGGAAAAATTTGCATGAGTGAAAACTGCAGGGGCTGTTAGAAAAGCAAAATCATACTAATCATTTGTGTTAATATGTTTGCTTTGCTGGCCATTGATGTTGCTGTTTGTGTTTCTCTACATGAAATATTTTGCAAAAGACAAAAAAAAGGAAAGGAAGAAAACACAGCCTACCCTGAAAATAGTTTGGCCTAAAAAAATTTCTGAAATCCCTCTACAAATTAATTGCATTTCAATTTCCTGTATGTAAATGACTAGGAAAACTCATTTTCATCCCTTTAAAACTTTTGAGGTGAGTAGGCTTTAGTACAGCTGATCTCTACAGGTAATCCTTAACCCAATGACTGTACATTGAGTCTGGCAGTTACAATTGTAACAACTGTAAATAGCAATAGCAATAGCAATAGCAGTTAGACTTATATACCGCTTCATGGGGCTTTCAGCCCTCTCTAAGCGGTTTACAGAGTCAGCATTTCGCCCCCACAGTCTGGGTCCTCATTTCACCCACCTCGGAAGGATGGAAGGCTGAGTCAACCTTGAGCCGGTGAGATTAGAACCGCTGAACTGCAGATAACAGTCAGCTGAAGTGGCTGCAGTACTGCACCCTAACCACTGCGCCACCTCGGCTCGGTAAAGCATGACTGGATCCGATTTTATGACTTTTTTATGGTGGTCATTAAGTGACTGGAAGTAAACTGTTGGTTTAAAAATAAACAAAAGAAACCCATTGTGAATTGTCACATAGAGCACTGCAAAATGGACGTAAACCAGACCCCGTTGCCAAACATCCAAAATATGATCATAAGACCGGGGTGGGGGGTGGGTGGGCAGGGGATAGACATTGGCACTTTGGAGCTTTGGGGAGATCTGCTTGCTAAGCAATTGTCAGGTGTGAAAGATCAGGCCGTGTCTGTTCTGGACCATCTTATTCATGAACTCTACTAGATTAGCTTTCATTTCGGGCTTCTTGTTCATGATTTGTCTCAGATTGAAGAGGTGCGAGAGAGAGGTTGCTCATAGTTTTTTGGAAACTGTTGCCTTGGTATGCAAAAGGGTATTGGAGCCATCCAATTCTTGGTGGCCTCCTCTTGGAATTCCTTGACCATGAGCCTCAGAAATTCTTTATTCTCTATTCAACAAGGTCAAGGCGTTGTCTTCTTTGCTGGTCTGGAACACTGTTGCTCCTAAAACTGGTTTGGGTGGAGTGAAGGTCCAATTAAACTGATTTATTGCTACCCACACTTATGCACAGGAACAGAAATATTCTCACCCAATGGTTAGGACCTGTTAGGAATTAGATAAGGGTCGACTAAATTGAAGGGGTGGGTTGGACTTCATTCACTTGTGGCTACATAGAGATTCTCAGATGATCCCTCTTTTAACTCTGCCCCAGGTTCTGCTGCTCTTTCCCCTGTGGCAACCGGTCTTAAAGTAGAGGATTACCTGTATGGCTTTAGATATATTGACTTTACTTTCTAGAGTGAAAGAATATTCTTGCCAAAATACTTCGTTACAACTTATTGCAGGAGTTACCAAACTGAACTGTGGCATTAATAGGCCCTGGAACTCTGCCTCAAATTCATCCTCCTTAGAATTTTTGCTATTAAGTATAGTTTGTAGTAAGGAGAAAATACCCCAAGGAATGTGGAGACAGCTGATGCATAATCCATCGGTGTAATGAGCCAATTGTAAATGTTGGGTTTTGTTCAACAGGTAAATTCATCATCACCAGGCTTTTAAAATTGTTAACATTTCAATTAATTTTTTTTTTGTGGCGGGGAGGAGAAATCCTGCTTGTGGATGTATAAATAACAAAGATTCAGCTTCTACATTGTGGGGAAGTACAGACATATGCCGTTAATTCACTTACTCAGAAAATCAAGCAGATGGCGATTCATTTTTATTAGTGTTATTAGCAGTGACAATAAAAATGGAAAATACTTTCAAATCTTCCCAGTGTCCTAAAGCCAATTTTCATATCTAATGAAAACACACTACAAACTATTAGCTCCAAATATTTTCCACTTGCCAAATTAGAATTATGTCTCTTTGAATTCAGCAGTCTGATTGATTATGTGTCACCAAGTCAATGTTGACTGTTAGCCACCACATAGATTTCTTTCCACGATGATCCGTCCTTTCAGGACTTCCAATGGTGCCCTTTTCAGTACTATTACTGCATCACCCACCATGATTATTAAGGTCATCCTTTTCTCTTCCCTTCCACCTTTCTCAGTGTTAAAAGCTGCCTCTTGGAACGAGCTCCCCGCGGAGATTCGGACCCTCACCTCTCTCCAGGCCTTCTGAAAAGCCGTTAAAACCTGGCTGTGTCGGCAGGCCTGGGGTCGATGAGTTCCCTTCCCCTCTCGAATCGTGTGGCTGTTGGTTGTTTTAAATGCCCTGCACTTTTTGTAGTTTTTGTGTTTTTCCCTCTCCCCCCCCCTTGGGTTTGTGCGCCGCCCTGAGTCCCGCTGGGAATAGGGCGGCATATAAATAAAATGAACCTCAAACCTCAAACCTCGAAGGAGGTCTTTGCATAATGTGCCTGATAGTGCATAATTTGGCTCACTCTTTGTTCATCTCTCCCAAGAACAACCTATCACTCCATGATGAGGTAGGTTTGCAGGGCGTGGAGAAGATCAGTGTAGTTTAGTCCCAGAAAAATAAATACAATATTTAAAACCGCATCCATCCAAGTTCACCCCTGACTTGGTCCCTCCCAACCTGAAGCCTCATTAAGATAAGGAACTTCTTCCTCTTCAACTCCCCACCACCACCACCATCTCTGCCAATTTGGCTGCCCTGCACCCTCCTTTTCAAGATGGCAAGCAGCCACATGTATTTGCGTGTGTGCGCGGGAGAGAGAGAGTGAAAAAGAGAGGGAGAAATAATTATATGAATTAGATAGATCAGTGTTTCTCCACCTTGGAGACTTGAAAGTGTGTGGACTTCAACTCCCAGAATTCTGGGAGTTGAAGTCCACATACTTTCAAGTCTTCAAGGTGGAGAAACACTGAGATAGATGATAATGAGATGAGGGAGGGAGGTTAGGTTAGGTTTATTTAGCTTGTATGCCACCCTACTCCCGGAAGACTCAGGGCGGCTAACAATAAGAAGGGAAGGGGGTACAAGAATAAAAACAACAATTAAAAATTCAGCAACAGTCATAACATCGGATGGGGCTGGATAATTCAACAGCCCCAGGCCTGCTGGAACAGCCAGGACTTGGTGGCTTTGCGGAAGGCCGGGAGGGTAGTAAGGGTCCGGATCTCAATGGGGAGATCGTTCCATAGGGCCGGAGCAGCCACAGAGAAGGCTCTCCCCCGGGGAGTCACCAGCCGACATTGGCCGGCAGATGGAATCCGGAGGAGGCCTATGTGGGATCTAATAGGTCTTTGGGAGGTGACTGGCAGGAGGAGAGAGAGAGAGAGAGAGAGGGAGAGAGACTATAACTAGATAGACAGATAGGCAGGCAGATAGACAGATGGATAGAGAGAAAGAGAGAGAGATAGGTAGGCAGGCAGATAGATGGACAGAGAGAGGGAGAGGGAGAGAGGGAGAAGGATACCATAACTAGATAGACAGATAGGCTGGCAGATTGACAGATGGATAGAGAGAAAGAGAGAGAGATAGGTAGGCAGGCAGATAGACAGACAGAGAGAGGGAGAGGGAGAGAGGGAGAAGGATACCATAACTAGATAGACAGATAGGCTGGCAGATTGACAGATGGATAGAGAGAAAGAGAGAGAGATAGGTAGGCAGGCAGATAGATGGACAGAGAGAGGGAGAGGGAGAGAGGGAGAAGGATACCATAACTAGATAGACAGATAGGCAGGCAGGTAGACAGACACACACACACATAGAGAGATACCATAACTAGATAGGCAGATAGGCAGGCAGATAGACAGACAGACGGATGGATGGATAGAGAGAGAGAGAGGATATGTATAATTAAGGTGACCAGATGTCCCTAGCGAGCCGCGGGCTGGCAGTAACCGCCGCGGCCTAGCTCCCCTCCCCTCGTTAATGGTGTCCCTCTTTACCAATCTGAAAATCTGGTCACCTTAACATAAAGACATGGCTCTGGGATTGCTTGCCACGCCTCGAAAAGCCAGAATCGCGTCGGCCCAATCTCCAGCCACAGTCTCCATCACCACCTGGCACTCCGAGATCCCTGCTGCCTCGCCGTTCACTGCCTCAGCTGGCCTCTGTCGTCTTGTTTCTCCTGCTGTTGATGAGGCATGCAAAGCCTGGCTGGGGCTGCTCTACGTATATAAAGAGAGAGAGAGAGAGAGAGAAAAGAAGAAAAAAAAAAATCAGCCCCTGAGCCACAACATGCCAAAATGCCCCTTGGCTATGTTCCTGAGACTTACGGGGGGAGGTGGGGGATGGGGGGGGGGGTGGTGCTGCAAAAAAGGAAGAAAAAAAGCAAAAAGCAGCATGACTCAAGTTCATACTGCAAAGGGGGGATTTTGACCCACTGCAGCTCAGGAGCTGCTTCTCTCTTCCTCTCTCTCTCTCTCTTGTAGCACAAAGCCAGTGCCAGCCCAGCTGCCAGGCCTCGCTTGCCCTGTCAGAAGCAGGAGCAAGACAGCTAAGGGCAGCTGGGGCAGCCGAGTGTAAGGTGGCAGGGTGCCAAAAGGGATAGATGGTGGTGGTGGTGGGGAAATAGGCAGCTGAGAAGGGTTGAAGAGCCCTCTGGTTGTAAGTGTGGAGGAGCTGCCAAGCACCTGAATTTTGATTACGTGACCCCATGGGCACTGAAGTGACCATTGGGCACCAGTTGTAAATCTCTTTCCTCAGCACCCCCGTAACTTGCTGCTGGATGAATCGTTGGTAAGTCAAGGGCTACCTGTACTGCTTTTTAAAATAATTTGTAAGAAAAAAAACCCAGTTGCAGAGGTGGGTTCCTGCCAGTTCGCACCAGTTCAGTAGAACCGGTTCATCAAATCTACCGAACCGGTTAGAAGAGGTTCCACCAGTGGACCCGGAAAGCAGGCCACACCTATAGAAGGGGTTCCAAAAATTTTGAAACCCACCACTGACATACACACACACACACACACACACACACACAGAGAGAGAGAAAGAGAAAGAGAAAGAGAAAGAAAGGAAAGAAAGAAATAAAGGAAAAAAGAAAAAAGAAAGAAAAAGTGAGAGAGAGATGAAAGAAAAAAAGGAAAAAGGGACCGAAAGACAAAAGGAGAGACGAGAGAGAGAGAGAGAGAGAGAGAGAGAGAACCATGGCTGGCAAGCGCACTCCCACCAGGTCACATGGCCGGCAAGCCACTCCCACAAAGGAGGCCACCCCCACAGAGTAGGTTCGAAAATTTTTTGAAACCCACCACTGCCCAGTTGGATATTTTGTTCTCCCTTTTCCAAGAAACCTCATACGGTATCATATCTACCTGCATGAATAAATTACAATGTTCACTACAGGGAAAATGGTGATTTTTATATACTAGTTTATGAATACTAATTCAAACAAATTTTATACGCTAGCCGATGAACACTGGATGGCGCATACAGCATAGTTCTATTTGTAGCTAATTGTGGTACTTGATGTAAGGAAAGGACACCCTACTGGTTTTTACACAGAAGTTGTTCATAGCCGAGGTGTAACATTGGACTCTTTCTAAAAAAGCTATTGCTCTTATACAGCTTTGAGCCTGAAAAACCCCAGAGCCCTCCTTTTACATATTCAATCATAGTTTCAAATCTAATCCTAGCATTGTTCTAAAACATAATTTTTGAAAAAAAAGATTGTTTTAGAAACTAAAGATAGAAAAAAAGCATTACTAATCAGCATTGCTATTCAGCTTTCAGTCAGTGAAACTAGCTGTAGGAAGAAATTAAGATATATAAGAACCAGAATGGTTGTGGTAACGTGCTAATGAGGAATGGGGAGGTTAGGAAGCTGTTCTCTTTGTAGAAAGCTGGTTGGAAGATTAAGACTGGAAGTAGAGAAACATGTTATGATATACCTGGACCAGCGTAAGATTATAGTTCAGGCCTTTCTCCTTGTAGAAGAGCCGAGGTGGCACAGTGGTTAGGGTGCAGTCATGCAGGCCACTCAGCTGACTGCTATCTGCAGTTCAGTGGTTCAAATCTCACCGGCTCAGGGTTGACTCAGCCTTCCCTCCTTCCGAGGTGGGTGAAATGAGGGACCCGGATTGTTGTTGTTGGGGGCGTATGCTGACTCTGTAAACGCTTAGAGAGGGCTGAAAGCCCTATGAAGCGGTATATAAGTATAACTTCTATTGCTTGCTCTACAGGAGTCCCCAATCCCCGGGCCACAGATTATACTGGTCTGGGCCTGTTAGGAACCAGGCAGACAAGTGGTGGGCACGAGTGAAGCTTCACTGTGCATACAGAGGATCTTAGTAGCATGCAAATCTCCCCGCCCAGATCCGTGGAAGAATTATTTTCCACAAAATTGTTCCCAGAAAGGGTGGGGACCACTGCTGTATAGACTGAGTTGAGGTGGTGGTTGGTGTGCTGTCTGTCTGTGTGTATGTGTGCATGAGAGGGAGAGAGAGAGAGAGAGGAAGAGAGAGAGAGAGAGAGAGAGAGAGAGAGAGAGAGAGAGAGAGAGAGAGAGCATACTAGATAATCCAAATAATTTAGAGCTAAGAAATATTCCGATGTGATAGATACTTGCATTATACCTATCTTATAGCTGTAATAGGGAAGGCACCTTTTGCTGACTAAGTGGTAGACTTAACTGGGGTAGGCAGAATGCCTCACAATGGAGGGGACCAAGTTTGGGAAGGAGTTTTTGGGAGTTTGATTCTTTTATGCCGTGTGCCTTTTTAAAGACTTTCATTGTGGCGTCCTTCTGCAGTGGTTCTCAGATGTGAAAAGATGCTCTATCCGTGAGAATAAATCCCTTTCTTTCTCCTACGGTGGTTGAAGAAGCAGATTTGTACCAGTACCACCAGCTTCTGCCCCTCTTCTTCCTGCTTTTCAAATACCACTATCCATAGCAAGAGTTCTCCCTAGTTGCCTTATTCTGTGTCCTTCAAACACTCTTTGGCTCCCTTCCTAGGTAGGTAAAGCTATTGGCTATTTAAGGCTGGTATTCACTCCTGCCTTTCTCCTTGAAGATACTTGAAGGACGCTTCTTGCCCTTTTCTTTCGACAGGCCGAGGACTGGGCTGGGTCTTACTCTAAGCCCCAGGTATTGCAAGACCTCACTGCAGGAATCCTTCTTAGCGGAGTGTATAGGTTGAGCCTATAGATAGAAGGTATCAGAGCTTCAGGCATTTGTTTTTTGGACTGAAGCCTGATCGACTCCTAGAAAGGAGTGATGTGAAAGACTACTCAGTTAGTCTAAGCTGGATAGCACATTGAGTTCCTCTAAGTTTGTGTAGGGTAGCTGTTTGCCTTAAGGGGAAGCAATGAGTCACATGGGAATTCATTTCGTGTCCAACATGCATTTTTTCTTTTCCTTTTCAGCTCTTGATTCAGCAATAAAGAGATCTTGTGACAAAGCCTAGCAATGTATCACTTTTCTTTCCCTCCTCCTCCTCCCTCCTCCTCCTCCTCCTCCTCCTCCTCCTCCTCCTCCTTCCTCCTCCCCTCCGCTCTCCTCTTCTCCTTCTTCAAAGGACAGGGAGAAGTGTAACATGCTGGTTTTTTTTAAACAAGTTAACCCAGTGAAAAATAAATAAAAGGAAGGGATGGGCAGTTTCCTGCAAATGTATTCTGTATATGCAGCTACATGGTGGTACAAATTAAGGGGAACGTTCATGTCAGGAATCAGAAGGCTGTTCAAACAAAGCCACCAAAATACTTACAATATACCTGTGGGCGCGCCTTGGTTCCGTGCATCGCAGACTTGAAGCTGTAATTGTAGTGTTGAAATGCAAGGAAAACCATTTTCAGGCTTCTCAATCAAATTTGCCTTTCAAATTTTCCACCTTAAAATTTTTTATATTTTGAAAAGACAAGTTAGCAATAGCAAATAGCAGTTAGACTTATATACCTCTTCATAGGGCTTTCAGCCCTCTCTAAGCTGGTTTACAGAGTCAGCATATTGGCCCCCACAGTCTGGGTCCTCATTTCACCCACCTCGGAAGGATGGAAGGATGATCCAAACCTGAGCCGGGTGAGATTAGAACCGCTGAACTGCAGATAGCAGTCAGCTGAAGTGGCCTGCCGTACTGCACCCTAACCACTGCGCCACCTCGGCTCTCTACGTTGAATGTGATGAGCTTGGACATGGCCTAGGTGGAGAGACACATAGGGAAAGGGATACACATTCAAGGGTAACAACAGGGAAAGAATTGTGAAAGGCATCTACAGAAGAGGGGAGAAATGGAGTGGGAGAAGGTGCCTTACATAATGATAAGCTATGGGCTGTTAGGTTCCTCTTCAGGCCAACTCATTCTACTCTCAAAGCAAGCCACAACTGCTACAGCCCCATTGACCTCTGAAGAATCATTTGAAAACCTCTTTGGATTTGTTCATTCCGATCCTCTTCCTCATTAAACTTAGGCGCCAATCAAAAAACTAGGTGTCACGATGTCTTCTTGATATCTCGTTGCAAGCATCCATGACTGTAGAGATTAATTTGATTCTGCACTTAATAACTGCAGCTAGATTGTTGGTGGCGCAATACTGGAAGAAGGAAGATTTGCCTACAATTCAAGAATGGACATGGAAAGTCACAAATTTAGCAGAGATGGCTAAAATATCTGCATATCTTAAGGACCACTCAAACGAGAGATATAAATGAGACTGGAAAAAATGGATCGATTATATACAAAATAAATATGGGACTAAGAAATTCCAGATAGCTTATGATTAAAATCAGGAATGATATAAATTGTTTAAAGTTAGCCTAGCAAGGAGGAGCTAAGTTCAATTAAAGATGTTATCAATTTCTATTCTTTTTTCCAATATATTTTAGACTGTTTTTGTTAAAGATTTATACCGTGTATGGGTTCTGGGAAGCCGGGGAGGGAAGGTTGGAGGGGGTTGGGGGGGGGGGAGGGATGAATATTGGCTTGACGAGGGGTGTTAGATTTTAATAATATGATTGCACATGTATGCTGTCTTCTTCCTTATTTTTTCTTTAAAACTAAGATAGGTTAAGTATATTGATATGGAAGCATAAATACCATCAACGTAGAATGGAGTTTGCTCAGAAACTGAAATACACCAAGTGAATGAGAGGAAGAGTGGGAAAGGAGAGAAGAAAGATAGGAAGAGAGGGATAGGAGAGAGGGTGAAGGGGGAAGATGAGGAGGATAAGGAGGATGGAATGAAGAGAGAGGAGAAGGAGAAAGGAAGGGGAAGTAGAGTAGAAAGGATGAGGGAGGGAAGAAAGGATAGGAGAGAGGCAGAAGAAAGAGGTGTATGGAGAGCAGAAGAGCTAATAATGGGTTTTTATCTTTCTGGGCGTTGATGGACAAGAGGAACTGATGTAATTACTACTTAATACAGGATATTGGCTATGTAATAGTATACATGTGATTATATGTTATGAAAATGGAAAATAAAAAATGTATTTTAAAAAGCAAGCATCCATGACTGTCCCAGTGACATTTGAAGAGGGTGGAGCTCTTTGGTTCTCCAGCGCTAACTTCTGGACAGAATTGCAGTTATCAGAATCACCAAACCCCAGTCATGCCAGCCTCTCAGCCAAAAGGATGCTATGGTCAGTGTATGTAGCCATAAGAATAAAATGTCCTAAGAATAAGCAATGACATGTCCAATCATAGGTCATTCTCCAAGGCCTTGAGCAGAGTCTCATATCCCAGCAGAGAGCTCAAACTTAAGTCTGTGGTTGGTGGCTAATTTATGGGGCAGGTTCTTTGATGAAGACATGAACCATATCTCCATTTTCCACCACATTGCTCTTCCTCCTTCTTCGTTTTCTAGGTTGGCAATTTATCTGATGAAAGCAAAAGAGATGAAGGAGGCAGGGATGGGCAGACACTAGCAATTTGGGGACAGATAGAAAAACAGAATAAGCTATTGGCAGACTCCCTCATCCGAACATAACACTAAGAAGGATGACATTTTAAAAGTCATTTTGCCTTATATCATTCCCTATGAACACATTTATTGTTCAGGGTGATTGAAGGTGCCAGCAGGGGCCCAAAGCCACTGGCTGTAGGGCAGTGTACAAATTAATTAAAGAAAGAATAAGGAATCCTGGCTCACTATTCCAGATAGGATTCTCATACCATGAAATTTGAAAGACTTCCTGCCTGGCTAATTATAAGAAATATAACCACGTTTGCCCATTAACAAATGCACGAAACGAGTTAAATGAATAACATTTGCACCTAAAAATGATTTCCCTATCCTTATTGCCCCACGCTTCAAAATCAGTAAAGATAAAGGAGTCAGAATGTAGCAAAACATACATAACATCAAACAATTTTTTTTACGTAAGTAAATGAAAAGGTCAAAAAAATGAGGAACGGTCTTGAGATTTTCTGGGTTTTATGTACCAGGGATGCCATATATTTGATTATCACAGTGCAGTCTCAGGGGATCAAAAATATTTCAATAAGAGCAGAAATGCAAGCTTTTCTGAATGTTTGTTGCTGTCAAACTATTTGGAGGGTTTGCAGCGACTTCTGTTCAACAGAATAATTTGACCATACAATATTGATGATGGAATGCTACAAGAGTAAGTATATGATTAAAATGTAGTGTATTTGTGTGCATCAAGGAACAGGGCCATAGGAAACTGGGTTTGTCACACAGTTGCTATGAGTTAAATATAAAATGCCTGTGAAATGTAAAAGTATTCATTTCCCCCCGCTTGATTTCTTCTTAATGGCACTCTTTTTTTCCCTCTCTTCTTCCTTGGCAGATATGATTTTATTGAAATACGGGACGTGGATAATGAAATGCAGATCTTCTGGGAAAACACTGTGGAAACATTGCTCCACCTACAATCACTTCATCTGGCCCTTCGGTGTATATCAAATTCACCTCAGATTATGGCCCGTCAAGGTGCTGGCTTCTCTCTGCGTTATGAGATCTACAAGACTGTTAGTTTTTATCTGCTTTCCCAACCAAATCCTTAGGCCTCTTCCAGTTGGGGCAATCTCTCTCTCTCTCTCTCTCTCTTCTCTCTATCTCTATATCTCTCTATCTATCTATCTATCTCTATCTATATCTATCTCTATCTCTATATCTCTCTATCTCTATCTCTATCTCTATCTCTCTATCTCTATCCTATCTATCTCTATCTTGAAGAGCCGAGGTGGCACAGTGGTTAGGGTGCAGTACTGCAGGCCACTTCAGCTGACTGTTATCTGCAGTTCGGCTGTTCTAATCTCACCGGCTCAAGGTTGACTCAGCCTTCCATCCTTCCGAGGTGGGTGAAATGAGGACCCAGACTGTGGGGGCGGTATGCTGACTCTGTAAACCGCTTAGAGAGGGCTGAAAGCCCTATGAAGCGGTATATAAGTCTAACTGCTATTGCTATTGCTATTGCTATCTCTCTCTCTCTCTCTCTCTCTCTCTCTCCCTATCTCTCTCTCTTCTCTCTTTGTCTCTGTCTGTCTTGTCTGCCTGTGCCTGCCTGTCTCTCCTCTCTTAATGTATGCTGTATGAACAGTGAACCACTACTTTGAAATGAGAAATTCACCTTAACTCATACCTGTAGGATGCTTTTGAGCTGCTCTTAACTATGAAACAGCCTTGCAAATTTGTACTTCTACTCCCCAGTAAAGCAAGGGAAAATTTGCTAATAGAGTTATTGCTGGCAGGATGTTGAATAGCCTTTGTTGGGTTCCTTCTTGGAAATTCAGAAGTCCTGTCCAGCTGAACTATTTCTACATTTCAACTGTTCTGAGGAAGAGGTAATGACTCTACTGCCCTTTGAGTTTCTTCAGGAAGGTGTTGATGACTTGCCAGGCTTGGGAAAACTGTTCTTAGAATTGTCAATCTTCTCGTATGAGGATGTCCTTATTAAACCTCACATTCATCTTGCCTTAGTTCTTCTCCCCTTACCAAATCTATTTCATCAACATTTTCAAAAAAGTGAAGTATTTCATGGCATATTGACAGGATATTTTGGTTTCTAAAGGAAAGCAGCTTCTTCATTAAGTGATCTAATTTACTCTAGAATTACAAAGAGCGTATGTGATATATATCTATATCTATCTATATATATCTATATCTATATCCATATCCATATCCATATCTATCTAATCTATATCTATATCTATATCTATATCTATATCTATATCTATATCTATATCTATATCTATATCTATATCTATATCTATATCTCTCATATATCTATCTATCTATCTATCTATCTATCTATCTATCTATCTATCTATATGATTTTTACAACCCCTGGTAAGCCCCAATTATGGGAGGAAGCTAACTGCTTCCATCATCTGTCAATCGGCTCGTCACAAGAGTCCACATGACGAAACCCAATGTTTTTTACTGTTGCCTTTGTTATATTTGTGGTTTTTTTTTATTTGTGCTGATAAATAAATAAAGGGAGACTAGTATAGATCTATTTCAAGCTATTTAGCTCTCATCAGCTAGCCAGACCCTTACTGGGATTTGAACCTGGGCTATAAACATAGAACATTGAACATAGCCCAGGTTCAAATCCCAGTAAGGTATGGCTAGCTGATGAGAGCTAAATAGCTTGAAATAGATCTATACTAGTCTCCCTTTATTTATTTATCAGCAAAATAAACAACACACACACACACACACACACACACACACACATATATTTGAAGTGTCATATAGAAAGAAAGCTTGTTCAAATCAAGGCTGACCAAGAATGGTTCTCTCTTCCCATCCTGCTAAAAATAAGCTGTGAGGAACTGAAAAAGGGCAAGAGGCAAACAGCATTTCTTGTCATGCCCAGAAATCTTAATGAATTTGGAAGCATGTAGAGATTTTACAGATTTGGGAGACTTCAGATAGATTATGCACATTAACCTATGGCGGCACATTTCATACTGTATCAGGAAAGAGGTTGACATGACTTCCAGAGCTGAATTTTAGTGATTTTGGTAGAGGGAGTGCTAGATTTCCAGAACATAGAGAATAAATACTATCCAAAAAGCCAATATCACAAAATCTCAAACTCTGGCAAAAGTAAGTTGTTTTGTAAAAGGAATAGATCTTAAACAGAAATGATCCTTGAATTGGAAAATAATTTTAGTCCATCTTTACTTGCTTGGAGTTATTGCTTCAGCCTTATTTAGTAAGCAAGTTGGCCTTATCGTCTTTGTACAGTTGTCTATGCAGTTCAATACATTTTGGGGCAGAGGTGATCTGGCGATGCTATCAAAACCATGGTGAAATTCCATTTTTTTTCTCGGTTCTGTGGGTGTGGCTTGGTGGGCATGGCTTTTGGGGGGGTGTCATGTGAGACCGAGTGGCATGGCCAACTTTACATCACTCATGGCAACGCACCAAGCCATGCCCGTTAAGCCATGCCCACGAATCAACAGAAAAGTTTGGCCACCCAAGTTTTCTAGCATTCAACGTGGCTGCTTCTCGCCTCCTTCTCATGTGTGCATGAGCCCAAGAAGGAGGAGAAAAGCAGCCACATTGAATGCTGCGTCAGAGAGAAGCCGAATTTTTCTTCCTCCCTTCACAGTGGAGCTGCTCAGAAGGCAGCCACCAGACACATCTGTCCCTTTAGGTTCTCCCTCCCTTCCGGGATTGTACCTTAAAGACCATGTGTCAGCTTCTGCTTTGCTACTGCTTCAGCTGCCATGAAACGGGAGGGGGGGGGGGCGTGTATGTGGGAGGGTTTTAATTGATGTGCTGGAGGTCTGCTGCAGGAATGTTCTAGGATGTTCCAGTCGTTGGGGTCTACGCATGCGTACGTGTTTCCCGCCTGCATCAACGGCCTTCACATTCCATCTTGGCCTGTCTTTTTGAAGTTATCTCACACCTGACATTTGAAGGACTTATGATTGGACTGGAGCTTTGATCCTAAGGGGGGGGACGGGCTTTGCCATATCAATTGCTTTCGCGCCATATTATTCAGATCTTGCTTCACTACTGCTCGCTTACCATTTATAATTAGTAAAAGTACTTGGATTTCCAACCCATGGAGTCTCTGGTCTTCTTTCCTAATTATGGAATGGAGTGGGGCGTGACAAGAAGCAAGATCTGAATAATATCCCTTTCCAGGAGATTTACGTCTACCGAGAAGGGACATAATGTTTCTCCGACCAGAGAAGAGGAAGGCGCGTTGGAGGGACGGATTCCAGTGAACTGGGACCTCCCGACCTTTCTTTACACCAGCCCAGCCCGTCTGACCGACCTCTGCACGAAGATTTATGTCAACTACAAATTTCCAATCAGCCTGAGCCTTCCCCCCTACCCCGTTGGTCAACTTCAGTGGGGCAAGAGAAATAGAGACAAGCTGGAATGCTGGACTCACCCAAAGACCGCCTCAACAAACTTCGCTGGAGCCAGGGGCCGTGAGGAAACCCAGGCGGGTGAATTCCCTGACTATTGGAGCCAAAGAGGCGATGAAGCTGAATGGAGAAATTATCAACACCAGGGCCCCGTGAGAAACCACAGCGGAGTGAGTTACCTGATTATTGGGGTCAAACATTTTTGGAGGACGGGGGGGGAGGAGGAAAGAGACTGGAGAAGTTGGCAACGTCACCCACGCCAGGATTCTCCCCACCCCTCCCTCGGCCTGTCTCACCCCCTGCGGCTAGAGGTTTTGCTGATCAAAGGGGACCTCCCCCCCAGGCCCCCCCTCGACGACATCGGATGGCTAAAATTCCTCCCTTGCCTGTGCGTTTTAATGGTGCTTCAGCCACCCTTCCCTCCTTTCTTATGCAAGTCTTTAACTACATGGAAATATATGGGCGGGACTTTGAATCTGACACTTTAAGGGTCAGAATGGTTCTTTTGTCCTTGGACGGTGAAGCGGCTACGTGGTCAACTGCTTTGCATATGTCTGGTTCTCCCCTCTTGGGGAATTTCAACCGTTTTATGGCGGCTTTCCGCCAACGTTTTGATGACCCGTTAACTGAGAAGCGGAACAAATTAAAGTTTTAACCTTTGACCAAGACGATAGACCAGTCGCCCAATACATCCAGGAATTTCAATGTCTGTCTCAGTACATGAGAGGCTGGGGGAGGATGCACTTCTGGACAGATTTGCTGAAGGCTTAAACGCTGACATTTATCAACAATGTGTCAATCGTAACCTGCCGAGGGCGTTTAATCACTTGGTTTGAACATGCTGCTGACGCTGAGCTTGACTTAATTCGCGTTATGCCACTGAAGAAAGAAGGAAGCGAAAGAAAGAGCTGCCAAGTCCCTCCCCCCTCCTACTACTCAAGCGCTTTTCAGACGCCGAGGCGACGCGAGGGAGCCCCCTTCTGGCTCCTCCAGACCTTTAACATGTTTTCGCTGTGGGAAGCTTGGGCATACGGCCCCCTCTGTCGGGCGAAATCCCCTCTCTGCCCAACCCCTCCCAGACGTGAGGAGAAACCTGCCAGAGGCTCTGAAAAGAAAAAGAAGGAAACGGCTTTCGCTGGGGAAACCAACCCCCCTCCTTCCCCAACCTTTGACGGACGACGCGGATGCTAACTCCTCTTCTTCTGATGACTCAGATGACGACACTTCACCTCACTGGGTGAGTTCAAACAAGGGACCCCTTCTACTCCCTATGAATTAAAAGTTCCTCCTGAGGGGACACCTGCCACCCTCCTAGCATTACTGGATTCCGGCTGTTCCCGGTCCATGATCAACCCAGCCATGGTTGAGAAATTAGGACTCAAATTGCGCACTTTGAAAACCCTATTGTTTTTTGCCAGATAGACGGATTGGTTGCGGGGGGGGGGGGCGCCCATTTTTTACTGAGCCTTGGAAATGAAAATGGGTACCCACACTGAATTAATCTCTTTTGTGGTCGCACCTGGCATGGACAGACCACTTATTTTGGGCATCCCGTGGCTCCGGAAGTGGAACCCTCACATAAATTGGCGGACAGGCCGCTTGCGTATTCGCTCCAAAGTTCCTCCAGTGGGGAGGGCTCTCCAAACCAACCTGACGTCACTAACGTTCCTGAAGTAGCCGCTAGGGGGCAGGAGAGAGAGGATGCAGGAGAGGAGAAAATTCCGAAGGAATATTGGATCTTAAGGAAGTCTTCAGCGAGCAATCTTCGGACATTCTGCCCCCCCACAGGCCTACTGATTGCTCCATCGACATTTTGCCCGGGTCAAACTCCCAAAACCCCGCATTTACTCCATGTCACCCAGGGAAATGGAGGAGATGCGTTCTTTCATTGACAAAAATTTGAAACGTGGTTTCATTGAACCGGCCCGACCCAAGGTGGCGGCCCCTGTGCTGTTTCGTGAGAAGAAAGATGGGTCTCTTCGTTTATGTTGTGACTTAGGAACCTTAACGCCATATGTTCTCAAAACCTCTACCCATCCCATTGATGAAGGACTTATTGGCGCAACTGGGGAAGGGCCGCATCTTCACAAAATTGGACCTGCGTGAAGCGTACTATAGGGTTCGCATTAAGGAGGGGGACGAATGTAAGACCGCCTTTAACTGCCCTCTTGGTTGTTTCCAGTTCCGGGTCATGCCTTTTGGCCTACAGGGGGCTCCTGCTGTATTCATGCAGTTTATTAATGAGATCCTACACGATCATCTCTATAAGGGCGTTATCGTATATCTGGACGATATCCTCATTTATACCCGCTCTCACGACCACCACGTCAATCTAGTGCGCACTGTTTTGAAAAAACTCCGTGCAGCCAACTTGTATGCCAAATTGTCTAAGTGTGAGTTTCACCAAACTACTATTGACTATTGGGCTACCGTATCCCCTCATGAGTTGAAATGGACCCTGAGAAGGTAAAGGCCGTCACTGAATGGGACGCTCCCAAAACTCGTAAACAACTGCAACAATTTTGGGTTTCGCTAATTTCTACCGTCAATTTATTCCCTCTTTTGCCGACATTGCTCTCCTATTACTAATTTGCTCAAAACTAAAGGCGACCCAAAACCTAAACCCAGTAAGCCTTTGGACTGGACCATGGAATGCCAGGCGGCGTTCGAAAAGCTTAAACGCCTTTTTGCCGCTGAACCAGTTCTTAAACATCCTGACCTCAACCAACCCTTCGTTGTCCAAGCTGATGCCAGTGATGTCGCCGTTGGGGCTGTTCTGCTACAAGCCAATGACCAGGGTACCTTACAGCCTTGCGCGTACACCTCACGTAAACTCACTGACACGGAACGACGCTGGGCGGTCTGGGAGAAAGAGGCGTTTGCAGTTCGTTGGGCCCTCGCTACTTGGCGCCACTTCCTTGAAGGCTCTAAACACCCTTTTGAGGTGTGGACTGACCACAAAAATTTGGAGGCGTTGCGCACGCCTCGCCGTCTTCCCCAAAGCAGATGCGTTGGGCCCAATATTTTAACCAGTTTCAATTTCACTCTAAAGTATATCCCGGGTGGAAAGAATTTCATGGCCGATGCTTTGTCCCGGTTACCTCAGTATAATTGTTCCAAGCTAAGTATCGTCCAACCGCTCTTGGCGGCTCCGGTGCTCACACGTCACCAGACCAAGGCCGCAAAAGGACGTACCTCACGACCTGCTTTCTGACCTCAAAGCAGCTCTCCCGCAGGACAGACTGGTTCCTGAACCATCGGGACGAAGTGCCACCATGAGAGACGATCTACCGTGGATTGGAGCTAAATTTACATCCCCGCTTCCTTACGTCTTGTGGTCCTTCGTCGCGCTCATGACTCCAGGATGGCAGGAGGTCATTTTGGATTCGTGAAACTTTGCACCTCGGGAAGAGACAATTCTGGTGGGCCATCGTTAAAAAAGGACATTGAACTTTATGTCTCCAGTTGCCCGGTTTGCGCTAAAACGCACCGCCAAAAAACCTCCGGGGAAACCACACGGCCTTCTACAGTCCGTCGCCCGCCCCATTGCCCCGTGGAAGGAAATTTCTATGGACTTTATTGTGGACCTTCCCGAGGAGCCAGGGGCACACGGTTATCTGGGTGGTTACGATTTGTTCTCCAAGCAAGTTCACTTCGTGCCGTGCCACAAGATTCCTTCCGCCAAGGCCTTTGCTAAGCTCTTCCTTTCCCACTATACCGCTTGCATGGCGTTCCACGACCGTATTATCTCCGATCGTGGAGTCCAATTCACATCCAAGTTTTTGGAAGGGAGTTCCTCACGCTGTATTGCTCCGCCCAGGGCCTTAGCTCCGCCTACCATCCTCAGACTAATGGCGGCTGTGAACGTACTAATTCCGTCCTTGAACAATATTTACGTTGCTTCATCAATTTATCAACAGGACGATTGGGTGGACTTGTTACCACACGCTGAAGTGGCCTATAACAATTCGGTTTCACTCCAGCACTGGGTTTCACCCCCTTTCAGGGTCATTTAGGCCATGATTTTGTTCCCTATCCCCCGAACTGCCTACGGCCCAGCCTCAGGTTCCTTCCGTGGCGGACTGGAGTGAAACGTTCTCAGTCGCCTTTGGCCCCTCACTCGTTCCACCTTGGACGCCGCCCACAAGGCTCATAAGAAGCAGGCTTGATAGGAAACGCTCTCAGCCTTATGAGTACCTACGTTGGTGATTTAGTGTATTTGTCCACCGAAATTCCTTGCATACCACTCAAAAGTCTAAGAAATTGGTCCCAAGTATGTTGGCCCTTTCCCGATTTTGAAAGTTATCAATTCCTGTTTCGGTTCGTTTGCCAATTGCCCACATATCTTAACCGCAGCCAATCCGGTATTCCATATCAACCTCATCAAGCCAGTTCGGGTATCTGACCTGCGCCCCCGCAGATGACCATCCCCCTGCTCGTTGCTTGTTGATGGGGAACGTCATTTGAGTCCGGGACCATTTCTGGATTCCCGCAAGCAACCGCAATCGCGTCCAATACCTTGTGGCTTGGAAAACATTTTCCCCCCTCCCACACGGAATGGGTTGATAAGACCGACGTTCGTGCTCCCCGCTTGCTTCGGAAAATTTTATGCTGCTTATTCCCGACAAGCCTTGACCTTTTTCTCCTTTCCCTCTCTTGTTGTTGTTGTTTGTCTGTTTTTTTTGTTTTTTCTTTCAGGCTTGACAGCCTTTTTTTCCGGGGACGGCCGGATGTCAGCTTCTGCTTTGCTACCTGCTTCGCTGCCATGAAACGGGAGGGGGGGGTCGTGTATGTGGGAGGGTTTTAATGTGTGTGCTGGAGGTCTGCTGCAGGAATGTTCTAGGATGTTCCAGTCGTTGGGGTCTACGCATGCGTACGTGTTCCCGCCTGCAATCAACGGCCTTCACATTCCATCTTGGCCTGTCTTTTTGAGGTATCTCCACCTGACATTTGAAGGACTTATGATTGGACTGGAGCTTTGATCCTAAGGGGGGGGACGGGCTTTGCCATATATCAATTGCTTTCGCGCCATATTATTCAGATCTTGCTTCACTACGGCTCGCTTACCATTATAATAGTAAAAGTACTTTGATTTCCACCCATGGAGTCTCTTGGTCTTCTTTCCTAATTATGGAATGGAGTGGGGCGTGACACCATGTACCTCAGTGGTGCGCTTCAAAAAATTGTTCGAACCTACTCGTGGGTGTGGCCTCCTTTGTGGGAGTGGCTTGCCGCCCATGTGACCGGATATGAAGATGCCGACGACACTTGTCAGAACCACCTTAAATTACCTCCCACACAGCACTGGCATGCATAAGAATATGATGTAACTTGTTTTTTAAAAGGCATCTTTGGTTTGCGTTAAAACAACTTCAACACACGCAATGTTCTGATTGCACCACAAATGCAGTAGTCATCCTTACCTTTCACAGAGGCACTGAGTTTTATAAATAGGAGCAGATAGTGTAGAATAATCATCTCCAAGGACCAGTGGTGGGTTTCAAAAAAGTTTGGAAGCTCTTCTGTAGGTGAGGCCTGCTTTCTGGGTCCACTGGTGGAACCTCTTCTAACCGGTTCGGTAGATTTGACGAACCTGTTCTACCGAATAGGTGCGAACTGGTAGGAACCCACCTCTGGTGTACCTTAAAGACAGCTGCCTTCTGAGCAGCTGCTGTGATGCTATCCCTCCGGCTGTGCACCACATTGCCTGCCGGTGCCCCTCATGCCAGACCTGGCCAGGAGAACAGCAGTAGCCAGAGGGATGGCATTGCAGTGGAGCTGCTCAGAGGGCAGCCAAAAACAACCGCCGACAGCTGGAGGCTTCTTGGCCCAAAAGGCAGCTGAACCTTGCCAGTGGGCAGGTGTGGGCGGGG
Organism: Thamnophis elegans; assembly: GCF_009769535.1. Lineage (NCBI taxonomy): Eukaryota > Metazoa > Chordata > Lepidosauria > Squamata > Natricidae > Thamnophis > Thamnophis elegans. The sequence goes on along the minus strand of NC_045541.1, from coordinate 5,115,950 downwards.
TCAACCAGGGGTGAACCAGTCCGTACTGGTTGAATTTCACCCCTGATTCCAAACTTCACAAGTGAAATGTGGTCTAATTATCTTCAAAGAAACTTCAAAATCTTCAGTTTTGGAGATATTAACTAATAAAAAGCTGCTCAGCAAATATTGTTAGAATTCAATTCCGATTTATGAAACCACTTTAATTTAGGGGTCAATTAAAGTGTGCTTGTGAAGTTCTGGAAGGCTTAGCTCCTACATCAAGGAGACCTGTGTTCTCCTGGCAATTTTCCTCTTCACTCTGAATTCCCTTTCTATGTAAAATGCAGACTACTCTGGAAAAAACAAGGCCTCTGCCTCAATTGTCCATGGCTGAAATTTGAATTTCCGTCTGCAGACTCTCAGTATATTTGAAGGGGGAGACAAAATGCACTTTTACTCTTCATGTAATGGTTTCTGATAGCTATTAGTGGAATTTTTTGATCAGACCTGACAAGGCTTCAAAAATCTGTTTATAAATGGGGAGATATTTCTTAGAGAAAGTGCAAAGTTGGAATCCAAAATGGATTTATTAGTTTAAGATTAAAATATGACTTTCTGATAGCTCTTAATTAATAGATTTTTGCTGATTGCAACTGAATTATGAGGTTTTACCATCCATTATTGTTAAGGAATAAGGTGTGAGAAAAAGATATTTTTAACTGAAATATTAGAGAAGGTGTTAAGTTACTGAAGTTATTTCCACTTGTCTCGAGGGAGGAGGAATCATTTTTATATTTTTTTATTTTTTATTTGTTTTTTCTATCTCTGCACTTCTCTTTTTAATGTTGGAAGAAATATCCTTCTGGGTTCAGTTCCAAGTGGGGAGAAAGACACTCAGTTCACGGAAGTTGCTTGGAAAGAAGGTTTATTGATGAACAGGATCACATGGTTTGAGATCCGGTTCCACCACAAAACCGCGGTAGACAAAAGCGCGCTCGACGAAAGCGCATACGTGACGTCATCACAGCGCGACGAAAACATCGCGCTGTGAGCGGTAAATTTAAAATTAAAGCGAAAACCTTACCCTAACCCCCCCAAACCTAACCCTAAACCTAACCCTAAACCTAACCCTTAACCTAACCCTTAACCTAACCCTAACCCTAACCCTAAACCTAACGCTAACCCTTAACCTAACGCTAACCCTAACCCTAACGCTTAACGTAACCCTAACCCTAACCCTAACCCTTAACCTAACCCTAACCCTAAACCTAACCCTTACCTTTATGTGAATCGGCTTGCTTTAATTTTTTAAATTTCAATTTAATTTATTTTTAATTTTTTTCGTCGCGCTGCTGATGACGTCAGGTACGCGCTTTCGTCGAGCGCGCTTTTGTGGACCGCGGTTTTGACGGGTCACGTGAGATCCTGGGCACATGGGGAGACAGAGATTGATACCCTCTGTTGGGCTTTGAATTTGAGCTTGTATTCTGATGGGTTGTCAGACTCTTAATAGGGCCATGCAGAGGTAACTTTGTAGGTTTTGAGTCCCAAGCTTGGTTGAGCCTTGCGGGTGATGTAACCTTCCCAGGTGCCATGTGAGGAGTTCTGTTGCTAGATGGGTAGAAGGCTAATCCTACCTGTTGGATCTTGGGTGAGGGCATTTGCTTATGAATAGACCTAGCCATCTCTTTATCTCAAGTGCTGACATCTGCTGTGGGGCTATTGAGGAGGCTATTAAGAGTGAGTTGCTTCCTGCCTAAAAAAAACATGTTTCTCCATTTCTCATCCAGCGAAATATAATACCCTGCCTTTTTAATATTTCCTAGAATATTTCATTCTTCTAGGAGAGGGGTGCGTGCTAATTTCCTACATTGTGTTTTTTCTTAGTTTTCATTCGCCCTGAGTCTTCCGGGAATAGGGCAGCGTACAAGCTAAATAAAACTCTAAACTCTAAACTCATTATCCTTTATCTTTGTAAACTCTGATATAAAAAAAGAAATTATTAGAATCATAGCATCATTTGGTGATGAGGAGCCAAAGTGGCGCAGTGGTTAAATGCAGCACTGCAGGCTATTCAGCTGACTGCAGTTCTGCAGTTCGGCTGTTCAATCTCACCGGCTCAGGGTTGACTCAGCCTTCCATCCTTCCGAGGTGGGTGAAATGAGGACCCAGACTGTGGGGGGCAATATGCTGACTCTGTAAACCGCTTAGAGAGGGCTGAAAGCCCTATGAAGCGGTATATAAGTCTAACTGCTATTGCTATTGCTATATTGGTCAGTAGTGGGGAAATGTTAACATATTCCTGAAAGTTCTGTATATGTTTAATGCTGCAGAGTACAACTCTTTAAAATTGACTCCCCCCTCCCCTCCCAAATAATACATAAGTATAATGTTCAAAACACGCTCTCAACTTCGTTGGTCAGTAATGTTCACAGATTTGATGATTTGCTTTCAGATGCCTGAATCGGGGCTGGCGAATTAAAATTCATTTGGTCCAGCTATCCACTGAATTCTCACTTGTTTGCGTGGGGTTTGATTTAAACATATTCCATAAGCTTCTTTGCTCCTGCGTATTTAAGCCCAGCCCTGTTTCTTCAAGGGAAGCAGAAGCCGGTGCAAATTGTTAGAACGGTCGTGGGAATTGTATTAATGTTTCCTTAAAGAGCCGAGGTGGCACAGTGGCTAGGGTGCAGTACTGCAAGCCACTTCAGCTGACTGTTATCTGCAGTTCAGCGGTTCAAATCTCACCGGCTCAAGGTTGACTCAGCCTTCCATCCTTCCGAGGTGGGTGAAATGAGGACCCGGATTGTTGTTGGGGGCGATATGCTGACTCTGTAAACCGCTTAGAGAGGGCTGAAAGCCCTATGAAGCGGTATATAAGTCTAACTGCTATTGCTATTCCTTGGAAAAGCCAAAGGCGCAAGAGTAACCTTCTGCTCCAGTTGTGGAACCAGAGGGGCTTGTAACATTCTCTGCCCACTCCCCTCATCTTAGTGACCCGAAGCCTAGAGAATTCAATTGTCGATTGTCTGTTCTCTACAGAGCGATGGCCTTAATGCAATCACGTCTTGGAGAGAATGTAGCCTCCTTCTCCCTAAGGCACCTTGGCGTTGCAAAAAATAGAAAGCACTTAGCTGCTGAGGCACAATGAGGGCCAGTGTTGAGGGGGTCATCCCTAAATAAATGGTAATATTGTCCCCACGGCTGGCAGTTAGAAAGGCATTCCTTGAGGGTAGAAATAACTGGCATTTCAGTTTTGATGATTACCGTGGAGGAAGGGAGAAAGGCGGCTCTGTTTCTCTTCTCACCAGAGCCCTTCGCACATGTCCTTCCTTTCCCAAGCAGTCATTGTTGAAGATGTGCCATTTTTTCAAGGCTGAAGCTTGAAAAGTCTGCAGGTGTGTTTCCCCGAGAATTGCCACTTGGATGGAAAATGGAAATGGGGACAGTGATATTAATAATTAATACGCTCGCGAGGCGGGAGCAATTTTCTGCATGAGGGAATTAAGTGCTTAAAAGAATGCTTGTGAATAACATAGCACAGCGCCGGCTACCGTAAAGGGAAGAGGCTGGGGATAAGGTTAATACTGGGCCTTGGCCTTCTTCTCTCTCTCTTCTGTAGGCTCCGAAGATTGTTCTAGAAACTTCACCAGTTCAAACGGCACCATTGAATCGCCAGGCTTCCCTGATAAGTATCCCCACAATTTGGACTGCGCCTTCACCATCATGGCCAAGCCGAAAATGGAGATTGTCCTTCAGTTTTTAACGTTCGACCTCGAGCATGACCCCTGCAAGTCGGGGAAGGAGATTGTAAATATGATTGGCTGGACATCTGGGACGGTATTCCTCAAGGTAAGGACTGAAGGATGCCCTCTCGGGGTTTACTCCTCTGGATGGCCAACGGCAAGCAAACAATTCACTTTTAAGACTGAAGAATTCCGTGACAGTTCATAAATTGCTAATATTGTCGTTGCCTTGTGCAATCTCATTTATTGTTGCTTTGTTCTTAGAAAGGAATTAACTCCGAGGGGAAATTAAATCTCTTCTTTTGTCTCTTACACTTGAATCTCTGCCTTTCTGAGTTGGTGCAACAGTGAAAATCACTTTAGAGAAGAGTAACCTGATTTATATGCCCTAATTAGATGAGAAATTGAAATCTTTGGATTCCTGAAGAATCCTGAACTTCTAGTTAGAAAAAAAAAGGGACATTTTTTTTAAAAAGAAAAATCTTACACTTATTTGCTTGCAGCAAAGTTCTGCATAACTATCACAACAGTTTTTGTGGAAAAGGGGCTGAAAAATATTCTCCATTAACACATCATTTGTGATTTACATGTCAGGGAAGCAATGCATGTGTTAAAATATAAATAGCTCCAAATTAGTCTTTTCACAAGTACAGAAATTCCTGTTTGTTTCTGTGAATATCTGTCAGGGCGTGAGTGTGGGGGGACTGAACAGATACACAATAGATACGTTATTGTGTAGTCATATGCCTTTCTTCTCAGATGTCAAATTATGATCAGTAGGATTAACTTCCGGGTAAGTTCCATAGTTATTTATAGTTAATCGCTCATCGATTCGGATGCAGTTTGAAATTTTAAAAGCTGTCCTATTAAGTTTGGTGAACCCACGTTGAAGGTAGGCATTTTTAGGCAACTCATATGAAATGCAGAAGTTTATTTATTTCAATACTTGCCTATAAATCTGCAAATCTGTGGCATAATACATATTAAGGCTGCTGTTTAAAAATGTTAAAAATGTTTCATTTTTTCATGTTTATTTATTCCTTCAACTGCCTATCCCGTCATCTTTTCCAACCAAAGAGAGAACATGCCTATGAGAGGGTAAATGTTTTTTTTCATGTCTTCTGCAGTTGGGCCCTTGATTGGCAGGTACTGTGGCACTAAAACTCTTTCGGAGATCCACTCAACTACCGGCATCCTATCACTCACATTCCACACAGATTTGGCGTGGCGAAAGATGGCTTTTCTGCTCGCTATTATTTGGTCCAGCAGGAGGCGCCAGAGAGTAAGTTGGCAAGTTGTTCAGTCTGAGTATTTTCAAGCATTGTTCTAGACCTACAGCGTAGTTAGAATATTTTTGGATATCTTTGCTTATTTAGAGGGGAGAAGTAACATTTCAATAAGTTTAGCACTGATAGCTGAGATTTGGAATTTGAATTTCATTAGACCCCCTTAAGTTTGCTTTTTTTTAATGACATTTTGTCCTTCCACCCCAAATGGTGAGATATTGAAACCAAGATCCAAGCTTCAGTGCCTGTATTTGAAAGTGCTGTAGAAATTCTAACCACAATGTAGCAATAGCAATAGCAGTTAGACTTATATACCGCTTCATAGGGCTTTCAGCCCTCTCTAAGCAGTTTACAGAGTCAGCATATTGCCCCCACAGTCTGGGTCCTCATTTCACCCACCTCAGAAGGATGGAAGGCTGAGTCAACCTTGAGCCAGTGAGATTTGAACCGCCGAACTGCAGCTAGCAGTCAGCTGAAGTGGCCTGCAGTACTGCTCTAACCACTGCGCCACCTCGGCTCTAAAATGTAAAATCTCATTTTTTTATTTTCAAAATCAGGAAGTTTAGACTTAGGCTTAACTGTTTTGGATAGGATGGCACTTGAAACTATGTTTAGAATTCATGAATTGGAATGCTTGCAATGTTTCCAATTGTTTCTCTTGTCTTTTGTAAGATCTCAGCTCTTCTTCATATGTGTGATATTCTATTGCTCCTGTGATATGTTTAGAAAATGAAAACGCAATATGGAACTTATAGTTCTCTTAAATGCAAGGCTTCTGTATGTTCTAAGATAAATGTGAACATTGCCACTAGCTACAGCTAGGCCAGTCCTGTTAGGAAAACTAAGGCCTCAATCAGAATTTGCTTGGAATTGGAGAGCCAGGAGACTATCTGGTTGCCTTACAACAATAACATAGGCTCTCATTGGATATCATGAATAAATATGATAGGGACAGGGGTGGGTTCCTGCCATTCTAACCTCTTCTATAGGAAGAGGTCCACAAATCTACAGTGCGGTTTTAGAACCGGTTCCAGCTCCCTCCCCCCTGCCCGTCCGCACATCATCAAGATGAAGAGCGAAAAGAGGAATTCTGGGAGTTGAAGTCCACAAGTCTTAAAGCTGTCAAGTTTGAACACCCCTGGGTTTATTTTTTCTAAAGGGTTAGGGGTGCAAGGGTCTTGTAACTTGACCGCTTTAAGACTTGCACACTTCAATGCCAGAGTTCCTGAGCCAACATGACTGGAGGAGGAATTCTGGGAGTTGAAGTCCACAAGTCTTAAAGCTGTCAGGTTTGAACACCCCTGGTTTTTTCCCCCCAAAGGGTTAGGGGTGCAAGGGTCTTGCAACTTGACAGCTTTAAGACTTGCGTGCTTCAAATGCCAGAGTTCCTGAGCCAACATTTTGGTTGCTAAGCAAGAGCGTTGTTAAGTGAGTTTCACCACTTTTTACAAGTTGGCCACTCCCACCCAGTCACATGGCTGACAAGCCACTCCCACCCGGTCACACTGACAAGCCACTCCCACAAAGCAGGCCACACCTACAGAAGAGGTTCTAAAAAATTTGAAACCCACCACTGGATAGGGATCACAAATTTGGAGGCCCCTGGGCACTCAAAGGAGGGCTATTCTCAGAACTCACTGCTGTTTTCCCTGTACAGCCCAGGGCCTCGTTTGTCTAAATCAAGTGGGAGCTCAGTCTGGCAGGATTCCTGCTGTGCCTGAACAAGCTAACTGATAGATTGCAGCTGTGTGTGTTTGTATCAGAACCCTGTCAACTTGCATTTTTTTTTCTCTGTTTGGACAACAACTATTAGCTTGTCCAAGCAGAACAGAGCAAATGTATTCTCGCTGTTCTTGGAATGTTCTTGGACAGATCAACGGCTGGCCAGAAAGGGTGGGAAATTCAACCTATTGGAGGTGCTCAGAATGGGCATCAATGATGGAGACCTCTGGAAGGCCTACAGCTTTTATTTTTATTCTTATTCTTTTATTCTCGTAACTTATAAAGCCCTTCATGGTATTGGATCTGGGTACTTGAGAGACCGCCTGCTGCCAATTACCTCCCACAGACCCATTAGATCTCACAGGGTTGGCCTCCTCCAGGTTCCGTCTACCAGCCAATGCCATCTGGCTACTACCCGGGGGAGGGCCTTCTCTGTGGCAGCTCCGGCCCTCTGGAATGAACTCCCCGCAGGGATTTGGACCCTCACCTCTCTCCAGGCCTTCCGAAAAGCCGTCAAAACCTGGCTTTGCCGGCAGGCCTGGGGGTGATGAGTTCCCTCCCCTCTCGACATGTATGGTTGTGCGACTGTTGCTTACTTTTATTATTTGTATTTTGTTTTTTATGTTCCCCTTTTTCCCCCTTGAATTGTTCGCCGCCCTGAGTCCTCCCGGAGAAGGGCGGCATACAAATAATAAAATTCCAATTCCAATTCCAATTATCCTTAGTGCCCCACCCCCTCCACAAAGACACAGGAAAACTATAATCAATTATAAAGACTTTCACAGTATTTATTTCCCTTGCAAAGTGCAAAACTCCCAGATTTTCACGCAAACTTCTGTAGTTTTCTCTCTGCGGGAGTTGTACCACAATTGAAAATGGATTTCATTGGGCCCTGTACTCTTTCTTCTGAATGCCGATATTTAATTTACGGATCTGTAGGGGTAATTCTGTAATTCAGAAGCCACGAACAATTTGATTTGATGGGATGTTGGGAGGCAGTTGGTGCCAATGATTCATTTGGAGTGGAACCCACAGTTCTGTAGAAGAGGTTCTCTTTAGTTTCGTACTCTACCTATTCTAGATTTCCAAGGCAACAGTCCACTGGGAATGGAATCTGGCCGGATCTCCAATGAGCAAATCACAGCTTCCTCTACGTATTCTTATGGCAATGGACTCCGCAACAGAGCCGGCTCAACAGTGATGATAATGGGTGGACTCCTAATGTGGATAGCAACAAAGAGTTCCTGCAGGTATTTTCAGTTCTTTCACAATAAGGGTAAAAGCATAAATTCCCCTTGCAGATAGGTGCTAGTCATTCCCAATTCTATGGAACGGTGCCTCATCTCCATTTCGTTTTAGTATATTTTATTTTCATTTTCATACACTCACATGTATACACCATACAGTATTAAACAATAATTGCATCAATTCCTCTTGTCGACAATGCCCCAGAAAATAAAAGCCCAATATACCTCTTCCGTTCTCCATACACCTCTTTCTTCCACCACCCTCCAACTTTCTATCTTCCCTCCATCATCCCCCTCTACCCCTACTTCCCCTCGCCCTCTACCACTCCTCTCTCCAGATCCGCTCCCCCCTTCGCTTTTCCGCCTCCCCTCCACCCCCTCTCCCATCCCTCTCTACCCATCTTTCGTTCCTTCCTACTCCTTCTCCCCTCGTGTATTTCCACTATATGTTAATGTATTTGGCTTATCCTATTTTTAAAAGAAAAATTAGAGAAAAACAGTATACATGTGAAGTCACATTGCATTGAGATCTAACACATCGTGTCTAGCCTAATATATATCCCTCCCTCCCTCCACCCGGCCCCCGGCCCCCCTCCTCCTCCCCCCCGACTTCCCAGAACCCGTACACGGTATAGATTTTTAACAAACACAGTCTAGCTCATCTCCGTTTCAAAGCCGAAGAGCCAGCACTGCCCGAAGACAACTCCATGGTTTTGTGTCCAGCATGACTCAATGCCGAAGGCACACAGAACGCTGTTCCCTTCCCACCAAAGGTGGTCCCTATTTTCTACTTGCATTTTTACATGCTTTCGAACTGCTAGGTGTGGCAGAAGCTGGGACAAGTAATGGGAGCTCACTCTGTTACGCGGCCACTAGGGATTCGAACCGCTGAACTGCTGACCTTTCTGATCGACAATCTCAGCATCTTAACCACCGAGCCCACCCTTTCACAATAGCTTAAAGTATAACACCTATACCATTTAGAAAGATTGGGAAGCTATAGTATCAGGCCGAGGTGGCGCAGTGGTTAAATGCAGCACTGCAGGCTACTTCAGCTGACTGCAGTTCTGCAGTTCGGCTATTCAATCTCATCGGCTCAAGGTTGACTCAGCCTTCCATCCTTCCGAGGTGGGTAAAATGAGGACCCGGATTGTTGTTGGGGGCAGTATGCTGACTCTGCAAAAACCGCTTAGAGAGGGCTGAAAGGCCCCATGAAGTGGTATATAAGTCTAACTGCTATTGCTATTGCTATTCCTGCCAATTACCATAGTCTCCAATCAAATTTGTAAAAACCAGAGTCCTCAGCTGGCATCCTTTCCTTTAAAAAATCCTCTGGATTTTATTCTTCCATTTGCTGAGAAACATAAACACCCATGGCTAGGACTGTCCCCTCAACCTTTATGTTCTCCCTCTTCCCACAACTCTTGTGTGTATTTTATCCCTGAGCCAAATGGATTATCATGCTGTTAAATCGACCTTAGAACATGAGCATTGTGGGGCCTCTGTTGCTCTTACTGCAAACTGAGAGCTGTTTGGGGAAGGGTGCGTGACTCTCTTGTCTTCATGAACTGTTGGGGCTGTTAACATTCCTGCAGAAGTTCTTGGCTTGACCTGGTGCCCCCTGAACTTTAATGGGCTTTCCAGAGGCCAGAGAGGGAGAGGGGAAAGAGCAGGGGGAACGCACGCTGCCACTTATCAGCCTTGTTGATTCTGCAGTGATCTAAAAGAGGGAGACTTTCTCATGTGTGCTGAACCCGGTGTAACTAGAATAATATTATTCTTCTGGGGGGATTGCAATGTTCACAAATGGAAACTTCAGTAAGAGTGTGTGAAAACAATGCTTTAACAGGGCCTACATCGAACCAACAGATGGTGGCAAAAATGGTGATCGCAGTGGGAAATACTAGAAGTCACTTGCCATTGGAGAGAGAGAGAGAGGTCCTCACTAGTTATAGATGCCCAGTTCTAAGTTGCTGGAGTGGCATGTTGACCTGCGAGACTGCCTACTGCCACATACCTCCCACGGCCGCTAAGATCCACAGATTGGGTCTCCTTCGGATGCCGTCAGCCAGCTGGCGGGTCCCTGGAGGAGAGCCTTCTCTGTGGCTGCTCCAGCCCTTTGGAATCAGCTACCCCCAGAGATCCGGATCTTACCCACTCTCATGGCCTTCAGAAAAGCTGTTAAAACCTGGCTGTTCCGGCAGGCCTGGGGCTGTTGACCTCATTGTTGAGGTCCAGCCCCGATTAGAACGAATGCATTGTCTTGTGAATTTATGCTATCTTTTTATTTTCTTCTTCTTTCTTTTTTTTTTCTTTTTGCAAGCTGCCCGGAGTCCTTCGGGATTGGGCGGCATATAATTTCATTAAACTTAAACTTAAACTTGTATGAATCAGAACCATTGAACATCTCTGAAAAGCATGAAGTGAAACATCGCACAACTTCATCTTATGAGTGAAAGCGTCGCTCTCCAATATAGATTGGGCCTCTACAGATGATGCAGTTGATAAATAGCCTGTGCTTTAAGTTTGGGTTTATTTGACTTTAGTAACAGCAGAATCAAAAGTTTTAAAAATCCTTTACCACGCTCAGCATATCCTTCCCGAGCCAGAAAAATTCCTTTCTCACAACTGAAATCCGTAACTGCACATAGCAAAACCTTGGGAGGGTCTTCTCTGTAAGACTAACGATATGCTGCTAAGGGAGCGTTCAGCCTGCTTATGCTCAAAAATGTTGCTGCAGTACATTATTATTATTATTATCATTATTATTGCCTGCAGCCAAGGCTGTGACACAGTTATGCCAAACATTTTGTGAAAATCCTGTTGAGATTTTATCCTAGAAATGTTTACAGTCCATTCCAACAAGAAAGAGACGAGCGGGGGAGGCAATCCCAAAATGTGCTATTCTTGTTCGGTTTTTGGACGCTGTAACAAAACCACAGACTGAAAACATTTCCTTCTATGGCTCACATGTTGCTGCATCTAGGAATGTTAACTCAGCTGAAAATTGATCCTATTAACTTCTTATACGGGGGACAGCATTTAGATAGAATAGGAACTCCAGACATATCCAGTGGCAAATGCTGAAGCTGCATCAGAGGGATCTATTAAGATTGAGTTATTGTTATGCTAATTTATATTAGCTGAGCACCAATCCTGATTGTCAGACACATGCTCCTGACGCAACTACAGCCCAGCATGGGCCCCACGTTACACCTATCCTCCGCGAGCTGCACTGGCTTCCCATTGGTCTCTGGACACGCTTCAAGGTGCTAGTCGTTACTTTTAAAGCCCTACATGGCTTGGGACCTGGCTACCTGAGAGACCACCTCCTGCCATTCACCTCCCAGAGACCCATAAGATTGCACAGACTAGGCCTCCTCCGGATTCCATCTGCCAGTCAATGTCGGCTGGTGATTCCTGGGGGGGGGGCTTCTCTGTAGCTGCTCCGGCCCTATGGAACGATCTCCCCGTTGAGATCCGGACCCTTACTACCCTTCCGGCCTTCCACAAAGCGACCAAGACCTGGCTGTTCCAGCAGGCCTGGGGCTGTTGATTTATCCAGCCCCATCCTAAGTTATGAATGTTGCAGGATTTTAATGTTGTTTTTTAATTTTTATTTTTTTGTATGTTTCCCCTTCCTTTTTATCTGTAAGCTGCCCTGAGTCTCTCGGGAGTGGGCGGCATACAAACCCCATAAATAAATAATAAATGGGCTATTCTGAGGAACCCACTTAGCACCATAGGCTTCATGTGTATGTTGTTGATATCTCTCTGTGGGGTTCACCGGAAAGCATCCTGCAATAGAATGATGGGCTCATTGCATTTTTATGACAGCGACTTGCTAATTCTCTGCCATCTTGGCCTGCATTTTCATTCAGTTTCATTAAAGTGTCACAAGAATGTTAATGCCTGGAAGAACCTCAAATGTTTCAGGTTATGGGAGTAAGTAGCTAATCTTCCTCTGTTATCATCATCCCCTGTTCCTACAATAGGTGGATCTCCGCTTTCTGACCGTGCTCACAGCCATTGCTACTCAGGGCGCCATTTCCAGAGAAACGCAAAATGGGTACTACGTCCGTTCCTACAAACTGGAGGTCAGCACGAATGGAGAAGACTGGATGATGTACCGGCACGGCAAAAATCACAAAGTAAGTCTTTCTCCTCCTTTCCCTAAATAATTCCAAATTTCGAAAACCTTATCTTGATGGTGGAATGGCTGGTCTCAAATCTGTAAGGGATCTTTGGCGTTTCATTCAGCTTACATCAAAAGAGGCAAAAGATGGCTTCCTCTTCCCAAGTCATTTTTTTTTCCTTTTCTCTTGAAGAACGTTGAAGTTGGGGGACAAATCTTGAAATGTTCCCTTCTGTTGCCTTTGAAAGACATTATGAATTGGGGAGGGAATAGCGTGACTGTAATTGTGATGCTGGCCACATTGAGGGAGGAAAGAGACGTTCTGAGGGAAATGAGGGCCACGAACCCTGTGCTTGAACATCCATTGGGATGAAGACAAGGAAGGACCACTTGAGCCCATCCACAAGTACAGCCACAGCACAGGTGGGTTCCTACCAGTTCGCACCTATTCGGTAGAACCGGTTCGTCAAATCTACCGAACCGGTTAGAAGAGGTTCCACCAGTGGACCCGGAAAGCAGGCCACACCTACAGAAGAGGTTCCAAAAATTTTTGAAACCCACCACTGGTCCTTGGATATGATTATTCTACACTATCATGCTCCTATTTATAAAACTCAGGGCCTCTGTGAAAGGTAAGGATGACTACTGCGTTTGTGGTGCAATCAGAACATTGCGTGTGTTGAAGCTGTTTTAACGCAAACCAAAGATGCCTTTTAAAAAACAAGTTGACATCCTATTCTTCTGCATGCCAGTGCTGTGTGTGAGGTTATTAAGGTGGTTCTGACAAGTGTCGTCGGCATCTTCATATCCGGTCACATGGGCGGCAAGCCACTCCCATCCGGTCACATGGGCGGCAAGCCACTCCCACAAAGGAGGCCACACCCACAGAGTAGGTTCCAACAATTTTTGAAACCCACCACTGAGCCACAGCAATCTCAAGAAAAAATCGCAGTTTTGTAGTTAGACCAGAGAAGACGCAGAGAATGCTGTGAGATCAATCAAGTCGCAAACGGAGCTTGAAGAGGTGCAAATTTGGTGTGATACCAAGTGTGTTTTTTGGGAAAACACACTCTGGCGAGCGGGTCGCTTGCTCAGCAGAGGGAGAGTCTGCGGTGTGCTTTCTGACTGCCAATGAAGGAGAAAATGGTCTCGCAGTCTATGTTTTGCCACATAAGATTCATTGAGCATTAATGGCCTGAGCCTCATCCACATGCTGGGTTAACAATCACAAAACCACATGAAGCTGCACTTCAGGAATTATTGAAGCCTGGAAAATGAAAGGGCACAAATCCTGCGAGGGGATCATGATGTCCTGGAGAATAAAGCCAGACCATAAATAATAAGGAGCAATCTGGTTTGTCAGGGATAAGGGAACCGCAGCCAGAGTGCTGGCTGGCAGCATTGCAAGGGGTACTCTCAGCCTCTACTTGGCCTGCCTGTAAATACAGCTGCATTGACCTCTCCTCCACCACCACCACCACCCCGTGATCTTCCCACCTCTGAATGCATTGAGCTTATGCCCAGTGGGGATTTGGGGGGCAGGGGAGGGAGGGAAGTGAGTCCCTTCTTTTGTGCCCTGGGCAGGTGTGCCAGAGGGACATCAGCGTGGAGCACAGCTGTGTCTAATAAAGCTGTAACTGCGGGGATGTGGAGGGGGGGGGGACGACCGACAGGGAGCCTCCACTGATCTTTGCTTTTTCTTTGGAGACACTTCTGAATTAATCCTCAGTGCTGTGCTGCAGAACAGTGAGCTACCTTAGGTCAAAGGGGGGGGGGCTCACCCGCAGAGATTTGGACCCTCACCTCTCTCCAGGCCTTCTGAAAAGCCGTTAAAACCTGGCTGGGTTGGCAGGCCTGGGGTTGATGAGCTCCCTTCCCCTCTCGACTTGTGTGGCTGTTGGCTATTTTAAATGCTTGTCTTGTACTTTTGTGTTCCCTTTCCCCCTTGAGTTGTTCGCCGCCCTGAGTCCCGCCGGGAATAGGGCGGCATATAAATAAAACAAATCTCAATCTCAATCTCCTCTTTTTCCCACCATGAAACCCTCACTAAAGCAGTTGCTGCCTCCAGGAGAGATGGGTGCTTATCTAACACACACACAAACACACACACGTATCTCTTCTCTGTTATTGTCAGGGAAATGACAAAGACCGCCTCCTGCCACATACCTCCCAACGGCCGATTAGATCTCACAGGCTGGGCCTCATTCCGGGTGCCGTCGACCGGGCAATGCCGGCTGGCGATCCCCCCACCCGGGGGGAGGGCCTTCTCTGTAGTTGCTCCGGCCCTGTGGAACGATCTGCCCGCAGAGATCCGGACCCTTCCCACTCTCTCGGCCTTCCGAAAAGCCACTAAAACCTGGCTGTTCCGGCAGGCCTGGGGCTGTTGAAAATGAGGTCCAGCCCCATCTAGGTTTGAGAGTATGGTGAGTTGCTTTTAAATCTGTTTTTTCCTCTTCTCCTTATATTTTAGTTTTTATTTTATTCTTGTATTTGTAAGCCGCCCGGAGACCTACGGGATTGGGGGGGCATATAAATTTATTAAATTACAATTACAATTAAAGAAGGCCGTTTCAACTGTTGCTTTCAGGTAACTGTTGCTTTTGTCAGTTGTCTGAAGAGAATGGTGCCGAGGTGGCGCAGTGGTTAAATGCAGCACTGCAGGCCACTTCAGCTGACTGTTATCTGCAGTTCAGCGGTTCAAATCTCACCGGCTCAAGGTTGACTCAGCCTTCCATCCTTCCGAGGTGGGTGAAATGAGGACCCAGACTGTGGGGGCAATATGCTGACTCTGTAAACCGCTTAGAGAGGGCTGAAAGTCCTATGAAGCGGTATATAAGTCTAACTGCTATTCCTATTCCTATTGCTATTCTCCTATTTCTCCAAGAGAGACAGGCTACCCTTCTCCATTTCTGAAAAATGCCAGGTCTGCTCAAAACTGCTCTTGCAGCCAGTACAAGAAAAGGAAGCCAGAGCACACTGTTTTCCTCCAGTTGAGGTGTTAGCTTCCCCCCACCCCTGCACAATCCCCCCCCACCCAAAAAAAGCCTAGAAAGCAGTTGAGGACATCTGAACGACATCTGTCCTTCAAAGCTGCTGTTCTCTTTCTATGGTCCATTGGATATTCCAGTTTCTTGTGTTCCTTAGATTTAATGTGATCCTTCAGTTGGGGGGGTGTCTTTGAGAACCCTTGGAGGGGAGGGGGTTGGACAGGGTTCCTTTAATTTCCACTCGTTGAAATTAAATAAATTATTTATTTATTTATTTATTTATTTATTTATTTATTTATTTATTTATTAGACTTACATACCGCTTCATAGGGCTTTCAGCCCTCTCTAAGCGGTTTACAATTTTTTTTAGCAAATTGAGTCAGCAACTTGCCCCCACAGTCTGGGTCCTCATTTCACCCACCTCGGGAGGATGGAAGGCTGAGTCGACCTTGAGCCGGTGAGATTTGAACCGCTGAGCTGCAGATCACAGTCAGCTAAAGTGGCCTGCAGTACTGCACCCTAACCACTGCGCCACCTCGGCTCTAAGTCTCTCTGCGTTGCTGCGGCTTCCTTATACTTAATAATGCCCAAATGCTGTTTTGCTGAACCTGAGCCAGCTTTCCAGCAGGATTCAGAGAGAAATATTTTATTATCTGCAGTGGTTTATGCATACGGAAAACAATTAAAAATCGTGTTCGGGGGAAAGAAAAAAAAAAAGAAAGAAAGCAATAAATTCCCTGAATTTGAATTTGGTAAATATGACGTTCACAACGAAATTGAAATGTGAGGCTGTTTTTAAGCGGGCCTGATCCCATTCTATTGATTTAGCATAGTGCAAACTTGTTTGCTCAGAGCATGAGTTATGCAAATGGTTTTTAAAGGCTTTTAAAATGGTCCTTAACATGAATCCAGAAATATAAGCCTCCTATAGGTTCTCATGCCATGGACAGGCAGGGATCATGTCCTCACGAACATGCCTGTGATTCCACACTCTATGGCAGTGGTTCTCAACCTTCCTAATGCCGCAACCCTTTAATACGATAAGATCCCACAGGGTGGGCCTCCTTCGGATGTCGTCAGCCGGACAATGTCGGCTGGCGGGCCCCCGGAGGAGAGCCTTCTCTGTGGCTTCTCCGACCCTGTGGAACCAGCTACCCCCAGAGGTCCGGACCTTGCCCACTCTCATGGCCTTCAGGAAAGCTGTTAAAACCTGGCTGTTCCGGCAGGCCTGGGGCTGTTGACCTTATTGTAAAGGTCCAGCCCCGATTAGAAATGTATGCTTGTTGGTAAATTTTTAAATTATTCTTTTATTTTGGTTTTCTTTTTTCTTTCTTTGTAAGCCATTGGGCGGCCTAGAAATTTAACAAATAAATAGATAGATGATAGATAGATAGATAGATAGATAGATAGATAGATAGATAGATAGATAGATGATA